>NW_015971144.1:1209209-1636573 GCF_000961545.1 Sporothrix schenckii 1099-18
TGTGTGGTGGNGGGNGGGGGGGGGTTGGAGTATGCCCCCATAATTACAGTATCTTTTTTGCTCGCAATCCGGCTGGCGACCGTGCCGAGGCTGGTGTTTTCAAGAGAGAGGAACATTTCGTTAGACGATCTGGCCCACGTTGGATAGTGCGCAGGTACAGTTCTGGCTGTGGCTACTTGAAAGGCCAACAGAAAGGCCAACAGTTGCCAAAGCAGAAGTTCATACAGTGCATTCACCCACAAGCAGGGGGTGTTTATTCCAATTTCTGATGTGTGGAGAGTCTAGGGACAACGAAAACGAAGCTGCCGCCAACTCGCCAGAATCGCTCATAACCAGCGATAGAAACGAAGGTGACAAAACTCGCTTCTTATTGTTTTCATACAGGTTATATTCATTTGAGAACCATATTCTCGATTGGGCCTCCACACCGATTGAAATACCAGCCTCGTGGTCAACAAAAACGTCTGCCAGACGGGCGGACGCCAGCCTCTTTCAATACCTTGCCATGCACCGTTTTCGCTTGCCCCACAGCGGCGACCACTCCCGGCCGTACATTCGGAGGAAAGTTTGCAGATACCCATAATCAGCTTCTGCGTGGCCTCTGTCGTGTTTCCTGTCGCTGTGTCGAGCCCGCGCCAATCAGGGCGGCTCTCAACGGCCCCAGAAGGAGGGAGCCCAAGTTGCAGTGGCAGTGGCGCAGAGGGTGGGTTAACCTGCATGCACTTGCAGGCCGACCTGCACGGATCTGTTCTTGCAGGAAGGAAACATTACAGGAGGCAGCCATGGCGCAAGCACTGACGCATTCGCTGATGGGAGTCAGTCGAGAGACTGTGTCGGGGCTGCAAAGCCCGCCAAGTTGAAGGCGGCTCTTCCGAACAAGTACGGAGTAATATTCCGTATATCATACGGTGGAGAGAAATCACACAGCGGACGCTGCGCCAAGGTCCGGCGTCGCATCGTTTCTGCAACACGTTGGACGATGCCTGCAGAACACTAGATTGCGGATGCGATGCCCGCTGAACGCGGCAAGGTCTAGGGAGTGGAGAGTTTGTCAGGGTGGTCGAAAAGAAGCTTTGGCCAGCCAGGCCAGACCCTGTCTTGGCTCCTTATGGGGATGGCTTCTATCTCTTTCTAATCAGTTTCGAGGATCTTTATTTCCCACCTCATTTTTATCATTTTCTTCTTTTCCTTGAATCCATCTCGCCCATTACGACGTATTCAACTTGACTTTGTTCTCGTTTTCCGCTTGCATTTCTCGTCATTTGGTTTGGGCTTTCCTCTGATTTACGGTCCAAGAGTTCGGCCGTTTATCATTGAGAACTGTGGTTCGCCTTATTTCTTTCCTTTTTCCGCAGTGCCCAGGAAGCTGTAGCGCATCTTGCGCGTGCCTCTCAATTTCTTTCTTTACGACACGTACAGTCACAGCTGGCCAGAAGAGTGTGATGTAGCTTTTCGGCTGCCACCAAACACCTTGACGATACAACCTTCACAACTACCCAGTTAACGATGGACGACTACTTTTTTGAAAATCATGTCCGGTCCTGCAAAGAAATCTCCGAGAACTCAAGTTTCCTGGAGATCTACAACTTTTCTGTCAGTCATTTGCCCACGACCGAACCGCTCTTGTGACCTCGTCATCTTGGTCACTTTTCAGCTAACAATGCATTGTCTCCCACATAGAATGGCGAGGTCTACTATGACAAGGGCGCATTGCCCATGAGCGAGTTCCAGAACTTTTTAGAGCGGAAGGTATGGCGATGTCGGGTCGGGCCCTCCCGCAGTTGCCTCGTATCTTGTGCTAACGCAGGTCAAGGGCGTCTTCGAGCCTCCGAAGAAAAAGGATGGCGCGAGCATCGTCAGCGGCATGCGGCTTATGTAGGTCACCTGCTTCTCCCTTGAACTCTGCTCATGCTCTCGTTCACCGTCTGACGCGACGGCCCCCAGTCTGCAACTCGGCGCACAACACCCCGAGACGTTTACCGCAAACTACATCTCCTATACGCACAACGAATACATCGCCATGGTCCGCAAGCTCAGCCTGCCCTTCCGTGCCATCGAAGGCACCAGCATCGTGGGACCCTTCTTCTGGGCCGCCCTCGACCAGGACGACGCCAACCCTCACCTGCAAATTATCTTCCGCAAATCCGACGTTCGCAAAAAGGGTCTGACCCGCGGCTGGGAGCTCATGCTGAGCCACAACTTCCGCTCGGCCATTACGACAGGCTACGCCAAAGGCACCGAATCCAGCCAGCTCGAGAAGATTGTCGACCAGCACCTGCGCGCCTGCGCCCTTCACATCGCGCACCCGCTCATCTTTCCTACGATCCTGCTGGGCCACGACCTCGACAGCACCATGGACGACAAGCAGCGCAAGGCGCGCCACTGGCTGCGACGCTTGGAGCATGCCATTACCGACCGCAACGAGATTGACGCCTCCGAGCGCTACTCCAACTTTGACCTCGACGAGATGAACCGGGAGCTGGTCGAGTGCCACAGCCAGGTCCTGTGGAAGCGCCCGCAGGCGTACGTGGACACACTCGACGAGATTGAAAAGGCCATGACCAAGTTCCGGGACGCACGCGAGCGCCTGCTGCGCGACGGCCAGCTGTTTGCGCACCTCGGGGACCCGGCCACTGAGGTGGCGCTCGACAAGTTGCACCGCAGCATGCTGAGCCGCTTCGACTTTTTCCGGCAGAAGCTCAAGGGCATCCGGCACTATGCACATACGACCATCTCCCGGCTCGACATCCAACGAGGTGCAGTACGTCTTGTCTACTCCCGACTTCCATGACTAGGGGCATAATTCCTCTTCACATGCTAACTGTCTTCTCCAGCTCTACAACATTATTGTCCAAAAGGAGTCGAAGCTCAACTTGGAAATGGCCCAGCACCAGCGGCTCCTCGCCCTCGCCTCCAAGCGCGACAACCAGAGCATGAAGGCACTCTCCATTGTCGGCGCCGTCTTTTTGCCGGCTACGTACCTGGCGTCCCTGTTCTCCATGACCTTCTTCAACTTCCAGGTCGGGGGCAACGGCGGCGGCGGCAGCGGTGGTGGCGACGACGACTCGCCTAGCGTGGCTCCGACGCTGTGGATCTACTTTGCCATCACCATCCCGCTGACTCTTGTCGTGCTGGCCGCCCTCTTCTGGTGGGACCGAACCCGCGAAAAGAAGTTTGCCGCAGAAGAGGCCGAAGTCTCAACGACGCTGCCCGACCTCGAGCGCCGCGTCGTGACGTCGTTGCGGGAGAAGCGGACCGGTCTCAACAGCATGGACACGAAGCGCTGGGACTCGATATAGGTGAGCGGGTAAGAGAAAGATGCCACAAAATAACACTTATGACGGCCGGTTAGGAAACTCTAACAAGTAACCAAAAAAAAAAATTGATACGAATAACGAAATTGGATACGGTACACGCACAACGACCACATGAGCTGCCAGCACACTATGTTTTCTGTACATGACTTCAATTATTCACGATCTGACAGCACACGATGTAATGACCTGGTTACGTCTTTTCTTTGGCATATTTGGATATTTTTCGCCATTTTAAAAGCATTTTCTTGGATATGACTACGAAATACAGGACAAATTATATATTTTATGTATGTACGACATGTCTTTATTATCGTTGGAAATTAAAAATACATTTCTATTTCTTATACATTTCTTAAAACATTTATAAATTTTATTGAAAATTGACGTTGATTTTGCTTACGTTGTTTATTAATTAATTTTTTTTTTAAAAAAAAAGACAATTAAATATGAAAGGCAGCCTCATATTTCTAATCTTAATTTAAAGCTTTCACATCCACAAGTCAACCCTACAATATAACGTCGAATTTGATTGTTGCATGCCTTCATTTTTATGCTCGCTCAATCTATGGGTTCATATCTTCCGATCCATTTTGAGCTTGACTTGTTACTTTTACTTCCTTTTGCTCAAGCCCTCCGTTGCAATACAAAACAGAGGTCGCCCTTTTTATTCCCCTCATTGGTATTACTTTAGTTCTTGTACACCTTCTCGAGGGCAGCCACGACGGCATCGCCCATCTCCGATGTGCTGGCCGTACCGTGCAGGTCCTTGGTGCGGATGCCGCTGTCCAGAGCGGCCTTGACAGCCTGCTCGACAGCCACCGCGTCGGCAGGCAGCTGCAGCGAGTAGCGCAGCATCATGGCGACGGACAGGATGGTGCCGACGGGGTTGACAATGCCCTTGCCGGAGATGTCGGGGGCCGAGCCGTGGATGGGCTCGTAGATGCCGTTGCACTTGCCCTTGCCGTCGGGGATGCCGCCCAGACTGGCACTGGGCAGCAGGCCGATGCTGCCGGGGATGACGCTGGCCTCGTCGCTGATAATGTCGCCAAACAGGTTGCTGGTGATGACAATGCCGTTGAGGGCGCGCGGGTTCTTGACCATGAGCATCGCGGCCGAGTCGATCAGTTGGTGGCCCAGCTTGATCTGGGGAAACTCCTTGGCAAAGACCTCGGACACGACCTTGCGCCACAGGCGGCTGGTGGCCAGCACGTTGGCCTTGTCCAAGCTCCACACGGGCAGCGGGTTCTGGGGGTCGGCCGCGAGGGCCAGGTAGCCGCCGAGGCGGGCGATGCGCTCAATCTCGGGGCGCGAGTAGGGCTCGGTGTCGAGCGCGGTGCCGTCGCCGGTGTCCTCGCGGCGGTCGCCAAAGTAGATGCCGCCCGTCAGCTCGCGGACCACGGTGAAGTCGGTGCCGCGGCAGACGTCGGCCTTGAGGGGGGAGAAGTCAACGAGCTGCTCCGACGCGAAGGAGCAGGGGCGCAGGTTGCCGAACGTCTGGAGCTCTTTCCGGAGCTTGAGCAGGCCTTGCTCGGGGCGGACCGGGGCGTCGGGTCCCCACTCGGGGCCACCAATGGCACCCAGCAGGATTGCGTCGGCGGCACCGGCGGCAGCAAGGGCCTCGTCGGTCAGGGCCGAGCCGGTCTTGTTGATGGAGGCCTGTAGGGGGAAGAGAAAGAGGAAATGTCAGCACACGCCGTTCGTCGCTCCATTCTCACAGGGCGGGGGAGCAAAAGGAGGAGAGGAAAACATACACCACCCAGCAGGTGCTCTTGCAGGTTGAAAGTGGCCTTGGACGGGCTGTGCTTCTCAATGGCCTTGAGGACCTGTTTGTTGCCTTCTGGTCAATGTCTAAGTTTGGCTCGGCGGGTGTGGGTGCGCGTGCTGCGCGCGGTAGGTGCTGTTATTCACCTTGATAGCTTCAGCCACGACCTAATTCAAACAAAACCGACTGTCAGCATATTTGGCATTCTTTCCCTCGACGTTGGAAGAGCTGCAAAACCAGCAAAAAGTGCAGTTTCCATCTTTTAGCCAAAGGCTGCGCCGCCCACGCGCCACTCTCTTTTTAGGAATACGAACCTCCGGACCGGAATGGTCGCCGGCAAAGACGACAATGTTATTTGAGGACATGGTGAGCGAGAAGGATGCGTGTGGTTTGGGTATAAGGAGGAGTTTGAGAGAGGGACAAAAGACAAGAAAGAAGAAAGACAAGGAAGAAGAAGGAGAAGCAACGTAAGGTCGGAGGAAAGACGCAGCAAGAGAAGGAACAATCTTCCTATTTTAGGTCCGCTGTTGATCGACTGCCCTACGAGACTGTCCTTGTAAACGTCTCGCACTGCTGGCACTTAGTGGACAAAGACTGGCCAAAGACTAAGCTGACGGACCAAGGCCCCGCAGAAAACGAGCCGCTGTAGGCCACTGGTGAGCTCGTAAGACGCGGTCTCGGTGCTCTCTTCGAAAACCAGCTCCGACCCCGCGCGGCCGAAGTCGGCGCTTACCCCTAGCAAGAGCCACAATGGCCAGCACCACCTGTGTGGTCCGTTCAAGAGGAACGAAGACCTCGGAACGAGATCGAAAGGCGCGCCGCAAATGACCGATCAATTGACCCAGTCTGCATGCCTCGTTTTCCATTGTGCCCTCGATGTCTTCCCTAGGCCGCAGGCAACTTGTGTGTGTCCGACGATCACCGTCTCAGCCCCCACCATGAATCTGACGATGTGATCTCGCCGGTATTTTTTCGGCCAACATGATGAGATTCGAGAAAATAATATCCCAAAATATAAATAGAAAAATAATCGTGAGAATTGACACTGCTACATTGCAAACTTCAAACAGAGGCACCCGTGTCGCGTGTATTATCTACCCTTGCTCTGAATCTCGATCAGCCCTACAGCTAACACACTATTTGTTAAGGGTGTGGTTAGGTCTTGTCACATATCTTTAACGAGGTTATCATTTTGCACGTCTAATTGGGACTGGATACACAATATTTTACATCGTATTCATCGCATAGTATTATTTTGCCGTTCTCGCTTATATAGTATGGTACATACAAGGACAGTATTAGCGGTTAGCTGGCTTTGGACTCTCGAAGCTGGAGTTGCGATTGGGCTGTGTTTTACGGAGTACCAAGCTCCAAAAACCCTCCAACTGAGATGCGTATTATGGCCTGGTGGACAGGCCCGACATTTCCGAAGCTGACACTTTTTGTTTTTGGTTGTTTTGGTCCCCAATGCATGCTACAGGCAAGTACATAGAAAATGGCCAATGACCAAGCCCAAAGAAGCAAGAAAGCAAGGCAATCAAGACCGCCAGAATGCCAGAATGCCAGAATGCCAGAATGCCAGAACGCCAGAAAGCTTTTACCGGAATGTCTTGAACGACTTGTGCGCCAACGGTGACGACCCTGCGGTCGGCGGGATGCGGATATTACGGACATTGGGCGTGTTCGCACAAAACGCGCAAATGTACACCGGCGGCAGTGTCCGCTTGGTGATGTTGATGCACCGGCCATGGAGCCACAGGTCGCAGGATTCGCTAAGACGTTAGTACACAAACAAAGAAAGATAAATGGGGCGGTATGCCAACCCGAGGGATACCTACCATTGCACGATGAACCCGTCGCTGTTGGGGGGTGCATCTTGACGACCGCAGATGCAGCGGATACCGTGGCTGTCGTGCGCTTGGGAGCGGGCACTCGAAGGGGTGGGGAGGCTGGCGTCGGTAAGGGTCGTGGGCGAGACTGCCTGCATGTTATGGTGTCGACCACTCGAAAAGCCAGCATTGCCGCCAATCGGACCACCAAACTTGAGCCCGCGCTGGACGCTGCCAAAAAGGTTGTTGGCCGAGCCGCTGCCGGTGAGACCACCACCGCCAGCACTGTGGCTGTTGCTACTGCTCGCTCCGGCAAAACTGGCCCGTTTCTGGCGCATCTGGCGCAGCTTTTCGAGTTCACTTGCGGCATCGCCGGCGCCCTTGGGCAGGTCGTTCATGACGGTCTCGGCCTCGCTCTCCGGGTCGTTGTAGGCCGCATCGCCGGGCATCGTCGCGGACGAGCTCGTGGTGCTGCGGTCGCTGACACTGCGCTGGGACGAGTGCAGCGGGCCGCGGCCAATGGTGGGCTTGACGGGGTCCGGCAGCGCAAAGGATGTGGTGCGGCTCGGTATGATGATGGGCTCGTCGTCCGTCGAAGACGAGTCATCTTCCGAGGAGGAGTCCCAGCGGGACTTGCCCTGCAGAGACCGCGCGCTCTGGTTGCGGCGCAGGGTGGCAGACGGCGTGGGTCCGTCCTGGTTAGCGGCTGCTGTTTCGACGCGTGCACGGCCGTTGGCGTCAATGGTGAACTTCACGGACGCTCGGGACTGCGGCGTGTTGACTTCGGGGATGGATGTCAGGCTGGATAGGCGAGGGAGATGCGTGTCATCGAGCTGTTGCTGTTGGAGGTTGTGCTGCTGCTGCTGCTGCTGCCGCTGTTGGTGATGCATACGAATCGGCGAGCTGCGGCCGGTAGGTCGGCCACCACCATGGCCACCGAACGAGGCAGACCGTGTGATACCCAGGCCGGTGCCAGGACTGGAAAAGGGCGCGCCAACACTGCCCTGTGGGAGTGCGGATGTGGTGGCCGACGTCTTGAGCGCAGGTGCCAGCACTGGCAGCGAAGCACGACCCCGTAGACGGGGACCACGGTTTTCGCTGTGGCTTCGTGACAGGCCAGGGCGACCGTTGCCGACTGACTTGACGGGCGAACTGGCAGACGGCCGGTCGCCAGCTTTCCTTCTGGGTGCGATCTCCTTGGCACTCGAGCTCCGGCGCAACTCCTGCCGCTGCACGGAGGCGGGGCCTGTGTTCAACATGGCCTGAGGTGGACTGCTCTGTGATACTGGCAAGACGCCCGGGGCGGACGACCTGGGGAACGGCTGCTGCTGGTGTTGTGTTGGGTCAAAATTGGTGGCGTCGGCGAGGGCCATTGTGGCTCCGGCACCAGGTGGTGCGGAGGCCATGAGATCCATGCTGGATGAGGGTGGCCGGGTGAACAATAGACCGGGATTGACACCGCCGTTCGGGCTAACGATGCCAAAAGGGTCATCAACTGGTGTTGGATAGCTGCCGGCATACAGACCTTGGTGGTCCACAGAGGTTGTGTCGAGCGGGGTGGGTTGCAACATCCCCTTGGGGTCACTCTCAGAGCCCATGGAGGTATGATGCATGTGTTGCTGGTGCTGGTGCTGCTGGTGCTGCTGGTGCTGGTGCTGGTGCTGGTGCTGCTGGTGCTGCTGGTGCTGGTGCTGGTGCTGTTTTGCCATGGCTTCGGCACCTGCCACCATGTATGCTTGGTTGGTTTGGTTGGCTTGGTTGGCTTGTGCCCAGTCCATAGACTCAAGCTGCCGTTGGATCGATGCTGGCGAGCCGAAGGCGTGGGCACCGGCCGCAAAGTCAACGTCCATATTGGACATGGTCGGATCGCCGCCGGCCCAGAAGGACTGAGCGTCCGCAAACGCTGTGGAAGCGGCAGGTGCCGACATAGGGTACCCGAAAAGGTCGGTCGGGCTCGCCATGAAGGTGGCCATTTGTTGCTGCTGTGGTGTGTTCAAGAAGTCGTTAGGCGGTGCCTGGTGCTGTGGGCCGTAGCCCTGGTCATTTTGCATGGTGGTCGTGGCGGAGGCTGCCGGTGATTTGAGCTTGGGGGCGATCCTGCGTCCGCCCTTTCTCGCGGAGGGGGGCGGTGTCGCAGTTTGGCCCTTGGAGGCGGAGGTGGAAGCAGTTGTATCGCCGCGTGCTTTCTTCTGGGATCTTGTAGCGATTGGGACCGGACCTTCGATCGTGGCACTGTTGGCAGCAGCGGGAGGTGGTTGGTCGTCGCCGTAGTAGTCGGGGCTAAATTCGCGGCCGGCGGCGATCTCACGATCGTCCTCAGCGATCGAGCCAAAGGCTGCAAGAACGAGCGGGCCAGGCGAGGAGGACAGTTGTTTGGAAGGATCAACGGGCGGCAGAGGGAGGGAGGGGTTCGAGAGATTCGATGTCGTAGAGGACGCTATGGACAAACGATGAACATGGGACTTGGTGTGTATCTCTGTAGCAATACTGCCGATCGAGAGCGGGCGTTTGTGGTGGTTTGACGCGGCCAACAACGACGATGTATGCAGCTGGGCTTGCTCGACCGTGGGGGACGCAAACGGGGCCACAAAATCAGAGAAAGGACCCTGCGAGCCCCTCAGGTTGCCCGGGGTATTGTTAAAAACAGAAAAGTCCTCTGCAAAACGAGGCGTCCAGTCCGGGCCGGGTGTCGTCGTTTCTGTGTGTGAGGAATTGTTGTCGTTGGCGAGGTCGGCCACAGCACCAGCCTTGGGCGTCTCAAAGACAGGGCTGGAGAAAAAAGACGTCGCAGACGTGGGTGTTTGTTTCGGCGTGGGCGGTTGAGCGGTGGAATCGCCAAAACTGTGGGACACGACGAAAAAAACAGAAAATGGATGTTAGCCAAACCCGCTGTGGGACCAGAGCAACAGGTACGGGGACGTGCAGGTGAGAAAGAAAAATGAATAAAAAACAAAGCACGAATGCAAAGTCCGGACAACAACGGGCAGGAGACGGGTAAGAACGAGATGGAAGAACACGAAGAAAAGGGAGATCGTCCAACTATTGCCGAAGAAGATGCACGGCAGCAAAGTGCGTGCACGGCATGAGGATGGGGGCGGCAACAAAAACGGGACAAGGAACCAGCAAACGAGGTACAGAGCATGGACGGAGAGGAAAGAGGTGCAAGGGATGGACGGCGGGACACAGGCGCACGGGCAAGACAAGAGCGACGAAAAAAAAAGAGGAAACCCGGTGAAAAAATATGGAACAGAAGAAACAAAAAAAGGAAAAAGCAGTTGGATTCGAGACAATAGAAAGAGTAAAAGCCCACCGCAGATTGGAAAGCAGAGAGAAGCGGCAGAGACAAACAAAACATTGACGTGATAAGCAAAAGGAGGGAGAGAGGGACATTGGACAAAGAAAAGGCGAGAGGCAAATCGTCGTCTTACCTGGTTGTTGCTTGATCCCCGCTCATAGCAGAAAGAGATCAAAAGATCAGGTCGTTCGTGTTGCAAGCAATCCCAATAGAAAAGTCATAGCACGAGGGATGTTCCTCAATATTACAAACGAGTGTTCCTGGACGTCGGCTCTAGTCGTCGAGGAAGGACAAACGGTGCGAGACGGCAAGGGAGAGAAGTTGGGCTCGGTGTGAACCGAAGGATGGTCTTGAATCTAATTCTTTGGTCGAAAACACGGTTCGTATGCTCTTGTTTGAATACTCGGGTCGTGTCCGCGGTTCGTAGCTGGTCGTGTATATAATTTTGGAAAATGGTCGTTTCGAATGCGGTTCGTTGCCGTGGATAGGTCGGCTGGTTGTTTCGTTATGGCAGGACAATCGTACAATGCAATAAAAAGCAAAATGCTGGCTTGTTTATGACAAAGAAAGGGGGACGACAAAAATGTAAACGCAAACGTGCAATGTATGTTCTCGCGAACATCTGTTTCAAGAAGAAAAAAACCGAGAAACAGGTTCGTTAGTCGAAGACCTTGTAGGAAGCAAAGCGAGGCGGAGCATCCAGGCAGATAGGATGGAGGTGTGCGTGCAAGTGAACGAAATGAAGTGTGTGCGGGGACAGAGGAGACGTATATGAGGAACAGAGCAGAGCAGAGAGGAGAGAGAAAAGAGGACGAGCCGCATATGCTAGAGGGGAGACAAAGGGCAAAGAAAGAGAAATGAAACCAGCCTGGACTTACCAAAACGTAAATATGAGAAGCAACAAAATTAAGAAAAGAAAAGAATGGAGGCACGCGAGCGACGAAAGTTGACAAGGAGAAAAGAGAAAAGAAAGAAGAGAAGCGCCGAGGACAAAGACAGGAGGGAGGGGAGGAAGACCCAAGGAACAGACGCACGAGAAACCGATAGCCTATTTTGGAGGGTGACTGGGATATAACGAGTCTCGTTGGACTTCGGTGTGTGGATGCGTGTGGTAGGCGTGTGTGTGAGGAAGTGGATTGGATTAGATGGGCGTGTGCGTGCACTGGAGGCGGCAGCGTCATACGGGAGGAACAGGGGGGGAACGGATGCACAGTATGTCGTAAAATACTTCTTGATCCGTCATATGGGTACGTCAAAGGAACAGTGTGTGGAGAGTGTGTAAGATACACACAGCGAGGGACCGATGTAGCAAGTATGAAGACGAGATGAACGGGGCCATGGACGGAGAGCTTGTCTCATCTCGTCTTCGTTCTCCTTTCGTCGTCGGTTGTCGGTGATCTTCGTTCAAGACTTGCTGATAGTAGTTTCCAGGGAGGCTGGCAGGAGGTATGTGACTGGGGAAGTAATAGCAAACTAGAAATTGGAAGACGAGGAGATGGACACAAGACAAAACAAGCCGCTCGTTGTCGCGGCCACGACAGGGAGAAATCAGATATCTGATGGCGAGTAACGTAGACAGCGTCGGAATAGCCTCAAATCCGAACGACCTTGGTTTGCGGACTGGGCATAAAACTGGGTTAGGGGGACAAAAGAAAAGCAACGCAGAACGGCAGAGCGGACCAGGTCCAGGGAAGGCAGGCGTGAGGGACCGCACGGAGGCAATTGCACAGGAGCCTGCATGCGAGAGCGAGAGGGGCGGAAAGTGGGAAGCTGCTGTCCACTAGCCGAATCGGAAAGAAGCAAGGAGGTGTACGACACATAGCGTGAGTTGGCTACGTCGTCCTGCTGGTAGCAGTGCCAGTGAACGAGGTATCCATATGCGCACAGGGAAAGTGCGACAACAAAAAGCTCGAGAGATGGAACAGGCCAGTCGAAGAATGAAAATTCTGCGGCAAGACCCGACAAGGAGAGAAGCAGTGGGCAAGCATGAAGAGAGGACTGTAAACAGACAACAGCAGCCAACTAGTAAGTAGTACGATGTCGAGACCAAACGTACAAGATATTAGCGGATCAGCACCTATCAACGTACTGTGTATAAGAAAGAAACATAAAATACGTCGAACCGGGTAATAGCAGACAATGGACGAAAGGTACCGTTGTGCTACATTGCCTTCCAGGGGAGTGAGTGCGTGCCAGGACTCGTTCAGGTGCCTTCTGTGGTTGGCGGTGGAGGCGGTCTGGGTGTCTGCGTCCTGCCCATCCATGGGCGGCAGGCACGAGGGTGCTTGTGTCCCAAACGGGCAAGATGAGCGACGACGAACTGGCAAGAACAGAAGAACGGGGAAGAACAGAGTCAGAACAGGGAAAGAGCAGACCGTCTGAGCTACGCCTTACAGGGAGCTTGTCTGCTTGTCTCTTGCATGACTGGCGACCTCGCACCAAACAGGGAAATGCTATGTGGCTACGCGCTTGAGCAACGACGTCGATCGCACACCAGCGAGTGGCCGGTCTTTGGTCTTGTGGGAGCGTCAGAAGCAGCCCCAACGATAGACAAAAAGTACGACATACGAAGGAAATAAGATACATCTCAGCGGGCGTCTAGGCCGCTCCACTCCGCTGTGGGTTTGCGCAAAGGTCGCTTGGTTTCCTTTGGTTTACTTTAGCGCACACAGATGCTGTGGGCACAATCATCTTACAGAGTATGCCTTTACATTTTTTTCCCTCGGTGGGGTTTGCTGGAAAGGGAAAGAGCTGGGCACCGGCGGGACCTGAAGAGTAACAGTTCTCGCTTGTGGATACTACCATTGCAGCGATTGGCATTCAGCTGGTCCTATTTCTCGCCCTTGCTGGGAGCCGAGCGACAACGACACTGGAAAGGGAGTGTGAAATAAGGTCGTCAGAGGCTTTGAGAGCATGCCATGTAATACGGAGGAACCTGTGGTCCTGCGAACGGTTGCTCCGGTAGAAGCCAACAAAAGAAAATGGCTACATGTTCGACAGGGAGGAAAAGGCTTGATAGCCCCGACATCTGCCGGCGGACGGGCAAGATGACACGGAATACGAGCGAACGGCGGGCCCTGATGGACGGAGAGTGGCTTCCAACAAGCATTCGATGCCTTGATTTGCCTGGTGCTTTACTTTACGGACGACATATGTAAGTCAATCGTACAGAATTCGCACAGAGGTTCTGGAGACCTCTTGCCGGAGGAAAGCGTGCCACAGCAAGGCACCAGAGGTACACCATATTGCTACCACTGCTCGTCGAGATGGAGTGTCCCCTGAGCCAACCAAAAGACCGTCGAGGCACGAGATGGAAACTCGGCGCTGGTGTTGGGTCATAAGGGTAGTTTGGGTCCCTGGCGGTCGATCTTCGCTTTTAGCGCATCGACAGATTGGAACTTTGCTTACAGCAGGTTTTAGGTAATCACTCGCACAGCTCACGGCGTGTGGAAACAAAGAAACCCACAGGATGCCAATTCGATTCAGAACAAAGCAGGCAGCATAATGCTGTGTTTTTTTTGTCAATACCAATTTTGAGAAGCTCCATCTTGCGGAGAAGCTCCTTACCTACACAGGGCGAAATTAACGTCCGTCCGCGATCCGGGGAACGGCAACCAAAGGCTGCAGTGGGGACGATGCGTAAAACCGGCGAGCGTCGGCACAGCCTGCGTCGTATGCATCATTGTCCAATTTCTCCGACAGACTGCATGTTCAAACAGGTGAGCCAAACGCTGAGCCTCACGTTGTTGGCTGTTTTGCGTGCTCCTTCGCAGCGCTGTTTCGAGCGGTGTGAGCCTCACGATGCCACTGGTTCGCAGCGTCTGTTTTGCTCTGTGCAGACTTGGCTCTTGACTCGTCCGTCCGTCTCGTCTTTTGTTCCGTCATCAAACAGAGCCCCTTGCTCTGCCAAGCTGCAGGTCGAGCTCAACAGCAACGATTGGCCAGGGGCGGCCATCACTGCATTGCACTGCATTGCACTGCATTTCACTGCACACTGCACGGCGAAAAACCCAATCCTTCTTGCATGCAGCTGACAGGAGAATGCTTGAGGGTACGTGGGACAGGTCGCTTCGGGCAGCTCTGCCATAGGCCAATGCAGCTGCCAGTTCTCTCTATCAACACCTTAACCTATCTCATCCTGCAGTCCGCCTTGGAATGCCTTCATTTATCGTACTTGCTGTCTCGAATGCGGAAGTTGCAAAATACGGTCTGAATGATAGGGCGTTGTCGGGTTGTCGTGCCTGCCTCGTCAAGCCCTGTCGCTCTCGACGGGATTGCGTGACCGCGACTTCCTCTTCGGGTGCTGGTTGCATGGAGCACCATCTGAGTGATCTGAATAGGGCTCGTCGTATTCGAGAAATTCGTAATGCGATCGTCACGCCTATTTCGTCTCCTTGTTGCATCGTCTCATGCTCTTGCAGTTGTTTGGTGGTGCCCCGGTACCCCGGTTCAGCTGAAAGGGCCAACTGGAAAAATGGCTCGTTTTGGCGTAGCGTGGTTGTCGGTTGGCTGCTGGATCGCTCTTGCGCTTCTAGCGTTCCATATGTTCCTACCCTTCTTGGACTTTTTTTGGTGCTTAATCCAATCTTGATTACGAGACAGCAAAAGGCTCAAAACGAGTTTGGGGTGCGCATCTCCCAATTCAATAGTCTTCCCCACATGCCGAAGGGGAGGCGACAAATCTGTGCCTGTCCTACGAAGTATGTGTACCAACCATTCGCTTCTCGACCCGCGTTGGAACGGAGAGTACAATAGCGCAACCTCTCCGACTCGAGGACGCCGTGTAGGCCGACTGGCCGCCGCTTGGCCGCCGCTTTCGCTCTCCGGAAGCCGGAACGAACGACACAGCAGTGGAATGAAAACGGGACACTCCCAAACAACCACAGAACCAAAACAGCCCCAAGGAACCGGGGTGGCACCTGAGCGGAACCGAAGAGCCTCATGGCCCTGGCCTGGCGTGGAAGGGCCCCATTAAGCTACTGCGGAGCGGCCGGGCAATGTGCAAAAATGTTTCCTCGGAAGCAGCATGGGGGCCGTCCCCTTGCATGCGGGTCGCCTTTCGCTCTCTATTTTGAGAGCGTTGTCCAAGTCTTTACGGAGTACGGAGCACGGCGAGGGATGTCCAAAGTGTGAGGGTAAACAAATCGACAATGTTTTCTACGAAGTACATGTATGGTACGTGGACAGTTGACAGCTAGCTCGGGCTGTCGGGGTCATCGGATTTGACGCCGGCAAACAATCGGACGGTCTCTATACGTTGTCATCCGTCTCTCGCCTCGTTTGCCCAAGTCCAGCAGAACGAAGTAATTTGGATTACGATACCAACCGCAGACTGCTAGCGTGGCAAACCTCAATCTCGTTCCTGCAGATGCCCCCCCAGCCTTTTGTCAACCGTTTCAGGCTTGTACGTCGTATTGCAGGTCGTATCTGCGGCAGCGAGAGTCTGGCTGTGGTTTTGTTCCTGCATAGTGGATGCGGCGTGACAGTGAACGTGTCGTTTTGTTCTATGCTTTCGTCTCATTTCGGTTCTGCAGAGCCCTCGCTCGTTGTGCGCACGTTTTGTGCGTCCCTTGTCACATTACATGTCAGGTTAAGTGCCGGGCAAACCTTCCTTATCAAACGCAGTACGCCAAGAATACCTGGCGTTGTCATGGATTCATGAACAAGGCAATGTGAAAGCAAGGTAACGCCCCAGGAGACAGGTGTCTCTTCCTTCCAACAATCTTCTTCGGTCTTATTGCTAAGGGAAACAGGTAAGGCCAGGCCTCTGGCTAACACTCCCCCCTGTCCTGACATACATCTGGAAGGCCTACGGAGTAGAGACGACTCGCAGGAAAATGTGTCGAAGTACTGACGTTGACACAGCCCAGATGCCGGAAGTTGAAATCCTTCGGAGCGGCCTGTTCCCTGCCACTCTTTCTGTGCAGTGGTCTTTTGGTGTCCCCGGTCCCTGCTAGACAACTCGTAAATACTCACTTCGCCGTCCACAACCGGTTTTTCTCTCATTTTACCACTTTTTACAATGGATCGGTTGTATTTTCTACTCCACGTTTGTGAGATTTTCTCTCCATCCCAGACCAGGCGGGGGATGAATTCTGTCGGTATTACGACGTATTACACTACTGGAACCCCCGTCATTGGTTGCACTGCTAAGACCGCTCACAGAAGCTAAACTGGCTGACAGGGCATGGTCTGGCCGGAGCAACTTGACTTGGTATCTTAGAGTGCTTGCAGAATTAGTTCCAAGGCCTTTTATTATTGCCCTACTAGGATAGGAGCTTTTGCGTTTGAGTTCCCGACCAGGTAATGTAATGACCTGCCTGGCTTTGCTGCCTTCACCGGTCGCCTTTTGTGTGTACTTGTAATGCATTTTATTTTTCGACATTCGTTTCAAGTGCGGCATATGTCGTATCTTACCCATAGTAGTATTCAGCATCTCCGACGATGGAAAGTAAAACCAGTCGAAGTTTAGTCATCCTCGTGCAAAACATTCCAAGAAGTGCGTGAGATACGTCGAATGTGGTACGGCGCATAACAAATACGACCTGCGGAGTAATTGCCTCCAACAGCCTCTCCCGAGCTCCCCCTCTCACATGAAAAAGGGGCCGTGCATTTGCCACTCGTTGGCGCCCAAAATAGTGACCCTATCGCACGCGGATTCAGGGACTGGGTCAAGACAGGACCAGGAACAGATTGTGTCTGGCTGGACACCCCGAGCCAATCACAGCTCAGGTCTGGGAACTTACAGCCAAAAAGCCACCCAGGGACATTTTGTTGAGGCAGCCTTGGTGCGTCTCTCATATGTCGTTCGCCATGAGTGCATCGTACACAATTGATTTTGTTTGGGGAGCACATTGTATCACGCCGTAATGCTGTGTCATGCTGCATACTGCCCTACGAGCGTGCAACTCACATGCAACCCAACCTTTTGTCCTGTCCGTCTCCACTCGCCGTCAACGTCTTTTTTTGTTGTCGTACGACGTACGAGCATCCCAAGCGAGACGATAAAAATAAACCTGCGCCGCAACCCCCTGCCGGTGTTTGTATCTTTATTTGCTTGACTGGCCGGATACTCGTTATTTGTGCTCCAGTAGAAACGTGCCGTGGTTCTTTTCTTAATAGCCGAACGGGCAAGTTGGAAGGCGGCGTCTCCGTACTGTCTCTTTGCAACCTTTTCTCTCCTTCTCGTTACATCTCAGACAAGAATGGCCTAGTAGTACCTTTACGTCGTATGTTGCGTAAAACTGCGCAGAAACCAACTCTTTGCAGTTCGATCCATGCTTTTCTCTGTGCCCCGGCGAATCGGTGGGCTTTGCCTCAATTGGACTAAGCCCTGTGCGTGCTCGGCACTTTGCCGCTGTGTGCAATTGTGCATGCACAGAACGGTGCCTTTTTTTGGCGTGTATGTGTGAGTGCGGAAATCTGAAGAATGTGTAAAATCAGCGTCTGTACGGGGTATTTACTCCCTTTACACATATGTCGTACATATTGGAATGCACGGTCCTTTTGAAATACAGAGGCCTAGATTCAGCAAGTCGCAAATTATGACCACTCGCGCTCAAGTACATTGCACTTGCAGCCCATTGTTTCTTGCTCTCTTTTCGTGTCCATTCCGGTCTGTGGATGTTCGTTTGCTGCCAAGTCGGGCTCTGACGCAAGGGAGAAGAGAGGATCAATATTTCCTAGCAGATAGACGACTTGGCAGCGACACACAAATCAAGTGGAACAGTTGCGACAGGCTCTACAGCAGTGCAGTCCTCCCTCGATTCGGGCTCGACAAGGCCATGCCGAAGGATCAGACGATATGGGGAGAGTGCGGACAGTGAAAGTGGGCTACGGACGTCTATGAACGACGCCTACGAATACACGTCGAACGACAGAGGCAACTCTGCTGTGTTTCCAGGCCGTTGTGTGGGAGAGGCGTGCTTGCATTTATTATTTTGAAATGCGTCATGTATTCCGCAGCCTTTCCAACTTCAGCAAGCGCCCGTTTCAGTCATCGTTTATGCCGTGTCTCCTCGGGGCCCCTGGGTCTTGTGTCTCCCAACCAAGCGCTGAAGCACCTGAGAAAGAAGGTGTGCATCTGAAGATCGCAACATGGAATCTGAAATCTTCATCGTATACGTTTCTGGCGCCGTGTAGAATAAAGAAGGGTTATATTGCTATTGCAGAATTGCCCTGCCCCTGGCGAGACCGTGTATTAGGCGCTTTCTTTGTGGCCCGTCCTTCTATTTCCGTATCTATTTTATGAAGCTCTTCCAGATCTGTTTTGGACACAGGACGATGTGGGCGACGTGGAAAAATAAAAAAGTAAATGCTCTCGTCCATTTTGGACTACACTGTCCTGCCCAATGAAGCTGCCAATCGTCTTTATGGGCCAATAGTTTGGTTTCCCAAGTTGAAGAACGGAAGAACGGTGGGCAAAAGCGCATATTCAGTGTAGTGCAAAGTGTCAAATTACGAAACTACATACGGAGTAGTTGTTGTGAGTACATAATGAGACACTGCCATGGCGAGCCATTCATTGTCCGGTGCAACAAGTGTATCCAAGCAATGTGGAAAAGGAGAAGCAAGACATGTCCATCAGCTACGACCGGTGACTGTAGTGCGCCCTTTGCTCCAGGAGACATCGTTCGCTTTCTTCTGTGCTTACTTCTTTCCGAAGTTTGAATGTGGCTCTACCCTCCCTGCATTGGTCGCTCACTCTAATCCTATTTGGTCGGTGTCATACGTTTTATTATTCTTCTAAATAAGTCCTATTGTTGCTATGATGTCGCCCTGACAGTATGCACTCTCTAAATTCTTTGGTAGGTTTGGTGCTGCGGGCCCGTCTGTACACAAACACACGAAGAAAAAGGAGCTTCTTGTCTCACCTCTGTCCTTTCTACATTTGCTGGTGGCCAAAATAAGCCGTAAGTCTTCTTGGGTGAGACCATGGCTCCAAGTAAGGGTGTCAAAGAGGCAAGAAGAGACTTGTGTGCAGACAAGGATACGGTCGGGTGAGCGACAAACGAAGAATGTAGAAAGCTCAAGACTTGAGTGATCTTCTGCCGAAAAAGATCTCCTTCGGTGATCTTAGCAAAGGAGATCTTTTTTGCCGTGAAGACCAGCACGCGGAGACAATGACAAGCAAGGCAAGCCCGAGAGGAATATTTGAAATCATTCTCTCGAGTCCCTGTTATCTCTCTTTTACATTCCCCGTACTTGACAACTGCCTGACAGGGACGATCGTGGACAGCCAGTTTGAAAATATGTGTCGATCCGTTCATCGTCTGGCGTTTGTCGTTCATCGTTTGTCATTCATCGTCCAACGATATGAGAGGAGGCTGATCCCGCCGCCGTCGTTCCGGTGGACAAAAATGTGCACATGCCGATCAACACAAGCAGCCCACAGTCTCGGACGGGAAAAAGGGACGAGACATAGCATTGCACATCGCATGGAGTCGACAGTATGTACGTCGTATATGAATTCATAAATACACACGTGCAGCCTTGTGTTGAAAATGTGCATTAGTGCACGGCATACTGCAGCCTTGCACAGATCGTGTGCTCGATATCAAATGTATGAATGCAGGAAGTTGGAGGGAGACGTCCTAAAAGGAACTCATTGAAAAATGTAAACTGAACTAAACTACTGCGGACTGAACAAAGGAAAGTAAATAACAAAAAATAGCAATCAGAAAAACAGAAAAATAACACATGACTGGTCGTTAATTCTCATTCATACCGCCGGGGTGTAAAACGTGGATGTGCATCTTCATATTTTCTTGTTCATAAATACCACGTCACTTAGTCGTTCGCGACAGTGACCCAGCCGTGCCGTGTAATGTTGGTTTGGAGGTTCCTGTGACAGCCCTTTTTTGTTTGTGTTTTTGTGTTTTTCTTGTGTGTTGTGGATTTGTGGTGGCGAAAGGGGACGTAAACAAAACGAATAGGAAACGAAGGGGGTAAATGCTAAACAAAAAATGACTCAAGATGCCACGGCCTGGGGTATTTCTCCTTCTTTTCCTCATTCTTTGCCGTCTCCTTGTCCTTTCAATAATATATATGTAAAAAGGCCGTGATGGTTGTAAAACTGGTTCATACCTAGAGTGCGTTTCCTCCTCTTGACGTGGATGTTGAATGTGAAGAAAAAATAAAAATAGAAAGTAAACAAAGGGAACAAAATAAACATGGAATTAAAAAAGATGCAAAACGAAAACACACAATACCACAGCCTAGATCATGTTGCCCAGGCCTTCAATAGAGGCCATGGGCGTCATCATGGGGCGTGCCTGCTGGGGTGGTGGTTGCGGCTGACGGACATGCTGCAGACTTCTTTGCTGCTGCTGTTGCGCCTGCATCTGCGCCTGTTGCTGTGCCTGTTGCTGTGCCTGTTGTTGCATCTGTTGGTGATGCTGCTGCATCGCCCCCATCTGTGCCATGTGCTGTTGTTGGGCCTGCTGCTGAGCCTGTTGCAAACGCAGATGTGAGCGTGGTGGGACTGGCGGAGGCGGGTGTGATGGCGGTGGGTGGGATGGAGGCAGATGCGCATAGTCTAGTGGGCTTGGCTGTTGAGCGTGCGACTCGCCGAGAGGTGATGATGACTGCTGCTGCTGGTGCTGTTGCTGCTGCTGTTGCAGAATCATCTGCTCGGCCTCCGACGGCATCGACGACAGTCCGGCCATGGCTAGCGACACGGGAACGGGCATCTGGACAGGGAGCACATTGGCAGCCCCCGTTGGCCCCGACGTGGGTGTGACCGTTGTGGCCGACGCTGGGACCGGTGTGAGCTGTGGTGTCAGCGGCGTGTGGGGCATGGGCGGCGGTGCGCCCGAGCCTGGAATCGGTCCGGCCGTCGTTACCTGCAGACTAGGTCCGCACTGGCTGTTGGGGCGCGACTTGACGACAGGTCCAGGGCCGCCTCCTCCGTTTACGTTGGCATTTGCATTTGCATTCGCATTTGCGCTTAGCCCGCCCGCCCGAGCATGGCTGCTCTCCCGCCGCCGCTTGGGCGCGTCCTTGATCTTGGGGTGCGTGTGGCACTTGTACGCGTGCCGGAACCACGTCGTGCCCTTCTTCTTGCTGCTCACCAGCGCGATCCACTCGTTGCAGCTGCCGCACAGGCCCTCCCACACGTCCGGGTTGCCGTCCATGCGGCGCGTCTCCAGGGGCTCCTGGAACGGGTTGCCCGTCGCGGCGCTGATGCCGTGCGTAAAGCTCTTGTCGTACCAAAACGCCGAGTTCTTGAGCACAAGCCACCGGCCCGGCTTGCAGATGCCGCACCATCCCTCGCGCTTGTTGCCGTGGCCGCGGACCCATTTGGGCGTGTACAGGTCGCCCGTGAACCGGAGCTCCTGCTCGTGGGGCATCAGGTCCGGGTCCGCCGGGTTCATGTCTTCGGGCGGCGGTGGCACCTGGTCCTCGTGGAGGGACGCGTACAAGTCGGGCGGGTCGGACAGGTCCGTGTAGTGGTGATGGAGACCGCCGCCGTGGTGATGCAGAGAATGGGGGTCGGCATTGCTCTGGAGCATGCGGAACAGCCCGTGGGAGAGCAGCGGCGCGGGCTGGTGTGGATGGTGGTGGTGCGCTGCCGGGTCAAAGGCGTTGGACGGCACAGGGCCCAAGTGGTTGTTGCTGCCGAGCTGGAGATGGTGGCTGGGGATGGGATGTGGGTGCGGGTGCAGGCCACCGGCGTGCGTTGATATCATGTTGGGATGCGGTGCGAAATGATGTGCGCCAGGGAAGCTGCCACCGGCACCGCTTCCTTCCAAGTGCGGGTGGTGGAAGGCCATGGCACCTGCCTGTGACGGAAGCTGCGTCGGCAGGAGCATGCTGTGGCGGTTGTAGCCCGAAGTGGCAGCCGCGACGTGGTGGGCCGACAGGAAAAACGGATTTTGGGCAGGCACGCCGGCAGCAGCCGCAGCAGCGGCTGCAGCTGCGACCGACGCTTGCTGTAAGTTGCCAATGTTGAGCGGCAGCTGGCCGTTGGCGGCCGTAGGCGATGACTGGTGCTGTTGCGTGGACGACGACGCCGTGGCCGCGCCCAGCATGTTGTTTGCGACACCGCCGTGGTAGACAAATGGTGACGGCCTCCGGTTCGGCATGGTGCCGTACGAGCCCGTGGACCACCGCTTGTTGCGGGGACCTTCCATGCTGTATGGCGCAGCTCGCAGGCCGGGTCGAGGTGAGGGCGACGCACGACCGCGGCTCTGTGTACGCACCAGTTCCGAGCGGCCCTGTGGCGTCATACGCGGCGAGGCCACGGGCGACAGCTGTGTGGATGACATGAGCGAGTTGCGGTTCGACGGCGGCGGATAGCTTTCGGACGAGAACGAGGGCGCATCCGACAGCGCCGCCGAGAAATCTTCGTAGGAGGGCATGTCCGAGAGGCCGCCCGTCGTCGACATGGTGAAGGATGAGCCGGACAGCCGGCGGTTGGCGCCACCACCGTTGCCACCCGATGCGGCCGAAAACCGCAAATCCAGAATGGGAATGGCCTCGTCGGTCGTGTACGCCTGGCCGATGCCCATGCCCATGTCGCTGTCCACCAGGTGCTGCAGATCCAGGCTGTCGTCCTCGAGCGGTTTCTGCTGGCCCACGGCCTGTGCCCAGTTGCTGCCGTCGTCAAACTCCTGGTGCATCGAGATGGGCCGCGACTGCGACTGGGTTGTGGACTGGGTCGTGGACGACGTGTCCCACGATGTCAGGCCGTCGTATGCCTCGCCCATGCAGTATGAAAAGCCCTCGTGGATCGTGGCCGGCCGCGGGCGGAGGCCGTGGGATGTTGGTGTTGTCCACATGGTTTGTGACGTTTGCAGCTGCTTCTGGTCTGCATCGGCAGGCAATGGTGTTGGCGGCTGGTCGGCCATGGTTGTGGTCGTCGTCGTCGCCGTCGCCGTCGTAGTCGCCAATGTCGATGTCGCTGAGGTCGCCGTTGTGGGCGGCACCGTCACAGATTCGTGGCCAAATTCATGGCCTTGCCTTTGGCCTGGGCCATGGATGTCGTTGAGGTCCATGTCCAGGTCTACCAGGCTGTTGTCGCTCTTGCCGTCTGTGCTGTGATGAAAGACAAACGACGGCGTTGTTTGGATGTGTCTGTTTGTTTGTGTGCGTGTAAGTAGAGGATCAAAAGAGAGGAACGCAACAGCCACGCATAAACAAATAAGTGAGCCAAGACAATGACAGTGTAAATAAACACAGTCGAGAACACCAAAAACAATAGACAGAAATGACAACGGGACATGTAAGAGACAAGGAGTGGCCAGGACCAGGCCCAGACCGGGGGAGGGCGAGAGTGCTGTTTAATAAAGAGCGTTGAGAAGCGTGGACGTCGAGGCAATCAACCTTGACCTGGTCGACTGACGGACGGAAAACAAACAGCAAGGCCTCGATGGGGCACTCGACAGCGAGAACACGAGCACGCGCGGTCGAGGAAGAATCAGATAGATGAGGCGGAGCCGCGCGGAGGAACTGTCAAGACGCAAAACTGCAAAGAAATACCTACATTTGTGCCTGGTCAATGTCCATGGCGAGTGTTGGCTGTCGTTGTTTTCAGATAGAAGAGGTATACAACGGAAACTGGGCGAGGAGAGACGAGAAGGGAGGCAAAGGAGGAAGAGCGTTAGCATGAACGGACTCGGACGATTTTGGCCACCCAAGACGGACACAACGCTCCGTTGAGGTTAGAGGGACGGAAACTGGAGTTCTGTGGACTGAGGATGTTCTCACCATGGATGGCAGAACGGTTGGAATTTCAAAGGCCGAGTTTCCCAGTTCTTGGTCGCAGATCTAGACGATACTGTTGTCTGAAAGACGATGGGCTCAGAAGGCCCGGGGAGATAACGTTGGAGACGGTCTTCGAATGTGCGAATACTGCGTTGTTCTCTTTTGTGATCGATCAAGGGGCGTGTCGCCGACCGACTGTCGTACGGTCTTATTTGTTTTTGATTGCGTTTGTTGCCGTCGAGTGGTGTTGTTGTTGGCGTAGTTCTTGCCTTGTCGCCGTGTTCTGTTTTCGTTCCCTTTTTTTCGTCTTTTGTGGCGTGGTGGTCAACACTATCGATGAAACGCTGAAAGAAAAGACAGAGATAGGTTGGCAAAATGGCGAAGATAAAAGACAGGAAGTCTTAAGAGGGAAGAGGGTATAATAATATCTGGCAAAACGAGTTGCAAAAAAGGTACCAAGTGAAGGGATAGTAGGTAAGAAAAGAGAAGGAGTGTATGTGTGGGGTGTGTGTGGGTGTCTGGAACGAGAAATCGGCCTCTCAGAGAGGGAGCGGGAGAGAAAGATCGAAAAAGAGACTGTAGAAAAAGAGCAGTGTCGCCGGGAGGGGGGGTGTGGTTTGTTGACAGTGTGTGATGTGTGCGTGTGCAGTCCAAGGTTGACTTTGGTCGTATTGTTGCAAGACGGTATATAAAAAGATTCCGAATAGGAGGGAGGGAGTGTCGAGAAGGAAAAAAATAAAGAAAATCGAGCAGTAAAGGAATGTATGAGGTCTCCGATATTAAGAACCAGTACAGAGGGTCAAGGAAAGTCGAGAAAGGAAGAAATAAAAGAGAAAGTAAGTAGTTAAACCATGGGTATAACAGAAGGAGAGACTGGAGTTGGCCGAAAGGGACTAAAAGCTCGGGCGGATAAAACAAATACGATCCGATAAAAGAGGGAACAGAGAGAGAAAAGACAGGACAAAGGGAGAGAGGAAAGAGCCAGCTCTTGGTATATTATAGACCAGAGGGGGCTATAATGGGTTAAAGTAGAGAAGAACAAAAAGACCAAGGCAAGACAAGGCACGACAAGTAAAGAAAGAAGAAGAATAATGGCAGGGTTATGGAGTGACTAGCGCTGCAAGCAAGACGAAGGAGCCGAGGGGAGAGAGAGGAGCGAAGGAGAATGTGGGAGAGAAAATGGTTACCTTGGTTCGGGCCCGATGGGAGAGAGACAGGAACAGAAAACGGCAAGCAGAAAAAAAAAAAAAATAGAACCAGCAAAAAGGAAGTGCGAACGGGGAGGGGGGTATGATTTGTGGGAAAGAAAAGGAACTGGAAAAAAATAGACAAAACAGAAAGAAAAAGGACCCAGAGGGAGGCGGTGCAAGACGACGATGAGTATATGAGGGACCTGGAAAAAAGCTAGAGCTGGCAACGGAAAGCACAGAGTACGTGGGAATCGAACGAGAAAAGCGAGAAACGAGATGGGGGCCAAGAAGAGCGACGAGGGCGAGACAAGCTGCGCTGCCACAGGTGTGCAGACGTGGCAAAGAGAGAAATCAAAGCTTGAGAATCGAGAATCAAGCAAAAACTTCGACACAGCTGGGAAGGGTGGCCAAAACAAGCAAAACGACTAAAACGATGAGGACGACACAGCGGACTCAGCACGGGCAGAGCTCGGAACACCGGTAGGAGCTAAGCCGGACTCTCTGAGACAAGAAAGTGCTGCAGTTTGTGGCTCACGAGCAAGAAAACGGCAACAAGGGGCAAGAAGAGGCACTCAGCCCTGGGGTGTGGGTTGGGTGGGGAGACGGTATTCGAGTTGCAACATACGACCTATGTTGGACGGAATCAGAGACGGGGGAGAGATGCGGTGAGGTCCATCAAGCGGAGTGCGTGCTGTAGGCGTCCACCGTACGTCGTAAAACGTGTGGTGGAATCTGTTTGGGGAAGCCAGGGGTGGCACATTTGGACGGCGAGTGCTCGGTATAAGGGGAGAGGGGGAAGACGACGGTGAAATCCGCCTACAAATGTGATGTGTGACGTGGACGAGAGAAGAAGAGAAGGAAAAGAAAATGAGAGAAGAGAGAAGGATAAAGTGGAACAGCGGATGTAAAACCCTAGACGGTTGCCCTTTTGGGAAACATAAAACAATAAGGCCGTCGGCGACAGGGTTGGCACGTACACACAGACAGCGTCATCCTATGGACAGGGGTCGTTTGGGAGACGTACACAGTAGGGAGAAAAGACGTACGACGTTAAGAGAAGACGAGTGCAAAGCGAATGGCAAACGAAGACTGAAAACGGAGGAATCACCAAAAACCGAAGACGGAATCAGAAAACGTCTTTTTTTTGGCTACAAGACGCGTATGGCGTCCGACGTATTAAGGACGTTGACAATAGTCAATGACGGTGGAGATAAAGATGGGCCGCGCGGAGGGGCTGTTTGAAGCGGTAGCTTGTCTCATCTCGACGAAGGGGGGAAGAGCGGCGACAAACAGTTAACAAAACGAGGCGTCACCACATGTACAGAGAAGGAGACAAAAATAAAGGATACGCCATGCAAAGTTTTGCTTCTCCTGATGTGCATGCCACGAACCCTTCAGAGGAAACACAACAACCACGCCGATACTAAGGCGACACACAAGATAGAAAAGCGGTCTGTGGACAGGATGATCGTCGGCGGCGTAAAGTTTAAGTTGAGGTGTGTACATTTAGAGAGACATCAAATGTGTCGTTTGTTTGTATTTCATTTTTATTTCCCCCGATGTTTTGGCCTTGCTGCTCGACATCGTGCTAGCGCCTAAACGTCCGTGAGATTCCTCAAGAAACGATCCATGAACCACGTAAGAGCATCAAAAGGGAGACCTGTTTGACTTTTATCGTTTTGTTTTTGTTTTCGTCCCTCGTCTCAGTGCTTCCTTTTACACTGTTTTTGCGAGAATACCACCGTCGTATTGTCCCAGATCAACAACCTGGAGACACCCTTGCGATATCTTGAACAGGAGGCATCCTGGAGAGGAAAGTTTCCGTTGCTAGAACAAGGTTGTTTGCGTGTATTTCTTCTTGTTCTGTTTTGACTTTGATCCTGATCCTCGACCAAGACGCACCGTCAATCACCCACAACCGACTCCGTGGTTTACCATCGTGGAGAGTCAAAATTACTCGAAAGGGGGAAAGCTGAAAACCAGGGGCACATCGATTTGGAGAGAAGTTTTTGTCCACTGGCCGCCTCGTTTACTATATTGCACACGAGCTGCCCGAGAGCCCGTGAAGATCACGAGGACGTGAAAATGAAGTCCGTGTAAAATTGCAGGTTACGGCACGTTAATCTGCGTCGGGGAAGCCGGTTTCTTGCTGGCCAAATCGGTGCACTCCGTCCTCACACAATGCGGTGTGCTGGCATCGACATGACTCAAGTGTTCAAGACTACTGATTTCTATTGCGGACATCACGACCAGCAGATCAGCCGAATTCAGAGACGTTGTTTCGGAATCCAGAATGGCGGTGGCCTATTTTTGGCGTCGATAGGAGACACTCACAATCTCAAAAAACAAGACAAACGGTACTCGTTCTAGTCTGTCAAGATACAGCTCAGAATTTCTCTTAAATCACTTTATCCGGCAGGAACTGGGTTTGTGAGCATGAAGATATGAAAGTGGCCGTAAAACGGAGTTAAACGGCAAAGCCCAATTAAGAGAATGGAGGCAAAACCGTTCACGACTGGGACGGACATGATTGTGAACGATGTTGAGGAGGTATGTCACTGTGAGCCGTACGATTTACGGAAAGGAGCCATACCCACCCTTCTGGGGTGTGCTACCCGTTATGGAGAATGGAGCCTCGAACAAAGGTCGACTATTTAGCGAATCGGGGACGTGGTCAGGGGCTGTTGAGTCAAGGACAAGAAAACGGAGACGCTATTCGCATTCAACGAAATATGTGTACAAAAGAGACCCGACACAACCCATGAAGATTGGGACTTGGACGGAGAATTTCAGTGATTGGCGCCTGTTCGAACACGAATGACGCCTCCACCCTCCACATATGTGCTCTGTACGGAAGCCAGAGTTGCCGGCCAACGAGTTTCGTTTTGTTTTGTGATGGCCCGAGACGGAGGCGAGACCGTGGGGAGGAAAGCAAGGGACGGGGACGCAAAAGTGTCGAAGTTCCTGGCCGCGTGGACGAAGGCGATGGTGAGAATGGAAAACGCCGGCAAGGCAACTGTCGACTCGGTTGTGGGTTGAAAATAACTGGGCGAGACGTCTGGTGAAGAAAATGAGTCCCGGAGAAAAACGACGTATTGAGTAGCACAAGGTGACGTTTGAAGTCCAGTTTGGCCACGCTGTCAATGGTGCCTGATTGGGCCACACAGCCATATGCAGGGGCAGCTGCCGAGTTGAAGCGTTGCTCGCGTGTGTTCGCGTGCGTGGTTATGTGGTGGACGGAAGCAAGACGTCGAGTGTCATTCTGCGCCGACAGCGTTCGATACGGGGAACGAGACGGAGCGTGTAAGTGAGAGTAAAGGGAAGGAGCCCCAACGGAAAACGCCGCCAAGCCGTGGAGGGTGGGCCGTCGATGAACTGGATCCTTGTAGAGGCACCTTCACTGGGGCACCCATTTAGTGATAAAAAGAGTACCGCTACAAGCGGAGCGCGGGGTGGGCTAGCCCGTCTCAGATCTGTCGCAGGACCCCGCCACTACCGCAGGCGCGACCGGCGGCCCCGTTTTTATTCGCTGGGCTGTTCCAGTGCTTGTAAGTGCTGACATCGACATCCGAAATACAATAAGTGGAAGCGTGCCTGTGCTAAAAAAAAAAAAAAGTTGCAGTGTGAATGAGCCAACAGTTGCCCCCACACGCGTCAGGACACGACTGTACACCAGTACACACGACCAACTGCATCTGCCGTGCCCCAACACATGTTGAGAAGAACAACTTTCCTCGCAAGTCAAACCCACGACACTCGAGACCTGTTTTTTTAGGCGCTGTTCCTTACCTTTCGTCATGGACAGGCGCATCTAAAAGTCAGCTCAACAAAGTCTGCCAACTCTACTGTCTGTGTGTTCTCTTAAACAAAAATCAAACAGCCTTTTCCCCTTAACTCCTTCGTTGCGGAGTCGCGTCCCCAAGATGATACAATGGATCGGTGGTCCAGCAAACACTTGTCAAACCGCAGCCGCGCCAAGTAATCCCCCTTTGTCGCTCCTGTTTTGTTTGCTGACTCGCCGCGACGTGCAATCATGAGTTTTTTCGTTGTTCAAAACGGTCCGTCCAGACCAGTGTCTATTTCGGCCTCCATTCTTCATCATAATTCTCCGTAAGATCGCGGCGGTCTCGACCTTCGCTCTGCTCGTGTGGCTCTCGTCATCGTCTTCTCCTCAGACCCCTTCACACAAGGTCCTGCTTCGGCAGTCCCTATTTTCGTTTCTTGGCATTGTTTGGGCCTTGCTCGGGAAGGACAAGAAAGGTCTCGACTCGCCGATGGATGGCGGCGTCAGGGTAGTACCGGTGACGAATTGAATTCGTGAAGGAGGCCCTTTGTCTCCTGTCTGTTGTCGTCCTCGGTCCCTTGCGGTGCCCTTGTACGAGAACCTCGAAATACTCGCGCCCGTGGACAAGCAAAAGGTCCGAAAAAGATGGAGGGCAGGAACGCACACTCCGACGTAGAAAACGTGTCATCCAGAGTGCCGCTGTTGGACATCTGCAGGGCCGGCGGTCGTCCAGCGTCCAGTATTGGATGAAGCTTCCTTCGGCGTCTGGGCATGCAGACGGCGGCACAAAGGTGGACCAAGACGACAGCAAAGAGGGAGGGAGGGCGAACCAGACTTGGACAAAGGCTGGCTGAAGATGTGCACTTGATTCGTTTGCTGCTTTGCCTCTTGTCCTCTTCTTTTTCCGCGAGGTTCAACTGCCAGCAACCCCTGCCCCTGTCTTGATTTGCCCCTGCCCCTGAACACTTTTTGCCGGTTCACAGCCACAGGTACGCACACCGAATGGAGACGCAAAACAGAGAGTGAATGAAGCTCCAAAGAGGCTGTGGCGATGGTTGTAAGATGGTACCAAGACAAGGACTACACTTGGCCGTGCTCAGGAGGCCCCTCACGATCCCTACCCCGCGGGCTGGACCTGACATGCCACATTGCATTTGCACCTATCGGTGGTTTGCGAGCTGAGCAAAAGGAAACATCGCCACCAATGTTTCGACTCATCTTTCCATTTACTCATCTTTTCCCTTTTGTTCGTTTACTGTCGTTGTTTCGTCACTTCTTCTTGTGCACGTTAGCATAACACAGCAGACATATGCCTGGTTCACAGCATGATGTTGCAGAGGGAGAGAAAAGAAACAAGAAACAAGAAACGTCTACGATTTACCACTTGGGGCAGAGTGTACACAGTTACGTGAACCATCGCGATGGAAGCAGCCCTTTGAAAGCTGAGAGAGACTGAGTAATAAAAGGACGACAGCGAGCCATCACTAACACCACTTTCACATCTTTTTTCTTCTCTTAACGCGCGCGCCTCCGCCACCCGTTCGGCCGCAGCGTCACATCCAGGACGAATACAACATTGGTGGGCGATTGTAAAGAGCACTGGGCGGAATGAAGAGAAGGGATCTTAACAGAGGCATCTTATATGCCGCGTCCACAATCGGGAACAAAAACGAACAAGCTTGACGATAGCCGACTCCACTGATTCGTCACGCTCTTCTGCCAACGGCATGGCTTGCAAACACTCTACTGCACAAAGACGCAAAGTAGGCACAAATGATATCCAGTAGCGGCGTCCGCACGCACGGCATCGCAAACGTCCAGGGGCACGTAAGTGACGAGCGCATGTAACTCGATCTATCATGCAGCATCATATATCCAAGGCAAACTCGAGAAGGGACCGCAATGTTGGCGTGAGTCGGACAAAGAAATGCTAGCAAAACCGGATGGATGAAAACGTGCGAGGTGGGTTGCGGTTACGGAGTGGTTTCCTCTCGGTGCGCATGTCCTACATCTGATATAATGTTTTATTTCTGTCAATGACGCCTCGCCGTATTTACTTGGCACACTTTCTTTTTTTCTTTCTTTCGTTCTTTTTTTTTTTTGCCTTCCTCCCACAATTTAATCTATTTCGCCTGTGTCCCGCAGAGCGGGATATGCATTCCACATAGATTAAGCCAGTTGGCAAGTCTTGTCCTTTATCCATCGTTCTTTATTTTTCTATTGTCTTCTCCAATATAAAATAAAGAGACCGACCCGACTCTTGGAGCTGACGCTAGGGTGCTTGCATAAACTTTTAATATCCGGGGAGGTGTGTGTCTGTGTGTGGCTGTGGAGAAAAAAAAACGCAGATGCAAAGTGTGAAGAGGCCGAAGGCGCACCCTGTCCTGGCCTCTTGGGTCCGCTCTCGATAGTGCTTCCCGCACCTCGACGACGTCCACAATGTCCACAACGCCAGAGCAACAGACAACAACTGACGGGCGTTGACAGCGGTCAGGAACGATCGAGCACGCGGTGATACGCTGGAACCAATGTTATATTTGGCCTTTGAGATGCACGCCACCCGGCTGAGTTGCCGTTGAGCATAACCGTAGGTGATCCTCGAGTTGGTCATGCTTTCTCAGCTGTGCTTAGTCGTGACGGTAGACGGCAGACCGCCACACAATCTGTTAAAACGATGCCACCGTCGAGAGAATAGACGAAAACATGACCATGAGAGGACAATGTGGTGACGCGGGGAATTGCATACGGCTAAATAGAGAGGCGTGGAAGATGTGAAAATGTGGCGGACGTACTCCCAAGAATACAGCGACATGCAGCAAAACAACAAACGGAGATGGCGGAACCACTACTGGCCCGACGACATCCACAGGTTCCGACACGAACGATCAGTCAACACATCATCAGCCAACCAGGATGTCACTCTTTTTTTGTTGTAAAATGCATGGAAGCGTAGTTCCTCGCCAGTCCACCCGGCCACCTCGGTCCCATTGTTCTCCTACCGATCCCTCTACCCTGAGCATACACAGAATCCCTCAATCTTCTTTTTTGTCACGCTCTCGTATATTGGCTTACCTTGCCCATTTTTGCCTCTTCCCCTCCTTGCCAACCCCTCTGGAGCTCTTCGAACCCTGCTTGCATCTCTGTGGAATCTCTGTATTCCCGTATTGATGCGTCATTCTGATCTGTACCTGGCCGGCGATCGTCCTTTTGCGTCTATGTTACGTCTGCGGAGAAATTGCGACGTACGCCATTTTGAGAACAGACTCGGATCCCCGTCAATGTCGTAGCCCGGTGCGTCCTAGTGCAGGCACTTTGCTTTAACTGCCAATTTTACTTTTCATCCCCCTGAATGCGCCTCTCTGCACACACTGTTCAGCCACGACACGCACAGCACGACCCTCGTCGGTGCTTTTATTTTATTTTATTTCACTTTTAAATATTTTTTTAAATATTTTTTTTTCAACGTGCTCCCGGCCATATGGGCGTCGTCATTGCATATCAGTGGCCACTGCTTGTGCGGAGGGAGGCCGAAGAGCATGCAGAAGCAATCCTGGTGCTTGACCCGTCTGGGATCTGGCCCAAACCCTCCACTTCAAAGCCTCGCCAATCCTGCGGCGAATGCCCGATCCTGTTCTAGCGGGCCTACTGGGCCTGTTATCGAGGCCGCTTGGGTGCCTTGTCTGGCGTACGCGGAGGTTCCCTTTGCCTGTTTCTCCACTGAATGACTCGTTTTCATTATTACAGGCCTCACGTTTCCGTGCCCCGTAAGGGCCCTTGTCCAGTGTTGGTGTGCATTGCCCACTACGACATACTTTCATCTTTCACCTTTCTAGTGGGCTTCTACGATCCTTGCTTGTTCGTGTTCTTCGTACTTACTGGGCTTTCCGCGGCCCTCTCTCGGCCTACCCGTAGCAAGGGCCCCAGCCAAGAAATGCCGGGACAGGCTGGATTGGGTAGCATCATCGCAGGGCGAGAGGCAGCTGGGCGAGAAACAAACAAAACGAGTTGTAGAGAGGAACGAGCAGACCAACAGGCAGGGGCTCCCAACGGTCGGTTCCTGTTCCTTGTGTTCCTTCACGTTGACCGTCTGATTTTTTTACGCTCGTTTTTCCGCTTTCTCGCGCTCAGCTGACGCTCGTTAGGCACCTGCTTTTCTCCTTCGCTCTGTTTTCCGCATCCTCCAACCGTTGTGTTAACGCATAACAAACTCGTCCGTATTAGGAAATATTTTAAGATTGCACATCGACACTGTTCGCCGTCAACGCCGTCCGACTTGCTTTTAACCGCACAGCCGTACCGCGACAAAGTGACAACGGCCCTACAGAACCTGGGCCTCGTGAGCAGGAAACAAAAACGTGAATAACAATAATACTAGACACGAGATGCGATTAGCTCTTGTCGGACTGTTATACGGTGTAGATGTATCAGTAGCGAGGCTTTGTTCCTGCATCCGATGGCCATCCTCGGCGAAGACGGAGGCAGTGGTAGAGCATATATACGCCTTCTTTGAAAGCGGAGCCTAGGAATACAATACTTTTGTGGAATTGCTCAGCTTGTGAATGTCTTGAAGAGAGTTGAAATAAAGAGCTACATAGACTCCATCACATGTACGACCTGGATTTCGTTGAAGGAAATATCAAGTTCATACTGATAAGACGTATTTTAAATAACTTCAGCTATCCAACGGCTTCACCGTGTTACGAAATATGTCATCATCTTACTTTCGCCCGTCCAAGCTTGCTTGCCACTTTATGGACTCCTAGATTGCATCTCACATGTTTACAGTTCCGCACAACCTCACGGTCGGTCAGCTTAGTTTCGTGGTGCTTTCCACCGTACGCCACCACCTATATCTAGGCAATGACGGCAGAGGTTGTCCGGCCAGTCTCGAAAATGGTTAGAATGTCAACAACGTCGGTGTAAGGCCTCAAGTCCAGATAGCGGCACTGGCTCAAATATCGTGTCATCGGATGGCGCTCACATGATTGAATTTAACCGCAACAGCGACATTGTACAGGACGGAGGGAACAGCAGAACACGACTCCTGCTTGTCCAGCCCATATACGGTGTAGATGTATTAACGACGATAATGTCAATATTTGAACTTTCTACGGTGAACTATGTCCGCTGCTTGGGGCAAATCCCGTGGCTCGTTTATTTGTCTGCTTCACGATACGGCAAATCACTTAAGACTTCGTTGACGCTTAGGACTGCTCATATTTCTTCCCTCTACCAAGACGGATGTGAATCTCTGCTAGGTTGACGGCGCCCACACCAATGTTTCCAATAGTCCTGTTTTCCTGACCACCTGTCCTGTTGTAAAAGCGCTCACTTCATATCCTTCCAAACCGCGGCACCTGCTCGTATTGGTAGCTCAAAGTCTGACAAAGGAACGACTAAGGCGCGTTGGATAAAGTGCCCAAGATAGTCTGCCTCGTGTCATCCATTCCAGTCGTATATATATACCCTCATGGTTGCCGTGGTGGAGACGGGCTGTTTGTTTTGTGGTGGCCAGGCTATCGTGAGGTTGATGGTATATGTGACTGTGCCGCAGGTGGTGCTTATGTTGATATGTGTATTGTACGCCCTCTTCGTTTCCATGTCCTCCTGTGAACCGTCATAGAGCGTCAGGCACTATGTCCCACACGCCCCCGACCCCTCGTGAGTTGAGTGTCTGGTTCGATTGCTTTTTCCAGGCCAATAATAATCCAAGGTTTCTAAATTATAAACAAAAACAAAGGAGTCACAAAAAACACAGCTCAACAAAAACAGCAAAAACAAGACGCAGAAAACACGCGCGCGAAAATGATTGACGTGGGAGGAAAGGTGGGCTTTCCTCGGTTTCCACCTCTGCACCCCCTACTCCTTAGCTCTGATTGTTGATCCGCCGCCACACCTCCGTCTCCGCTGCGGACAGCCGCTCACCGGCTGACACGGCAAACTTCTTGGCCGCGTCCCAGAGGCCCTCGCCGTTCCCGTCGTCAAACGTGGAGCGGTTGCTGCTGTTGAACGCGCTGTTGCTGTGGTACGACGACAAGCCGCCATTTCCGCCGCCGCTGGTGCCGACCTGTGCTGCCGTCGCCCGCTGGGAGCCAGTCATTTCTGCCGCGTAGGGGTCCTGCACGTACCCTGGTGGGTGGTTCAGGTTGATCTGCTGCCGTTCCTGCTGCTCGCCCATGGCTAGGCCCTGGGCCAGGCCCGTCGGCTGCGGAATACCGCCGTAGGCTGCGCCTTGGGTCGTTGCCGTCGATGTGCCCCGTGCAGCCGAGGGATACGGCGACGCCGTGAGCGGGGCTATGCCCATCTGGGGTGGCAGAGACATGGTCGAGGTCGGTTGTTGTGCCTGCTGTGTTTGCGTTTGCGTTTGCGTTTGTGCGCTGAGAATGCCCGTGCTGGCTAGCGACTCGCCGGCACGTGGGGGCGGAGGCAAAACGGCCGCGGCAGTTGTCGTCGGCGGTGCAGGCGATGTGCCAGCCCGGACGTAGTTGTTGGCGCCGGCTGTCGAGGGCGGCACGGGAACGGCACCCGGTTGGGGCGGAGGCGGAGTGTAGTTGGTGGATGGTCTGGACGATGAGCCAACGGCCGACGTTGTTGCCGGCGGAGGCGATGCGTATTGGCCGCGGTAGCTCGGGCTTTGGCCGGCGCCGGTCGGCTGGGGCAGGCTGGGGACAGCGCCGGGTTGAGGCGGCGGCGGCCCTCCTGCACGCGCACTTAATGGCGATGTCTTTGTTGGCGTCTCTGGCGCGTATCTGCCGGCACGACTATTGCTGTCGGCGCCGCTCTCCGTTTTGGGCGTCACACCGTCTGCCTTGGCCGCGCTGATGGGGCTCTTCGAATAGATGGGGATGGGCGCCATTGCGGTGAGCTGTGCAGTGACGTCGACGGAGGTAAGCTAAGCTGGTAACGTTGAGCACCCTCCGAGCTGTCAAGAAGCGCGGAAAATATATGTGGAGGTAGGCGAAGCTGTAAGTGTTGTGGTGCTGAGTGTACTGTCCAACTTTACGTAGGTAGAGAAAGTGGTTGTGCTTCTGCGATGATCGGCTGCCTTATGTAGGGCGCGTGGAGTTTGTTATGCGGAATGAACCAGTTCGAGAGTGTGGAATCCGTGACGATTGTCTTCGATGCTCTCATTCCTAGACGAGAAAGAGAAAGTCGCAGACAAGCGTGTGCACTTTTATATAATAGGGGCAATGTGTCCTTCTTACCTCGTTGCTGGGGTATGATGATGATGGGCAGCTCCTTCCCTGGATCCTAGCTGAGGGGGTTGTTTAAACTGACGCCAGGGGTGCACTTGCCTTATAAACTCGGTGGCGACGTCATTGCTTGGAGCAGTCAGGTGACAAACTGCAGTGGACTTTCTTTGTCCATATATAGATGCCAGTCTGTTCACTTGAAATTAGGCAGCGAGCAAAATCAAGACAAAAGATAAAAAAAAATAAAGAAAAGAAACGCCGAAAACAGAGAAACATTGTCTCAAGGCCAAGGAATGTTCAAAGGCAAAAGCGGTTGACCCAGTCAACGCCACCACTCCATCACATGGCGCGGCTGCAGGACTGTCGCTGGCTTCTTGTATCCTAGAGCTCATTTCCAGTGCGAGACTGACCAATGAGGCACTCTTGTTTCAGCCAAGAACAGAGCAGAGTAGTTGGATACAAGTGTGTCTTGTTGTCCGTAACTCTGGCGTTCCTCACGCAAAGCGGACAACGTTTGGGTGGCAGGATACAGCAGGAAAGCACACTGGAGGCAGGTACTCGTACAGGTGTTACACGGCGGGAAAAACAATGAGCCGATGAGCGATCTAGCCTATTGTGGAAAGGCCCCACTTTCTCGCCAGGTCTATCAAGATCGCGAATCGTACAGGGAAGGCAGGCGTTGCAGCAGCCGATTGAGAGGTGCTTTTCTGGAGAGGAACTCGGTCCTGCTCCTGGTGATTCCCTTTTCCGTCGACATCACCGGAGCACCGCATTTTCCATCGAGACGGAGAACCGACGCATCCTATCGCGATCGTCCCGTACAACACCGCAAAGATGGTCGGCAAAGTCAGCGAGCGCGTTCTCCTTCGGGAAGGTAAGTAGAGCTGCCGAGCCGATTGAATGAAGATGGAATATGATGCGAGGGCACGGAGATGACGATTTTGTTGGGGCGACGCTGTGTGCATTTGAGCTCAAATTGGGAGAGGCATTGGCTAACACCGATACTTTATGCAGGACTCGAGCGCACCGACAATGGCATGAAGCCGACGAGCTGGCCCGAGGTCACGCCCATCAACCAGAAGAACTACTACACGTATGTCGGGCCATAGGACGGAAAGAGGGGTGTTTGGAAGGTGCTTTTGCTGACGGACTTTGCCATTCTCACAGAGAATACATGAAGCGCGACGACCAGGTGCTCGCGCTGCGTGTCCTTAACGAGGCGAGCCGTGACCGGCTGGTGCAGAGTGCCAAGGATCGCGACCGGGCGCTGAACCAGAACACGGCCGCCATCACCGAACAGCAACAGCAGGGCGGTGACTTGCCAGTCAACATGCCCACCGACGGCAACGACATCTCCAAAGTCATTGTCATCCACCCGGGCAGCCAGTTTTTGCGCATCGGCTTCTCGACCGACGTCCTGCCCAAGACGGTGCCCATGTGCCTCGCGACCAAGTACCAGCGCACCGAGTCCGAAGAATACGAGGCGCGGCCCCGGCGGCAGTTTGAGGCGCAGAAGATCGACCAGCAGTACGGCGAGGACTGGTCCAAGAAGTACAAGAAGATGAGCGAGGACCTCAAGGCCGACATGCGCCTCAACAAGCGCAAGGTGCTGCCCAACTCCAAGGAGCTGGTGGTCAACTACAACCGGCGGACGGAACCCGAAGTCATCCCGACACACAACGACCCGCTGCAGGTAGACTGGACCGACGTCAACACGCCTGTGCCGGTGCCGGACGACGAGGTCGCCGTGGACATTGACGAGGAGGTCGTGGCGCCCGAGGACGAGCCGCCCGTGACGGTGGAGGGTACTGTGCATGCAGGTACTGACGGCGGCAAGGCGGCTGACGCCGACACCAATGGCGACGTCGATATGGCTGATGTGGACGCAGCGGAGCCGCAGGCGGACGGAGAGACCGAGGCCCCAGCCGAGGCTGGTGGTGAGGATGCGGGCGGCGAGACAAAGGATGCGATTGTGGCCAAGACCGAGAAGCCCGACGAGCCAATGGTCGAAAACGGCGACGCATCCGAGACGTCGAACGGCGCGCCCTATGGAAACGACAAACTACGGGAAGAGGAGGCACAGGGGCATGGTCAACAGACGAAGCCGGAAGGGGCCAAGTTGCCCACTCCCGCCCCCACAGTCAAGCGCTCGATCGTACCCAAGACCCGGCGAAAGCCCATGCCGCCGACGGTGTTCTACGGCGCCGAGGCACAGCGCATCCCCGACGACTCGAATCCCCGATTTCGGCTGCGGTGGCCGATGCAGCACGGCTGGCTCAACGAGGACGACTACGACAGTGTCAGCAGCCTGTACAGCGACTTTGAAGCGATCCTGACACACGCCATCCAGACCGAGCTGGGCCTGAAGAAGGTGTCGTCGTGCCGGCAGTACAGCTGCGTGTTTGTGATTCCGGATCTGTACGACAAGGCATACGTCGAGACGGTCCTGCGCATGTGCATGAACTGGTTTGAGTTCAACAAGGTCTGCTTCATCCAGGAGAGCTACTCCGCCACCTGCGGCGCCGGCTACAGCCAGGCCTGTGTGGTCGATGTGGGTGCGCAGAAGACGTCCGTCGCCTGCGTGGAGGACGGCCTGGTCGTCGAGGACTCGCGCATCAACCTCAAGTACGGCGGCTTCGACGTCACCGAGACGTTTATCAAGATGCTGCTGTACGACCACTTCCCCTACCAGGAAATCAACCTGCAGCGCCGCTACGACTTTCTGCTGGCCGAGGAGCTCAAGCAGAAGCACAGCACGATGAACCAGGCCGACATTTCCGTGCAGCTGTACCAGTTCCACCTGCGCGTGCACAACGAGCCGACGCACAAGTACCAGTTCAAGACGTACGACGAGGTCATTTTGGCGCCCATGGGCTTTTACGAGCCGACGCTGTTTGACGGCACGACCAAGCTGCGTGGCCGGCGGAAGCTGATTGACCGCACATACAATGCCTACGACGTCGATGTACCCGACGACCCCGTCTCGGCGGCCCAGGTCGCCGTTCTGGCACTGGATCACCCGTCTGTGCTGCCGCCGACGGTGGGCGCGCCCGCTGCCGGTGGCGGCGGTGGTGGTGCAGCCGGTGCCGACGTCTCCACGCCGGGCAAGGACAAGTCGCAGCCGTTCAACTTCTTCCCGCGCGGCATCGAGGGCGCGACGCCGTCTACGTCCAAGGCCGCATCGCCGGCACCCGAGGGCGGCGCCAGCACGCCCGTGCCGGCCCCCTTTGTCTTTGGCGCTGGCCGCGACACGGTCAACGGCGCCGCCAGCCCGGCGCCCAGCGGCCGCAACGGCGGTACGCCTGCGCCGAACGGGCTGGGCGGCGCAGCCAGTGCGAGTGCCAACGCGGCCGCCGGCAGCCAAAGCCAGCCTGGCGGCGGCGGCGGCCTGTTGCAGCTCGACCCGCTGTTCCACCGCACGGCCAAGGACATTGCCGTGGAGCGCGACGCGGTGCTGCCGGTGGCGCCGCTGGACATTGCCATTATGACGTCGATCCAGAACGCGGCCAAAGGCGACGAGCGCAAGCTCAAGGACTTTTTGGGGTCGGTCATGGTGGTCGGCGGCGGCGCCAAGATCCCGCACTTTACGACGTACCTGGAGGAGCGGCTGCGGGCGCGGCGGCTCGACCTGGTGGACCGGATCCTGGTGTCGCGCAGCGCCCGCGACATGGACGAGCAGGTGGTGGTGTGGAAGGGCGCGAGCGTGTTTGCCAAGCTGGCGACCAACGACAGCTGGATTACGCCGCACGAGTATGCGTACCTGGGCCCGCGGATCCTGCACCACAAGGTGCTGTGGCAGTGGTAGAAACCTGCATCACGGCGTGCGGCGGTGGCGGTCGAAAAGGGAGAGCGGGACGGGTGACGATGAAAAATTACAGCCAAACTCGGATTATTTTAACGACGCGCGGGACGGTGTTTTGACAGGGTTGTTTTCTGCTTGTCATGTCTCACTTTTGCTCTAGGGAAATGGTATACATTTGTATTTGTTCAAGTCCATGTATGTTCGAAAATGGAATACGAGACACTACATCATATTGACTCACGTGGCACTCTTGATGTCGCCGCGTTGCCCGCTCATGAAATCGTCTTCTCAATCTTCACTAGGACGGCCGCTCCATTCCGCCGTCCATGCACCGGATCCCGCAAATGCACCAGCCGGTACCCTGGCCGCAACCGGTCCAGCCGCACCGACGCCCAGCCCAGCAGCACGTCCCGGTGCATGGTCCCGCCCGTGTCCTTGACCAGGAACCGCACAAACGACAACGTCGCGGCTGTGGATGCCGACACCTCGGCCGTTGTCTTTGCTTCTTGGGCGCGTCTGTGCTCCTCGGCCGTCGTCGCCGCCGGCAGCAGCGCGGCCATGGGCACGTTGGCAAAGCGCAGGACCACGCCGTTGAAATCCGGGTTGCGTCCACCGCCACCAGACGCCGTCTCCCTGAAAACGGGCGTCTTGGCCTTGTACTCGCCGCCTTCGTCCTCTTCGGCATCGTCGCCACCGGCACCACCACCGTCTGGCGCGTCGGGCCGCTCTGGGTGGTCATCGACGTGCAGGGCGACCTTGACAAACGGCCGCAGCGTGCGAGTGGATGTTGTAGGTGACATCACCTTGTTGCTGTCCACATCGCTGCTGACGCTGCCGTCCCGGCTGGCCGTCTTGCGCGGCAGTGCCAGGCCCTGGGCGGCCAGGACAGTGATGGAGAGATCGAGCAGTTTTGGCGCAACGGGCGGTGGGACGACCGTGCTATGCGTCGGTGGCGGCTGGAAGGTCGTGTCGACGGCCGGGGGCGGCGGTGCCGGCGTTCCCAGTTTGTCGCCACGGTAACCTACGACGTTTGTTAGCAGTTACACAACGGAAAGTATAGGAGGGGGGTAGCTCACCTTCCGGCTTCAAGACGTAGCCGCCGGTGCCGAGGAACATGGCCTCGTTGAGCATCATGCCCTCGTCGCAGTTTTGCCAGTTGAGCGCGACAATCTGCACACCCTTGCGCCAGAAGCGTGCCGGATCCAGGTTGGACGAACCGATGCGCAGACCCGAAGGGTAGGCGCGCATGAGAAAGCGGCGGTTGTGCGAGAACAAGGCGGGGCCGTGCTTGGCATGGACCTCCATCAAACTCTTCTCGGAGAGGGAGAAGACGTGGGTGGGCATGTAGGCCTCGGGCTGAGACAAGCTCTTAAAGGAGACGCCCTGGGTGTAGACGCCCAGCTGGCTGAGGGCCTGAATAATTTTGGAGGGCTTTTTGGCGGCAACCCCAGAGGCGGTGCCACCTGGTGTGCCCGGAGCAGGTGTGCGGCCCGTTGGTGTGCCTCCGGTCGGTATACCTGATGGAGGCGACTCGACAGTGGAGGTTTCGGTGGCAATGTTGGCGAGTTTGGAGGAGAGGCCGGGGTCGGCAGAAGTGCCGGTGCCGGTTCCGAGGCTGGCGTTCGAAGGCGTGCTGCCTCGTGGGCTGCTTGGAGACGACGCCCCGCCTGCCGGTATGTACTTGACCTTGATCAAGATTTTGTTGCGCAGGCTGCCTGGCGATGGCAGCGAAGCGGCCGGGTTCTTGCCTCTCTCCAGCAGCAGGCCCTTCCACTCCTGCTCCATGATCTGGACCATGACGTCCTGCTGCCCGGCCGTGCAGTGGACCTCGAGACTGACAATCAGCGGCGTGTCTGTGGTGGCAAAGCCATACTCACGGATCGTCACGCAGACATCCCGGAAGGAGACTTCCCGAGTGAGTGTGTGGCCGTGCAGCACGCGGGGCTCGACGGGGGCCATGCTGTCGACAGCTCCCGAAGCTGCTGGATTGCCTGCCGCGACAGCCGGTGTGGGTTTCGGCTTCGGCTTGGGCTTGGGCTTCCCCTCAATCTTCTTCTCCACGTAGTGCTCCAGTCGCCGGCCCAGCGTCGACCGCGACAGCCGTTCCGTGAGCGATGTCGGCAGCGTCTCCTTGGCCTTGGCCTTGTAGCGCTTCATCATGTCCTTGCGCGAGGCCTGCTTGGTCTGTTTCGCGGGCGCCGCGCCGCTCTCCTCGTCGCTGCTGCTGGCACTTGTGTCTTCCGCATCGTCGTCATCAATGTCGTCGTCGTCGCCGTCCCAGACGTCAATCTCGATGCACCGGCAGCCGCGCTCGAGCACGTGGCGGTAGGCGGCCGTGCTGGCGTCGCTGTACAGCTGGTTGCCCGTCAGGTAGGTGTTGTGGCTCGAGTTGATAAAATAACTAGACAGCGGGTAGCTGTCAATGTCCTGGACGGGCACCGGCGCGACAATGTCGGCGGCCTCGGACGTGATGTAGCGCAAGAAGCCGTGGAAATCAAGGGCGGGTGGTGCATTTCCTTGGGCGAGCGATTCACCCTGCACGTGCGTCAGAAAGGTAGCCACCTGGTCAGCGTGCCACTGGTTGTCGTTCTTGTCGGCGTGGAGCGCAAAGATACGTGAGAGATGCGACATGAGTGAGGCATCGAGGACGGTCTCTGGTGATGTGGCGGCAGTGGAGGTAGTGGTGGACGTTGCTGAAGCTGAAGCTGAAGGAGCTGGAGCTGGAGCTTGAGCAGGGACCGGTACTGCTGTTGTTGGCCCCGTCGCGGCCGTTGGAGGCACAGCGGACTCTGTGGGGGGTTGTGCCATGGCGATAGATGAGTGTTGGCAACGAGTGTAGATTTGGAGTAAAGAGACAAAATGAGAAACGGAGCCGATAATGGCACGTCGACGTTAGCTGAGGATGCTGGCCACAGTTGGGCGAGGCTGAAGAAGGCGGGGTTGTGAACGACGGGACGTGGCTTCCGGTTTTGTTAGGCTTCAGGTTGTCCTATTTCAGAAGGAATGCGGGTGACGAGTGCCTCAAAATAAGGAAGGAACGACCAGCAACGAGAAACAAAGAAGCATCGCGCAAAGTCGTGTCGTACTATTGTCAAAAGGCGAACACAGACAGGCCTCCAACAGCAGCCGCACTACAAGACAGCTGAGACAGCTTCGCTAAGATAAGTTCCCCGCCAAGTTCGTTAGCGTGCGACCTGACCGTGGACCGATCTGGCCAATCTCTGCCAAGTTTTCAATGTCCAATCAGGCCGTCTGCGCACCCTCCACATTTGTCTACTTAGACAAAATTTAGGCGCAGATGTATTCAAGTTGTCGACTTGCAACACCAATGACGAGGTAGTCAGGAATTACAGGCTTAAATGCTAGAGACACTCACGGAAATGCTGCTGACCACTTGCCCTGCGCGTACAAAACCCACGAATAGGAGAATAAATACTTGAACATTGAGACAGTCCAACCAGCAGAACCGCCAAACCTTGCTATGAAATATATTCTCGAGTCAATTCGTCGACAATTATCACAGATCGTCGTCCATTACCCCGGCCGAGGCCCCGCCACCATGGAATATTGAGCGCCAGCACCGGCCCAAGTCAAGCGCCGGTCACGCAGCGTTTTGCTGCGGAGGCACGTGGCCACGGGCACGTCATCGTCATCGTCCTCGCCGCCGCCAATGCCCAGCTGCGCTTGGCCGTTGTAGCCGGCACCAAAGACACCGTGCGGGCTGGCCGCAGTCACGATGATCGTGTGGTCCGTGCCGCAGGCAACGGCGACTGCTGCCGTGTCCGTGGCTGTGGCTGTGGCCGCGTCCGTGCCGAGATTGAGGTTGACGGTGGCGGGCAAGAGACAAGCGCGTGACCGGCCGCGTTCGTCGCGCAGGAGCCGTCGGTGGGCTGGGTCTCGCGCGGCGGCGTCGGCCGCTGCCAGCTCGTCGAGGGCTATACCCAGCTGCCCAGCGTCGATGCGGCCCCAGACCAGACAACGGCCGTCGGTCGTGACCGCGGTCGAGTGGTGGCCGCCGCCAGCGAGGGCCACGACGCGCTCGCCCGCCAGCGCGGCGACCTGCGTCGGCCCTGGTATGGTTGGTGAGGCGTCGGCACCGCGGCGTCGCAGCTCGTCCGGGGCCGCGCCCGTCTCGCCAAATGTGTTGAGGCCCCAGGCCCACACGCGACCGCTCGCGCCGACGGCAAAGGTGTGGTACTCGCCCGTGGCCACCAGGGCGATGTCCTCGGCGGCCCGGCCGGGCATCTCGACCAGGACCGGCTCCGTAGCGGCATTGAGAACCACATCGTCCCTGTACAGGGGGCGGCGGCGGGGCACGAGGCGGCGGCCAAGCTGGTCCACGTCATTGCTTCCCCACGCCCAAACGTGGACAGAGGTTCTTGCCCCTGTTCCTGTTCCTGCTCCTGTTCCTATTCTTGCCCGTGTCTGGCGCGGCCCGCCTGCGCGGCCCTGCAGGGCGAGCGCGTGGTTTGCACCGGCCACGATCTGCGTAATGCCCTGCAGTCCGGGGATGCGCACCGGCACGCGCTGTTTCTCACCGACCTAGCCCGTCGTCGGGTGTGGTAAGAAAAACTCTTGCCCGTCCTTCGTGCGGAACATGCCCCAGCCGTAGACAAGCCCCGTGTCGGTCAGCGCAAAGCTGCAGCTGTCGCCCGCCGCCACCTGCGTAAAGACGGTGCCCGCAGGGAAGCTGCTCGGATCAATGGCCGTCGGTGTGGACTCATGGGGGTTCAGCGATGCCCCTTGAGAAGAGTCGCTCTCGCTGTCACTGTCGCCCTCGTTGAGCTCTGTCATCCCGCCCTTCCAGTCTGTGTTTCGGCCGAGCGCGCCGCCGTCGTTGACGCCCCACGTCACGATCCGGTTGTCGCGCGTCAGCGCCACCGAGTGCATGGCGCCGCAAGCGAGCTGCACGACGTCAAATGACGTGGTGCCTGCCGCCGGTGTAGACGTCGCGCTGAGAAACGGGTTGAGCCGTGGCCGCGTCGCCTCTGCAATCTCCGGACCCAAGCCCAGCTCGCCGGCGTCGCCAGTTCCAAAGACAAACACATCGAGCACCGTTGTGGGTGCGGTGTTTAACGGGGGAGGGGGAGCTAGGGGGGCTCTTTGCGCTCTTCGTCGTGCAGTTGGCGTTCTCTGTTTGTTCGTTTTGACGGGCTGTGCCCTTCTCGTAGCGTTCGCAGCCCGTATGCGTTTGACTGGGCCATCTTTCGAAACAATGCGACGCTTCTGTGAGGGTCGGGCCATGACATTTGCTGTTATGTTTGCGTTTGTGGCGTTCGTAAGTTGTTGGAGAAGGCAGAAGTGCAATTGCGGCTGGATGAACAAATATGTAAACAAAAGTCAGCGCGCAGACCAGCTGGAAACATTCATCCTCTAAATAGGCGCCGGGTTTAGCACAGCGGACCGTGTAGATGCCAGTAGGCTGTGGAGGTGACATAACCCTGTCATTGGTTACATAAAAATAAGTCTAAATGGACACTACAATGGCCAGTGGCAGGAGGCAGGCAACAACCACGAAATGGTAAATGTATGGCAAGACAGAAAGAAACATTTTTTTTTTAAAAAAAAAAAATAAACACAAAGGGAAGAAGAAAGCGAAAGCAAAGTGATTGAGAGGAGTATTGAAACCCGTCTCCCACTAGACTTTAAGTTGTCACGCCCACATTTTTTAAATCTTCAGCAAATCTTCACCGGCTGACACATTCATGTTGCCTTGGGAATCAACCCTTGCCGCTTGTACCAAGCAACGCCACAGAATCTTTGACGAGGTTGGCAATGTCCTTTCTTGGCTCGGCGCCGCGGGCGTGGGCGATGAGACTCGAGCTCCCTCAGTTATTTGCCGGGATGCAGGGCCAGTTGGGAGCCGACTTGTCGCGGTTGACCAACCATGCGTAGTCGGCAACTGGACCAGTGCACACGGGGAGACGGATGTACCCTGGTGTGGTAATGTCCTGGTTATACAGATCCGTCAAGGTGGTCGGATCGCTCGGGTCGGCTACGGGGGCGTCGTTGGCCAGGCCGTTGGCTTGATACGACCGCACAGAACCGTTGATAATGTCCGTGACCGTGATACCGCCCCAAGCCGTTCCGTCCAGGTCGTCGATACCGGGGGGCGCCGAGAACTTGTTGTACGGGCAGTTGAACTTGGGATAGCAGTATTCTCTGGCCACGCCTTTCGGATACACGAGGAAGTAGAGGTGGTCGTCGATGCAGGCCATGGTCTTCTCTTGGATGGACGAGTCGACGTAGTAATCATAGGCACTGGGCTTGCTGCAGTCGTCACCCGCGTCGAGAACAAACGCGTTGGTGCCGGAGGCACTCCAGACCGACGGGATGGCAAAGGCGTAAAAGGCGCGCATGATGCTGGCGGCGACGCTCGTGGTCGTGGCATTGGACACGCTGAACTGAGGGCTTGCCCCGGACCCCTCCAGAAACTGGCCCTGGCCGACGAGGCTCGTCAGAAGCGTAATGGAATCGTTCGAGCCACTGAACAGGCTTTCGAGCTGCGCTTCCGTGCCGGTGGTCCAGACGTTGATGACCTGGCCGAGGTAGCTGGAAAAGGAATCCTGGTCGCCCGCAGACCACGAGCCTTCGTTGCCTTTGATGTAGATGCCCATGACACTCACTGTAAAGCTCTCGAGAGCCTTCCCGAGATCCTTTCCATTGTCGTATACTTCGGGATTGGTTCTAAAATAGGGCAGGCCTTTTAACAAGCTGTTGAAGACCGAAGAGACGACCATTGTGCCTGCCAGGTTGGACAGTGCGAAGAGAACCGACAACCAAGTATCACTCGGCGGCACAACGGGGGCAAATGTGTCTTCGAAGAAGGGCAGGGAAGGGTCCAGAGAGACGGCAGCCGCCTGGACGATGGCGTCGTGCAAGGTTTCGTACATTTCGTGGACATACACCAGCGAATTCCACAGGACATAGGCCGCGGGGCCGGTGCCGCTAATGTTCTCGACGTCCTTGCACAGCAGGATCGAGTCGCAGTTGCTCGTGGCGGCCAGCGTACCGCAATTGGTGTCTTCGGGGCCGTGAATCGAATTTGAAATAGACTCGCTGAGGTAGATGCCACCGGCGGGCTGGTCCACGGTCGTCCAGACGTTTATGACATCAGCCCACGCATCGGCGCCGTCCAGCTCCGCCCAGCGCTCCTGAGGCGACATTGTCAAGGCATTGACGACAGCCGGGTTGGTACAACTCAGTTTCGTCCAATTGCCGTGAACGGCCGACTTGTCCACCGAAAGTTCCGACATAGGATTCAGGCCCGCCCCGACGGCCTCTAGAAATGCGCCCCACGATTTCGTCACACCAGGCACCGCATTGAACGTCTCGAGATCGCTGGCCCAGTTGGTTGTGCCTCCAAAGCCATAGCTGTTGTACTTTGTCGCACGGGACGACAGAATGCTCGGCGTCATAAAGGACACCCACTGGTCGGTATCGTAAACCAGGATCTGGCTGTCACTGGGTTCATCGTAGTAGTAATGGTCGACACGAGTAGAGTTGATAGTCTCGCGCTTTGTGTTTGTGTTGTTCCCGTCGGAGTGAATGCCGTCAATCGTAATATCCATGCCGGAAATGATAGCGTGGATCTCGGCATCGGCGAGGTAACCGGCTGTGCCTGTGCAAGGGCCAGGGGCGGCAGTGGAGCCCGACGCGCCGCCGCCGTATGTGCACTGCGGATCGTAGCAGTTTGGGTCCGTCATACCGAACGAACGACCGTAACTCGTCACGCCGACAATCACCTTATTGGCGGGCACACCCGCCTTCGTAATCATAGACAGGGAGGTGAGCGTTTCCGTCAGGTTGACGTGACTGCGTAGGCAAGTGCCCGTAGGACAGTCGTCTTGCGAGTAGCTGTTACCGCTGTCCCACTGGCCATGCAGGTCGTACGTCATGTACACGATATAATCCACCACCTTGGAAATTTTCTGAATGGGAAAGTTCTTGAGGTACCAATACGAAGCTGGAGCAGCAATGCTGACGGTCTTGAAGGGCAGGAGGTTTTTGAGGACGACGAGGAAGTCGAGGTAATTGGCGCCGTCATCGGTGCTGGCAGCAGGAATGCCCGGAATGTCCGGGGCACCTGGGTACTCCCAGTCAATGTCGACACCGTCCAAGTTGTGTTGCTTCACAAAGTCAGCAATGGCCATGGCCATCCTGACACGGTTGGCAGCAGTAACACCGTTGCGGAAGATCTGGTAGGTGCTGGGATCTGTGGAGAATGACCACCCGCCAATCGTGATGACGCGATGGACACCCGATCCTAGACGAGCAAAATTGTCAAACTCGTAGCTGCTATAAACAGACCCAACAGACACATTGTAGGTGTCCGGGTCCAGCGTCGCGAACGCAAAGTGAACATGCGTCAGATCCGACGCCAGCTGTGAAATATCCTGGAAGAGGCATTGACGGTCCATACCGTAACCTTCGTAATAGGCCAGTTTGACTGGACTTGACGGCGCCGACCCGGAAACAATGTCGGTGCCACAGTTGGAAATGCAACCGTTGGTGCCTTGTTTGGCCGTTCCCGGGGGGCCAAGGCTCGTATCCACGCAGAAGGTGTCCGTCACGCCGCATTGCCCCCAAATGTCACAACAGGCATTCAGAGGACACGGGTTAAGGCCCGACAAGTTGTACGTGCCACCAGGCCCGGCGACCGTCCCAGTAACCTGGGGTCCGCACTCGGCGTTGGCAACGGCCGCGGGCATGGGCGGCGAGCCCGTGCTCAAGCATATCACGGCACCGAGTAGGACGTTGTTACAGCCTTGCCATCCCCATGTTGCGTTGTTAAAGCTCTCGATGAGGTCGTTGGTCAAGTCGTAGGTGGCCGCAATGGCGGCACAGTTGTCGTTTGCCACAACAGTGTAGCTGTAGCACGATCCGTCGCTGTTGGGCTTGGGCGCGAAATCGGGCAGTGTTCCAGACGAACAACAAACATGCTGACCAGGTGTCAGGGTCGCACAAAGCGACGAATCAGGGTTGTATTTCGTAAAATCCGCCGGAGAAATACCACATTTCGTCGCCAACGACGAGCAAGAATCGCCCGACACGACCTGCACGGTCGAGCAGTCGGCGCGCCGTGACAAGGAAGAGTGGGGATGCGAGAGCAAGCGGCCAGAACGAGACGCCACATGATGGGGGACTGTCCCGTTCAGCGCCGTGCTATTGAGACCGGCGGACGGGATGTCCAGCGGTGTCGTAAATCCAACGGGGCTGACAAACGTCTCGGTCGAGTCGTTGTCAATGCATGTCGCGTTGGACCACGCACGGAGAACCTGCTGCACAGGCGTGAAAGACGTGTTGCTCGTGGCAATGAATCCGATGACATGGTCCGCGTTGTACTGCGTGCCGCACAGCTCCATCACCACCGTGCCGGTGGTCTCCTTGGTGGCTGTCAAGGAAGCTTCAAGGCCCTCAAGCGCACTGGATACATACGACAGGCTCTGCACGTCCTTGCCGACGTAGAGGCCCACGGTACCACCCATGGTCTGCGCAAACAGAATTTGGGCCTGGTCCTTTGGCGACGTCGACGCGGCCGTGGAGCCACTGGCCTTGGCCTGGTATCCGGTATTCAAAAACTTGCGCACTTCCTGCGACAGGGCCCGAAGATCAACGCCTGCAGCGGCGCTCCAGTGTCCAACCTTGAACGTGGCGTTTGACACCGTCTCCTGGACCTGCATGGTCGAGTGGGACGTGCCAGCATCGGCCAGAGAGCCGTTCGAGGCGCAAGCATAGATGCGGTGCGTGGACGACAGATCATCGACCGTATCAAAGAGAGAGATGTGGTAGAAGATGGTCTGGTGACAGGTATCGAAATCTTGGAGGCTCTTGTATGCGGGCCAGTTGGCTGGGTTGGGGCCGGTCACAGTACAAGAAGTAGGACAGCTGTTATTGCGGCTCCGGTAATTGGGAGCAGCCGGTTGGCGGAGCTTGAACTCAGCGTTGACGCCGCCGAGGAGCCCCGACGACAGCAGGACAAAGCCAACTGCCGCCGTGGATAGACTCCACGAGGGAAGCATCGTGACGGATAAAAGGGGAAACAAAGGAAAGAGGTCAACGTAGTCGGAGGTAGAATAAACCGCAATAGGAAGGACCTCGCGGGCTCAAATATAAGGAAGGCACGACGCACTGGGTTGTTATATTGACATCAACAGCGCCGCTGAAGATGGAAAGTGCGACTGGGGTAAAATAAATGCAGTAGGGAAGATGCAGATAATAACAGAAACAGAATGCGGCGAGGGCGAAGAATGTAGGGCTCCGAGATAACAGGATGGAGTTCATCTTGAGGGTCGTCCATGCCATTATATCTCAGATTACAATGCTATTTGCTCGACGCCTGGTCCGACCCTACGCTCCATGGTCAACCGCCAGAGGTGCACGTTTCTGGATGTGCAAGTCTAAGAATAATCAGCACTTCCGCCGTAGGGAAGTATCGATTCTACTCGTCAGTCATCGCCATGTGTAGGACCAGTCTCCTGTCGCTTGTCAAATGTTCCATCATGTGCATGATCCTTGCTTCTCTTTCCTTAATTTGGGTTTGACAGACAACGAACACGCAACCCGACTGCCATGATCCCTGTAGACAAAACGTTACGACATACCACGGTAGCCCAATCTTGTCGCCGGTCCCAATTCATTCCAAAAGGTATCACCGATTCACATGCGTGTTGACTGCAGCGCTCGCGGCAGGCATCTCAAGACGCGCCAAAGTCCAATCCCGGCGGCTATCCTCACGCCAATCTTAGGACGTGGGTAGCATTGAAGATTTGATTTCGACAACGTACGCCAAATAGGACGGGAAAGAGGGCGAACAGATCAAAGGAGGGCAAAGCATGGACATTGTGGAAGACATCCCTAGTAAAATTACGTTAGGAAAGCCAATGGCCAAATTGCAAGGTTCACGTGCGGTACTCTATTTGGAATCTCAGAATGCATTCTTGACTGTAGCACGACGACGATGACAGCGGCTAATCCAGACATGGTGAAAGAGGAACCTGGACTGTCAACATGGGGTCGGGAGGAAAGGTGACCTTGAGGGCGACTAGTCGGTCGAGACCGACGGCCCTGTGGTGCAGTTGGGGAAAGATTAAACGGCTATGGCTTTCCAGGGGCATCGTGGCGCCGTGGCTGGATGCATGCAGGGCTGAGATTGCATCAAAGGATCTAGCGCAGGCGCCGGCCCCTGCGCCATCTTTGGACAGACTTGGGAAATCGTCCGATGCATCCCCTTTGCTTGGCTCCGCCGTCTTATGACCAGCCCAGTGTATCTGACCCGAAAGAATCACGGCACGTTTTCATTTGCCCTTTCCTAAACTCGGGACGAAATAAAAATTTTATTTATTTGGAATTTTCCGCGAGGGGGACCCTAAAATAAAACACGAAACTGTTTAAAAAAAGGTAAACATAAAAAAAGTAAAATCAAAAGAGCCCTACCGAGAAAGACAATGATAAAATGGAGGGCGTCAAATCCTCCAGACGACAAAGTTTCCGTAATATTCTCTTGTAATTTGTCCTTACGCCCAAGAAAGCATGGCGTATAGTCGATTTCGCCAACGTGCTCTCGGCAAGTTCATGTTCTTTGATGGATGAGATCCTACAGCCCTATGAGAGGCAAGCAGTCTGGAGCCAACAAACAATGGTGTTCATGTTCCTTCATACGTGCGGCGGAACACGGTGAGGCAACGTCAGTAGCGGTAAAAGTTGTAAAACGTACTACAGGGGATATCGATAGTTTTCTCACAGGCATTGCCCTATCGCGGTGAGATCTGAATCTGGGGGTCGATCGACGTTGGCGAGGTCTAGATTGTAAAATTTTAATATGGAGAGACCCAAGGCGAGGACGACCAACCGTGCAAAGGACCGACCCATACGGAGCATTAAAGGGAAGATTAGGTTGACGTCCAAGAAGAAAACAGAGTAGCCTAATGGAGTCATGGCTGTTTTTGGTACAATAGAGTTGATCATTACGGGCATGATTTTCTGGTGAGGACTACCAGGTAGCTGGAGGAGGGCTAAAAAAATACAAATAAACAGATGGAGGATGGGGCATCCATCACGGTTGTACAGCTGGTTGACAGTAGAGGAAGGCAAACAAAATATCAATAAATAACAGGGGCTTGAAAATTCGAAGGATAAAAAGGGCCGACAATTGAGGCAGTGAAACGCAACAGTAGAAAGAAAAGAATCTCTAAACAAAATCGTTGATAGAATAGCAACCTGCAAAGTAGCCATCGCTTCAATGGTTGCATTCGAATTTCGTTTCGATTCGACCATTGTCGCTTCCGGGCAGGCAAATGTGTTGTTTTCGGGATAGAGATCCACTTTTCGGTTTATTCGCCAATCAGGGGCGTTTGTGACATTCCAAATTTATTAGTCCAAAAGCCTTCCTTCGCGCCCTCATGCATTGGAACGCATCAAGATTGTCTACCGACGATAGGAGTCGGATCCCTGCAGTTCGAAAGAGGATGAGTTCAAAACAAACGACGAATGAGGGACCTGGAAAACCATGAAAAGTAACCTCATGGATGAATCAGGAAAATAACTGCGCGCGAGAAAACAAGCTTCAGTCGCTAAAATAAGCATATGCAAGGAATATCGAATTGCAATTCGTCCCCCACGCGCGGGACGCGCCACTGGGTCGATGGGGACGAGCACGGCCAAGCCGACGTGGCATCACAACGACAAATTCATACGACGTCCCGGCAGGATTCTACCAAGAAGAGAAGCTAGGATCAAGGGAATGAAACGTCATTTTCATGAAACAAGCGAAGCGCGAACAAGAAAATAAAAGAAGAGAAAAAGAAAAAAAGAAAAAAAGAAAAAAAAGGAAACAAAAAGACGCCCATGATTTTGTATGACCAGTCAATATTGGAAACTACTTCGGCAGCCAACACCGGCAAGTGGCAGAGATAGATTTTGAATTTGCTTGCCCCCTGCCCTTGTTCTCAAATCCTTTGAGCACGCAGCATCTCGAATGACTATCAGAACGACAGAATGAAGCACCGGGCTTCAAATATGGTGGTTACTTACCAAACTTGTCGTCTCGAGTAGTCAAGCGCCTAAAACAAAGAAGCATTTGCCCTGGTAAGAGCCTTTTTATACGGGAGACGAAAGGTAAAATAATTGGGGGATTAGAAGTTGGATCCGTGATGACTAGCGAATATCCCACCGCTGTACGTTTTCCACTTTGTCTTGTCACACTCCTGCGTATCTTGGGCTCTGGCAACGTTTCGATATCTTCTGAGATTGACATTTGACGCTTGTAAATGTGAAAAAGGGCCGCCCACCCCATATCGGAGATAAAATGCACCGTCTCGTGAGCCCATCAACCAACAACACTTAGCGACGCGGAGAGGAAGTGTGCATTTAGACTCGCACTTACACAGATGCTGTAACACTTCGTAGAGGCAACATCAAAAGACTATACAGTTCATCGGATCTGCAAAAGGACCGCTCGATTTTACCAAACCACCAGATAGAGTTAACGTAAACAACAATTGGTTAATACATCGAAACGACCTCGACATTCCCGCAAAAGTGATTAACGACGATGCCGTCCCTGACTGTCTGCTCTGATGGACAGTTGGGTGCATACTGGTCAATCTGTCCAAGGGATGGCGCCGAATATGGGGTGGTGGAAGCTGACAAGACGCGGCGGTTTTCTGGCCCGGGATGTCATGTTTCGTCACATTCAGTTCAAATTTATTACTTTGCTGTCGATTAATGTATCGTTCAATGTAGTTGAAATCCCTATGAAGAGTCAACCGTAATGATAGCTACTAGTTAAGACTTTCTACAAGGAGGCCAACTTCGGACGGTCTTTGTCGCCACATTTAGTCTTATAACCGCATCCTCCACGAGGAAAACCTTGCACTTAACAAAGTAAACAGAGCGTATAATGTAAAATAAGTTGGTTCGTCGGTTCGTGAATCCAGCTTTCTGTTCATGTAAAATCATCTTTGAGTCACATGATCACGTGGTTTGCATGCAGCTTGAGAACGTATAGATTTGGGGGCTGAAACACGTCTTCTGAATTGACTCATTCCTTTTATTTCTCCTTCACCACATCAACGACAACATGGCTACCCAGAATTCTGCTACATCGTCGCGACCAGGCGGTCAGTTAAAAACGCCTAAAGGAACTCGCGATTGGGTCAGCCGTGATCTCCTGCTACGTGACCATATATTGTGAGTAGTCGGGAGAATGCTGTATAACTGTTGGATTGTGATGCAGGAGGTGTTTTCGTCTCCTCTAACAGGCCAGCCGGACAATCAGTACAGTCCTGGAGCGCCACGGCGGTGTTCCTCTCGACACGCCCGTCTTTGAATTGCGCGACATTCTTGCTGAAAAGTATGGCGAGGACGCGCGGCTCATTTACAATCTGGAAGACCAGGGCGGCGAGGCCTGTTCTCTGCGCTACGACCTCACGGTTCCGTTTGCGCGGTGGCTGGCCATGCGCACCGACGTGCAAAACATCAAGCGCTACCAAATCGCCAAGGTGTACCGGCGCGACCAGCCGGCCATTACCCGGGGCCGCCTGCGCGAGTTTTACCAGTGCGACTTTGACATCGCGGGGACGTACGATGCGATGATCCCCGACGCCGAGATCCTGCGCATTGTGTCCGAGGTCTTCACAGCCTTTGGCATGGGCGTCACGGTGAAGTTGAACCACCGCAAACTGCTGGACGGCATGTTTGCCGTGGCGGGTGTGCCGGCCGACAAGATTCGGGCGATCAGTTCGGCTGTCGACAAGCTCGACAAAGCACCCTGGGCGGAGGTGAAGGCAGAGATGCTCCAAAAGGGCCTGGACGAAGCGGTGGCCGACCGTTTGGGTCGCTACGTCCGGCGCAGTGGCAGTCTGCCGACCTTGCTCGACGAGCTGCGACTTGACACAAAACTGTGCGAGGTCGAGAGCGTCGCCGCAGGCATGGCCGACTTGACGCGATTTGCCTCCTACCTCGACGCTATGAACGTGTTGGACACAGTGTCGTTTGATCTGTCTCTCGCACGCGGGCTGGATTACTATACGGGGGTTATTTACGAGGTAGTCCTGCCTGGTACCGAGGTCGGGAGCATCGCTGCCGGCGGCCGCTACGACAATTTGGTGGGCATGTACGGCAAACGTCCCGTCCCCTGCGTCGGCATCTCCTTTGGCGTCGACCGCATCTTTACGCTTCTTGACGCGCAGCGCAACCAAAACAAGAAAAGCGGCCCAGAGCTTGCGCATGAGGCTGATGTGTACATCGTGGCCTTTGGGGGAAAGGAGTTCGATGGCCTCCTGGCCGACCGGATGCGCGTCGCCAGCCAACTCTGGGATGCCGGCATCCGTGCCGAGTTTTGCCCAAAGTGAGGCCCAAGCCGCTGCAGCAGTTCAATTCATCAGAGGGCGTACCGGTTGCCGTTATGCTAGGCCAAGAGGAGCTGGCCGCAGGGCAGGTTCGCGTGAAGCAGTTGCACATAGGGGACAAAAATGCTTCGGGGAAGGACAAGGGGCAGCTTGTTTCCATAGACAATCTCGTGAAGGAGGTACGGAAGTTGTTGGACGCTTCCACTTTGGGATAATATATCCTAGAAAATTATTTTCAGGGAGGGTAGGGTTGTATATCGGCATGATTGTAATGAGTCGTTAGGCTAGAGCAGGCGTCTATGAATCTAAGTGAATGGAGATGTCCGACCTTTACGAGCTCATAATATACGAGTATAACCTATACTATGTCGACGACAAACAATACGCCAAAATATTATCGTGTAAGCTGACTAATATAGGATTGTAGAGGAATGTCAAGCTTTCTCTGAGCATGGACGTCTCAAAACAAATTCGGCAAGGGAGGTGTGCTAAATAGCGTACGTCGAGCATCCAAATGTCACACTCTATATGCTCCAACCTCTTCCCTATTCACATTTATTGGTCCTCGTTACACCCATCGTACCATCTTCTCACCTACGCGGCTCATCGTTCGGCACATGAACCACCTCGGTGCTTGTGAATGATGATGACTACGAGCCAGACCGTTGACGTCGTGCATAGCAATAACCAACAGACGCTGCACTAAACATTATTCTCTGTAAGAACGAGAAAATAACGGTTAGCGATACGACGGATACGACGAATACTCCTTGCAGCCTGGAATTTTACGACCTATCTAGACCTGCGAAATACCGACAATATTCCAGTCATTAGCAATGTTATCACTGTGGACGAGGGGGAAAAATGTCCAACAGATGTACATTACAGAACTGCATTGTTTTTCCCATCATCGGATTTTTTAATATGTGATTAAGCGTCCGCAACTAGCCGGAAACTAAGAGATCGTCTCATATCATCACCAACTGGAACCGACCCAGAGAAGTCGAGATCCGATCTCGTCTGGCTCCCAGGGATGTCTAAAAATATATTCCGCATGCACAGAGACTATATCCTACTTCCTGCCGCCAATTTCCGTTCCTGATAAGAATTACTTCCAAGTGAAAATTTCTGTTTTCAGTAATGCCCCCCAGTTCTCTAATGTAGAACGCCTCCAAGCGGTTCCAAGATGCTTCCAAGTGGTTCCACGAATTTTCATACCGGTTCTTACCTTCGTCGTCACATTACGCACCAGCCGCCCCTCGATTCGTATGTCCCTCGCGTTCCATCCCGACTCTTGCCACATGCTTTTATCCTGGCCTTCTTTGATGGGCATCTTTGAAATCACTGATCATGTCGGTCCACATGTCGGCGGTCAAAGGTACCATGAGATTGTATAACTCTCGTAACATTTAGTAGCGCATCTGTGATTTGATACACGACCAGGACTTCCGTATATTTATCGGATGAAAGCTGTCCGAACAAAGTGAGGCCCATAGACGAATTCAAACTATGGGTTGTGAAGAAGAGGACTGAATCTATTCAGATGAAACAAGCGACATCACAGTGTGTATATACCTGAGTAGCCTTACACATCCCGTTGCTGCCACCTTTCTCAGTTAAGGCTTGCCATCCCTACGTGTTCTCGGATAATCGTTATTTCTTTGCGCCCGTCTCTTCACTTTGTCCTGTCCTCCTCGTTTTATTATTTATTCTGTCTTTTTCCATTTTCTTCTTCCTTCTTCTCTGCTACCATCTCGATCTACTTGCATCTGCAATCTGAACCCCACCGTTCGTTGCAAGGCCCGTTTAGATTTGTTTTTTATTCATATTCATTTCATATTTTGCATCCATCACGCTCGCTTTATGTCAATTTGTCCGAGTTGAAGCACGCATCATGAAGACCTCTGCCTTTATCACGCTGGCCCTTGCTGGGTCGGCGCTTGGTGTCCGCCGCGGCAACTGGAGCCCTGACGATGGTGGCGATGGTTGGTCCCCGACCGACTCGGGCAGCTGGGGCACCGAGACGTCCGACACTTGGACGTCGGAGACCTGGAGCTCGGAGACCTGGAGCTCGGAAACCTGGAGCTCGGACTGCACCACCTCCACGACCCCTGCTCCGCCTCCGCACACCACCACGCATAAGCACTCGTCTATCCCGCACCACTCGTCTGTCCCCCATCACTCGTCGGTTCCTCATCATTCGCACACGACGGCGCCGCCACCACCGCCTGTGACGACGACCACCTACGTGACGACGTCCATCTGCCCGGTGACCACCCACAGCACCAGCTCCGGCAGCATCGTTCCGGTGACAACGTACGCTCTACTTACTCAGTGTCCCTTTCGTTTTGAAGTTATTTTGATTGTTTTTGTGCTGACATCATAGACACTCGACCTCGGTCTGGACTGTCACCACCGAGTGCCCGCCTGGCCCTACAACGTCAGCGCCTGCTCCTCCAGGTCCCCATGGGCCTGGACACAAGAACAATGGGACAGCCCCTCCGGGGCCCCCTGGGCCTGGTCACAATAGCCACAGCACCGCTCCTCCGGGCCCCCCTGGGCCTGGCCACAAGGGCAACGGCACCACTCCTCCCAGCCCCCCTGGGCCTGGCCACAAGGGTAACGGTACCACGCCTCCCGGTCCCCCTGGACCTGGCCACAAGGGCAACGGCACCACACCACCGACTACGCCGACGCCTTGTCCCAGTGGTAACAGCACTACCCCTACGGTTCCCGGTACCAAGGGCAACGGCACCACGCCAACGGCCCCCCCTTCCAGCCATGGGGGTAACGGTACAACCCCCCCGACACCTCCGACCCCGTGTCCCAGTGGTAACAGCACTACCCCTTCGGCGCCTGGTACTAAGGGCCACGGCACCACCCCGCCGACGTCTCCGACGCCGTGTCCCAGTGGTAACAACACCACCCCGCCGACTTCTCCGACACCTTGTCCCAGTGGTAACAGCACCACTCCTGTGAACCCCGGGCATCAGGGCAACGGCACCGTCCCGTCGAACCCGGCTGCCGTGGTGTCCCATCCTAGCGGAGCTCCTCCCCCGCCCCCGGCTCCGGGCTCGCCCTCCACGTCGGGAACTCCTGGGTCTCCTGGGTCTCCTGGATCTCCCAAATCTCCTGAGTCTCCCGAGTCTCCCGAGTCTCCTGAATCTTCCGGGGGCCATCCTGGCCCCAGCCATGGCAACGGCACCAGTGCCCCTGAGCACCCTGGCCCGGCCGCCTCAAGCAGCCCTGGCGGCCACGGAAACGGCAACGGCAACGGCGGCAGCTCCAACAAGCCGCCCACTGTTCCCACTAGCGATGCCTTCCACACCTCGGCCAAGGCGACCACGTTCGTTGGTCTCCTGGCCGGTCTGACCGGTGTGGTCCTGCTGCTGTAAAGCGTCGGCATCGTCTCAGCATCGTCCTTTTCTCTTTATTCTGATTCGGCGAGGCACCCGACCACCACGACCAGCACAAGTGCGATGGAGAGTGGCAATTCTTTGAGCAATTCAATCAGTTTGAAGGCCCAATGATTTGACTTTCTGTTTGCATCCTTTGTCTTGGGGTTCTCTTCGTCGTCTACAAAGGGTCTGGAGAACAGGGTCGAACCTGGAGTTTTGGAGTTAAGGAGTTTCGGAGTTTGGGACTCGTGAACTTTGGCCTTTGGGAACTTGGGAGTTTGGGGTCTTTGGAGTTTGGGAACCTTGGAGTTTGGGAACCTTGGAGTTTGGGAACCTTGGAGTTTGGGAACCTTGGAGTTTGGGAGGCTGGCGTTAAGGAGTTGTGATGTGACAGGTATGGCTGCGTCCCGTGGTTCTCCATCGTCTTTGCTTTTTCAAGAGCTCAGTTTTGATTCCATGGAAGAGACCGTTCCGTTTCCGTCCTTTTCTGGGTTTTTTTTGTCTCTTTGTAGTCTTTTTTTCCCCAGACGATGTACTGAGAGGAGTGGGTGGCTTTGAAGAACGGGGCATTGGGTACGCCTGTCCTTTGAATTTTTATTGACTTTTGTCATAACTTTGATTGCTGTCATAACTTGGCACACCCTCGTGCTCAAATTTTGTATGTAGAATTTGGTTTGTTTAGATTTCTCTTTTCATTCCTTTTGTTTTCTTCCTTTTCTTGTTTTGGGATGGGTTTTGGCTTCCATTTTCACCGCATACTGAATTAATGTTTAATATATCACTAAAAGAAATGGAACAAAACTAATGGTTTTTGCTTTATTGTAAATTGCTAAGTTTTGCATCATAACTTGACCAGAATTGAAGCTGCTTAAAAAACAGTAAACATACAAATCCAAAAGACTAACTATGAGGAGTAATTTGGCCTTTGGTGTTGACATATTGATTTTTGCAGGGTTGCAGAAATTGATGCTCAAGGCAAACAAACCTCAGTAAAGAGGTAGAACAGGAGAATCGCGAAACATCTGAAAATAGGGTGCTATTCCTACCAGGTACTTCTATCCATTGCGAAATTTACAGTGTTTTACTAATAGCCACCGTGAATGGCGTCGTTGGGGCAAAAACGACGTGTAGCGAACTATCCAGAATAGTTGGACTGTGCACAGGTGGCGACAGCTGTACTCCGATCACACAAGCATCGCCTTTGACCCTGCCATCAAGGGAGTCAACCACCAAGGAGATCTAGTATTGGGTACTATTTCATTGCCGGCAAATGTACGCAGGTCAGAGACAGATGATGGAATCCAAAGGCCAACGCCGAGGCAGAATTTGATGCCGCCGCTGTGCAAAGGTACGTCACAGGCACACCTCCAAAAAACGTCTGCATTGTCTCGCACAATTATACGTGAGGCCTTTGGTGACGCACAGCAGAATAAACTTTGTTGTAGCTGTATAGTTGCATAGCAGCCTGATTCGCTCTTTCTAACAATGCTGTATACCACGTGATGCAAGTCTCCAAGACGGTGATGTGAATATGGTAAGCCTAAGATAAGCCAACAAAATGCAGAGTGTATAAGTATAAAGCTCAGAATAGAACAATCAGAATATGGGCGCAAAAATCAAAGCATAAATCATTTTTTAAAGCAAGTCTTCACGAGCTTGGGTGAGACGTTTGATGACAAGAAGCTTGTCAGCGAATCGTCCGTCGAGGAGGGTCGATTTGACAGTACATGGCCTGTGTCGTGGCAGACACAGCACATTCCAGCCGCTGTCAGGCGGTGCCGTTATGGGGTGGTTGGTCAATAATTGTGTTGTATTTGTCGTTGTCTGCAAGGGCCACGCTATAATGAGACGCCGCTGGAGGTGCCCTTGTCGGAGGCTGCCGTCGTTGGGGCCGGGACGGCGATGGGTGCGGATTTGCTGCCCTTGGTGGCGGTCGCCAGGGCCTGCGCACGACCCTGAATGGTCAGCGGGCCAAGCTCCTGGAGCATTGCCTCGCGCACACTTTCGGTGAGCGCGGTGACGTCGTCGGTGGTGAGACCGGTGGTCGGAATGGGCTCGAGGACTACACAACGTTAGGAGCTGGTTGACAAGTCAAAGAACAAAACAACAAGAACAGAAAAGAAAAAGGATGCATGGTACGACGACGAACGTACCCTTGATCGGGATCTTGCCCGGCAGGAAACGGAGTTTGCCCGTCGAGTAGAGGTGGCTGTAGTTGGCGACGACGACGGGCACAACGGGCACGCCGGCCTGGACGGCCAAGTGGAAGGCGCCCTTCTTAAAGGGCAGCAGTGTCGCCTCCTGCGCATAGCTGCGGGTGCCCTCAGGGAACATGTAGACGCTCTGGCGCTGCGACAGGATGGCGTCGGCGGCACCGCGCATAGCGGAGCGGGCGTCCTTGCTGTTGGCGCGGTCGATGAAGATGGTGCCACTGAGGCGCATGAACCAGCCCAAGAACGGGTAGTTGCGCAGCGAGCTCTTGGCCGTGACACTGCAGTACTTGGGGAACATGCACCCCAGCATCAAGACATCGAGGGCCGTCTGGTGGTTGCCGACAAAGACGGCCGGGCGTGTGCCGCCCAGGTAGTCGTGGGGGTCCTCCACCTCAAACGTGATTCCCGTGAGCAGCGACATGGTGAACTTGAAGGCACGGGCGGTGGCCCACTGGGCGCTTTGCCAGCGGCTGCCGCCGGACAAGCGCAGGGCGATGGAAGCAAAGACGCCGTAGATCGCGCAGAAGACGAGGGCTATCCACGAGGCCAGGGTGCGAGCGGCAAAGCCGGCGAGGGGGCTGACGTAGGCAAGCAGGTAGAACATGACGACGACAATAAAATAGCGGACCAGGAACCACGCGAGGGCCGAGCCGACGGCAGAGAGGACGGCGACCATCGTGGTCGACGGGTTCGGTGTTGAAATGGGGAGAGGGATGGCGAGGCGAGCGTGTTGTCAGAAAGCGTCGTGGGCTGGGGAGAACTGCAGACGTATGTTTCGCCCAGCTGAGCGCTAAGTCTTTTGTGATTTTCTGGCTTGTGATCGAGGGCCGCTCACACGGCAGTCACACTGGCACACACTCGCACAGAAACACAAATTTGGGGGTTGAGTCTCAGCCAGCCACTCAAACTGTGTCCTTCTCCGTTACCCCAAAGACGGTAAATGGCGGGTGCTTTTTCAGGCAGGGTCCGAATGCGACGTTGCGGAAGAAGCGAGTGGCGGGCGCGGAGAGGTTGTCGAAAGGGCTCTGTAGATTGCAAGATCCTTGCGGCTGTGACTGTGCAAGACGACCGAGGAAGCGAGAGACGATCGGTGTCGTGTACAGAGTCTCGTCGGAGGCGGTGGAAGTTGAGGTTGTTGTAGTGGCAGGCAGGGATCGTTTTCAACGGATAAACTATTTAAATTTCTTTAACTTTTAAATGGGGAATTTCTCTTCGCCTAACATTTTGTTGGGATGGCGGGGCCCTGCCGAATGTGGAAGGCACGAGCAAGGCACGAGCCAAAAGCTCCTGGAGCTATTTGGACGGCGGAATGGTGTCCACAACAGCAGGAAATGTTTAGGAGCAAAAGTAATATAAATACGCAACAATATTATGAAGCGAGGAAGTATACGTAATTGACAAAACAAAAGGATGCTCCTCGACAGTAGGCTTTTGTTGATTTCACTGGAAAGTTGACGGTGCCATTGCCTGGTAGGGAAAGAGCCTTGACTCTCGTGGGGACCATATGCCTTCACCTTGGTACTGTGATTGGTTCAAATTCAGGCACTCGTAGGAAAGCCGAGGAACTGGGCCATAGCCAGGTTGGGTGGCTCTTGCCTTGGCTCTGCCATGGCTCACAGTGCCAAATAGCGTAAGGCTGCCTATGCACACTGTAGCATACAATAGCCGACAGGGCGCAGCTTCCCAAACAAACATGGAGGATTCCACCGAAGTCAATTGACGACTATGGAGCTGCCTCACGACAACAAACCACACGTCTCGACAGCCAGCCTGTCCCACGCTATGACGATTGGCCCCATCCGACTGCCTCGGTCCTGGATTCTGCGACGCGCAGACATCGCACAATAGAGAAAGAAACGGACCATTGCCAAGGGGCTACGGCACAGCGAGACGATTGCATCGACGGACGACGATAGGCCGTCAGGGTACATCTCAACTCGGAATTGGACCATCAGTGCCTGAGAAGCCAGCATCGATCAACAAAACACGACCAGACAGACACGATGGCATCGAGCACAGCGGAACCTTCGACGCCGCGGCGCGAGAATGCGGCGCCGGCTCCGATCACACCTGCGGGACTGCTCCCCGACCGGCCGCCGATTGCTGCCCTTTTTTTGATCGAATTTGACGTCAAGGCCGGCTACACCATTGTCTGGAAGCAGGCCACACCCGGGCTGGACCTGAGTGGTGCTGTCGAGTACAAGAGCCTGCCATCTGGTCTGCACGCCGTGTCGGAAGATCTCATCTACTTTGTGCATGAAGAGGCTAGCAACGGCGATGCTGGCTCGACATCGAGCACGCCCCCCTCCGACACCACCGGCTATGCGGGCCTCAGCGCGTTTGTCAACCTGCCGACCGAAGAGGCGGGCGCCCGCAACGCGCGCATGATTGCCGTCGGTGTGCTGGTCCGGCGCAGTTACGGCCGGCTTGGCCGTGCATGGCGACACGCTGCAGCGTTGATGGACATGGCTCGACAGTTGGCTGCCGACAGCACGCAGGTGCCATTGTTGGAAGCGTACTGGCTCAAAAACGGCTCGACGGGCGCGGCTAGTGCTGCGTCTCCCGTGGCGGATGAGCGCCCACTGCTCCAAATCACCGATTCGCCGTTGGGCTCGCCTGCCGTGCCCGTTCCCCCGCCCATGGGCTACCGGCCGCAACCTTCATTGGCAGTGCCAAAACATTCGCGCAGCCGCTCTGTCTCGGACGGAACCGCCCTCCTTCTACCCCCTGGCCACCGCCTGTCGCCGCACCATCCGGCCTGGAGCCTGACGACGCTGCTCGACACGTTTGGCCCGCTCATTTTCCCCATCTACCGCGCGGCCCTGCTGCGGAAGCGAATCTTGATCTCGACCCACGCGCCCGTGCGGGAGACCAACAATTTCGGTATGTCCCTGTGGTGTGCATTCGACATGCTGTATTTTCTCTGCTAACAGGCTAGTGTACAACATTTCGGTCCTGGCGAATGTTCCTAATTCGGCCCTTGATCTCGTCGAACCTTCGGCCGTCGCCCACCAACGCATCCGTCCCTTATTTACCATCGGGGTCAACGACATTACCTTCCTGATGGATGACCTAGCCGCCTCGAAACGGGCAACACGTGACACTGCTGAGGCAGGAGGAGCAACCCTGCTCGACAACAGCAAACCCGCATACACGGGACCAGGCTGGATCGCCTGTACTACCGACAGCATCCTGGCTATGAAGAGCGACCTCTGGGACGTGTTGATTACAATGCCACCTCCAGCAAGTGCCCACCAGGCATCACCAGTGAAGCCGTCACCGTCCTCGTCCTCGTCAGCACGAACGGCGGGTGTCAAAGACAGCAAATCTGAGAAAATCTGGCCGACGGTCGAGATTGCAAAGGGCGTGCCACTCAAGGCCACCCAGCGTGACCTGCGCCGCTACAAAGCGCTGGTGGCCGGCCTGGAGAGGCTGGCAGGCCGTAGCGAGTCGCTCTCGAGTCAAGCAGACGCACAACTCACCGACGCTTCCGAATCTATCGTGGAGCCGACAACCTGGGCCGCCTTGGCGTACCACGGCTTTATGTGGTGGGCCAGTGCTGGTGAACAGAGCCGGTCTGGGGAAACAGACGAGACGATTCATGACGCACAGCTTCTGGCCGACATTGCGCCTCCTCGGCCACAAGTGGCGCCATCTGACAATCCCCAGTCGCCCTCTGCGAATGCCAACCTCCTCGACTCGGTCACGTCCCTGACGGCAGGGCGGGCACCAGCGGACGAGATGGACGGTAGTAATGACAATGGCACCGACGAAGACGACAATGAGGGCGAGGAGCGTGCTCGCCTGGAGCTTGCTATTATTACCTACTTCCACCGCCTCACCACGCAGATTCTATCAGTGCTGTCAGACATTGTCGAGGGCAGCGATGACGACGAGTACGAGGAGGACGCGTACTACGACGACGACGACGGCGAGGGTGCCTATTATGAGGATGATTACGATGACAATGATGATGCAACCAATGCGGTCCGCGGCAGTGGCGAGGGCGATGGTATAGTGGGTCAGTCCAGTCGGTCGTCTGACGACGATGACCTCGTGGATGCGCGCCGTAGCGGTCTTTCCGGCGCCGCATCGTCGTCAACAGCGCTTCTCCTTAGGAGACGTGGTGGCCGTACTTCGTCATCCTCCTCGGCGCGACGACATCGCAACAACAATGCCAACAACAACAACAACAACAACAACCGCAGCCACGCTCGGCTCTACCCGCAGCCTTCGACTCATACCCTCCGCGTCGACAGCGATGCCGTCTCGCGCATGGGCTTGGATGTGTGGAGCCAGGCGGACGCTGCGTTTGTTCGGGACATTGCGCAGCAGTACTTTTCTGTCGGCAGCGGGCTACGTAGCCAGCGTGCCGTGCACGTGGAAAGCAAGGGCATCGAGGTGTGCGGGCTCAAGATCTGTTGACTCTCTGCTGGCGGTCTGGGCATGGGTATGGCGACGGCCACCACAGCGCTTGTCGTTGTGGGCGCTGCTTTGGCGATTGCCTATGTCTAGACTGCCATTGTTCGAGTTTGTATCCGTTTCTTAAGTGTGCTCTGATCGCCCCTTGATCTCCATTCTCTCCTCTTCCTGCTTCTGGACGGCCTCTCTGTGGGTTTTTTATTTCGGAGGGGGCCTCGTGGCGTCCTCGATGGCTCCGCTTCCTTTTACAACCACCTACTCTACGCACTACTCAACTACCTCTCTCTTTCTCTCCCCCATGCCCTTCCCTCGCACCTTTTCTACCCTACGCAACAGTATATGCGGGGAGGGTATCTGGCTTCTATAGCGTGTTCGATTCCATGCGTCTGTCCTACTATTTCCCGCCCTCTTGTCATTCTGTTTTTTCCTGGGACGATTGGCTCACAAGGCTACACATGGCGTTTATTCCATATATTTGCTTTTGTTCAATACGGATTTTTTTGGTCACGCTCATTTTCAAGATGCATATGTTCTTGGATTTCAATGCACGACATAATTGGTGCTTTGTTATACTTCATTGGATGTTCGGAGACAAAAGAAAAGAATACGGTGCTACCTGGTGTTTCCCGCTCTCAACTAAAAAACAGCCCGGCGCCCCTTGCCCTGGGACAGAAACTGGCAAGAGAGCATTGACCGTCGACGGGCTTTCCCAATACAACGAAACTATGTGCGGCCAGACGCTTAGTAGTTGCTGTCGTTGTTGTCGTTGTTGTTGCCGCCGTAGCCGCCCGAGCCGGTGTTGCCCGACGAGCCGTAGCTGTCATCGCCACCACGGCCGCCGCGGTTGCCCGAGTTGCCCGACGAGCCATAGCTGTCGTCGCCGGAGCTGCCACCGAAGCCACCGGAGCCCGAGTTGCCGGAGCCGTAGCTGTCCGAGCCCGAGTTGCCCGAGTTGCCCGACGAGCCGTAGCTGTCGTCGCCACCGCGGCCGCCGCGGCTGCCCGAGTTACCCGACGAACCGTAGCTGTCGTCACCAGAGCTGCCACCGAAACCACCGGAGCCCGAGTTGCCCGAGTTGCCCGACGAGCCGTAGCTGTCGTCACCGCCACGGCCACCACGGTTACCGGAGTTGCCCGACGAACCGTAGCTGTCGTCGTCACCGCGGCCGCCGCGGTTGCCCGAGTTGCCCGACGAGCCATAGCTGTCGTCGCCGGAGCTGCCACCAAAGCCACCGGAGCCCGAGTTGCCGGAGCCGTAGCTGTCCGAGCCCGAGTTGCCCGAGTTGCCCGACGAGCCGAAGCTGTTGTCGTCGTTGCGGCCGCCACGGCCACCGGAGCCGCCGAAGCTGCTGTCATCGTTGTTGTTGCCGCCGAAGCCGCCGGAGTTGCCTCCGTAGCCAGACTGCATTGTTAGCGACGATGGGTCACGGGTGGATGGACTGTCATGAGTGGGGGTGTGGACTCACGTCGTTGTTGTCGTTGCCGTAAGACATTGTGAAGGGTGGGATAGGAAGTGGTTTGTGGGTAGAAGAAACTGAGGATGATGATGAGGGGTGAAAGAAGAAACAAGAAACGGGAAGCTCGAGGGGATGGGGGGGAGCTGACAGGTACTTATGTACTCTTATGTTTCTGAGCGTGGCACAGGAGAGGAAATTGAGAATGAGGGACAGAGACCGTTACGAGGAGAGGGGCAGGAAAGAGGGAGCTTTCAGAGTGCAATGACCTCAATGGATAGGTTGGCCGGGGAAGCTCAGCTGTCGTCGAATGGGGCAACCGGGACGATACATACGTTGGATAGGAGAGCTAGGCAGTGTACAAAGTATTGACGAGGCGTAGGTCGATCCCTTGGTGGGTCTTGGGGCACTTACACGATGTATGGTGCTACACCCTGGTTGAAGTGAACAAAGAGGGGCGCCGAGCTAGGGGGTCCAAGTCGCCCATCACGCAAAATGGCTAAATTAAAAGGAATATTGACAAGGAATCAGAAAGAAAATAGGGCCATCGACGTCACTGGTCACTGGGAGGGCGGGGAGGGGATCATCGAGCTGAAAGGGATAGTTGGCAAAGGAGGGCGAGGGGGAAGAGCAACGATGGAGGGGCAACGAACAAGCAACGAACAAGCCATTCTCTGTCTCGTCATGGTCTAGGTCCTGTTTGCTCATATATTGTCATGTGGGATCCTCATTTCATGCCAGCATGGTGTGCTCTTTGGTCCTCTTTAGGTTCGTCGGCAACAGCTGGCAGCTGTGATGAAAACGTGTGCACTGCCATACGGGCCACCAGTTCGCATTCGATCGTGAGACGGTGCTTTACAACATTTTGGTTGCCATATGCAACTTTATGAACTGAAGGACAGCATTGGATTGCGAACGAGTGACGCAGCATGTCTTGTCCGTGCATTGGCTGTCTGGTAGTGTCCTTTTTCTTACCAGCTTCCAATGTTTCATGGACATTGCGTGTGCATATCTGAAGCTTCATTTCTCTGATGAAAGAGGGGAGCTATGGACCTTCTGAAGAGGCATTGCCAGAGAGGGGTTCTGGTGCTTTTCCTTTTCTAGAACGGTGATCGCAAGAGAGACCATGTCTTACAAGGCCAATACGGCAAAGACTGTATTACAAAATGGATTTATTAATATTAATATTGCGAACTAGGACGAAGTCGACCGCATGGACCCACGGATGATATTTTTGAGAATTCTCCTATGGACAGACAGATCGTATCTTGCACGGGTGGGCCTCGCCTGGTCGAGCTGGATGTCTCCCATGTGGGCAGCATGGCGTAACATTGTGCATTGCAGCTACAGGCCTTGCATACATCGTATTAATTGCGATGTATGTGCGTGTACGGAAAGTAACATGTGCGGCAATACATGCGATGAAATACTATTTCTTTGGGCTGACCACGCTTGAACGGCGGCTCCAGGCACCATTGAAATTTATTCCATTTTGTGCCATATCTGTATGTGGAATTGCTATTGCTCATATGTGCTAACAGTTGTCTAAGGGCCAACGAACTCTCCTTTTGAGCGGACTGACGGCCTGTTTCAAACGCCCGGCCCTACGATAGGCCTTCTCGTTGCGGCTACTCTAGTCCGTAGGCCGCCAGCCGTCGGCCATCCTCTGTTCTGTGTGATCTCTTCTTGTTTTGTTTCCTTCTTGTCTCGTCAACCAGTCGTCAATCTGCAGAACAAAGTAGAAAATACCTCATGTGCTCAAGTGATGCCGAAAGATGACAAGGGGGGGTGGGAAGAGAGGGGGGCGTGTAATGAAAAAAGGAAGCAAAAATATGCTTGTCGATGTTGAAGTTGAGCGCGACAAAGAGGGCGTCGACGCCGAAAAGAAGAGGGGTAATGCACGCTGTCATTTGCAAATGAGACTCAGTGGTGGTGAGAAGGGGCCATTGGCTCTGCTAGCTTGAGTCTACACAACTCCGGAGGAAGCAGAGGAAGCAGAAACAACAGGAACGGCAGAAATGGAAATGTAGCCCGTTTTGGACGAGATCGCGATGGTCTACAGAAAACGGGTCGAACCAAATGGATACTGTGAAACGCCCTTCTGGTGTTTGCACGTGTCATGAACAGCGCGAGTGCGAAAGAGCGTCACACGCAGTGGCTACGTCGCAATCGCCGTTATGCACTGGGGACAAAGGGCCTGACAAACTTAAAGTTTAAAGACGGTCAGTTCTGTAACAAGCGATCGCTGCCAAGGAAAACTGAGAGCGTGGGAGGGACGAAAGGCAATGCAACGCCGCGCCGCGCCCAGATACCAAGCTCAGTGAAATTTGTCCGTTCTTGGCGGAGCGTGGCCTGGCCTCCAGAGCAGATAGACCAGGCGGGCGGGCGGCCTGGGCGGCCTAGAAGCCACGGCTTGGTAGCATTTCCCCTACCACCGACCCATCAAGATCGAGAGCCCGTGGGCCCAGCAAGGGCTACGACGGGATGGACGGGCAGATGAGGGGCAGACCAGTTTGAGCTATGAGGGAGTGAACGAGAACGCGAGAGAATGCGGGATGAACGTCACAGAGGAAATGGACGGGCTTGACGCTTGAGGGACCAAGTGGAGTAGTTGCTTAGCTTGGGAGCTTGTGAGCTTGGTTCCTGTGATTGGCAAATGTGGGAATGGTAGGAATAGTGGGAAACAAGACATCCCATGCTGTCATGTCACTGCATTGTCAGTACAAAGTAATTCGTAGTAGGTCGTCTCTCTGCTTCCTTTTGTGTCGATATGGCGTGATTCGAAGCGCTCCCCCAAACCTGTATGTTTCTGGGCATCGTCTATTGAATCCAAGGAACAGAACCAGGACATGAAGAGACAAAAGAAGTAGCGCCAAGTGCCGATCGATGGCAGTGTAGTTGCAGGAGTGGAAAAAGAAACATGTTCCGGAAAGTGACGAGACGTGATGGACGGTGGAAGACGAGAATCCGGGATAATCGGCTGAGCAGATGAGAGCCTTGGAGGCGATCCCGATCGACCCATGTTCGGCGCATAACTCTCTGTTAGACCAGACTGAAGAAGAAGGTGGGCAGCTTGGGAACAGCGACGGCGTCGGCGAAGATGACAGAAAGGGTGTCGTCAAGTTTGAGAGATAGCGCGTCCGTCCAAAGAGTTGGAAAAAGTAAAGGGGACGAAAAAAGTGGACCAGCCGCAGCACGAGCGGCAAGCGACTAAACCATGTCCAGCTGAAAGTAGAAGAAGGAGGAGGGGAGGGAAAAGAGAAAGAACCAAGGAAGTGCTGGAGGAAAGAACGAGACGAAAACCGAAAACCGAATTTGCCCATCTAGGAAAGAAGCATTGCGTGGCCTCCTGCCCACTAGGGGCTGTGATACTGTGATGCCGGGGGCCGAGATGTGCACAGACTGGGAAAGAGCTGGAGACAGAGAGTAGAGAAGTAGTAGAACGCGAGGAAGGCGCAAGCAGTGTGCGCCGCGAAAGAAAAGGGAACCATCACACACATACAAGCTTGCTATGACGTGAGGAAGGATGTGCCTTACACGCTCCACAGGCACGGTCGCTAGAAACATGGAGATCATAGCTGGCAAGAGCTCTGGACATGCACAGCTTGGCAGTCTTGGCATGCGCTCACAAAGTCGTCGTTGCACGATATCGTCGCTTTGTATCGGTGAAGAGTCTACAGAAACCCATGCTATGCTACAGTAATATACACCATGATCAGCTTATTTATTATCTTCCGGCTGTCCTTCGACTCTCGAATGCCTACAGCTTGTTCGCCGGGGGCCCGGGCAGCGCACCGCTCATGACCACGGGCTCGCCGGCCGCCGTCGTCGCCGCCATCGCCCGCTGCCGCGCAAACCGCGCACCGCCGCGCTGGCCCGTCATGACCAGCTCGCCGCCGCCGCCGTTGCCCCACCACGCGACACCAATGGCGGCGCGCTCGACGTCCATCTCGCCGCTGCCCAGGACCTCCCAGAAGCGGCGCTGGGCCGCCTGCCGCAGGGGGCCGCCCCGCGCATGGGCGTCTTGGATGCACCATATTGTCTCGGCCGCCGTGGTCATCCACTCCTCGAGCACCGGCAGGGCCAGGAAGGGGAGGGCGTCAATGAGCGTGAGCACGAGCGCGCTTTGTTCCGTCACGAGCCCGGCACTGCTGCTCGACGCGAGAGGAGGCTCGCCCGGCGCCTCGCTCGGGTTGGCCGGCAGGGGGACGGTGGCGGCGCCCAGGGCCTTGAAGCGGACCATTTCCAGCAGCGTCTCGGCGAGGTCGGGGTGCGTCGCGTACACGGGGAACGGCGGCGAGAGGATCTGGATGAGCGTTTTGAACGCGAGGCGGAACTGGCGCGCAGAGATGCGCGCGGGGAACGATGCAATGAGGGCCTCGGCGTACACGGGGCCGAGGGCGGCGGCAATGGCAGCGTTGTGTGGGCACGACAGCACAGAGAGCGTGGCGCTGTGTGCCGCCTCAAAGACCTCGACCATGCGCGGCGAGTAGGCAATGTGGGAGGGCAGGGCGGAGACGGTCGCGGGCGCCACGTACGGCAGCGCCGGCTGGATGAGGAGGCGGTCGCAGTCCTCGGCGGGCAGGACGGCCGCAAAGTGCTCGGCGAGGTTGAGGTAGAAGAGGTCGGATGTTAACCGTAGAGGGTCGTCTGTCGTAGCAGTCGTAGCAGGCGGCCGGGCAGCCACCAATTGGCTCAAGAACTCTGCTGCGGCACGCGGATAACGCGCCAGAATGTCAATGGACGCCAGATAGGCAAACTGGTACGCCTGGAAGTGGCCGGCGCCGTCGTGCGACGCCACAAAGTCCAGCCCGTGCAGCACGCGCAGGGACTTGACCGCCAGCTGCGGCGCGACACTGTCCGAGGCCAGCGCGCGGTCCAGCAGGCTGCGTCCGACAATGGCCTGCAGCACGACCGCCGCCGTGTACAAAATCTTCTTGAGGTGCTGCCACAGCAGCGGCCACGTCGTCTGTGCCGTCTCAGCACTGAGGAGCGCCGCTGCCCCTTCTGCTGGTGCGAGGGCGGGCCTATGAAGTATCCGTGCCGCCGTCCAACGCGCGCCGGCCGAGTCCGCCAGGGCCAGCAGCGCGTCGAGCGCCACCAGCACGGCCTGCGGCGATGCCGCACGCTCTACGGCAAACGCCGCCATGGTCGCGAGCGGGCCCGCGCTGGCGACAATCGACAGGGCCTGTTGTGTCTCGCGGCGCCGCAGGTGCTGGAACGACCCCGACGCCTCGGGCCAGTGCAGGCCGCCATTGGGCGGCGGCTGCAGCGACACAAGAGGGTCGCGCGCCACCGCCTCCACGATCCGCCCGCCGTCAAACCCAAACGGTCCGGCCAGCACGTCGGCGATCGCCGGCAGCAGCGCGTCCGTCTGCAGGTTCGCCCGTGCGTGCTCCGACAGCAGGGAAAACGCGTAGTTGAGGCCCATCACCACGGCGTACCGACTCACAGCGTGCTCGGGGTCCTCGGGGTGGTGGTGCTCCGCCAGCGCCAGGTTGGCCGCCGCCACCACGCCCTGCTCCAGGGCCGCCCGCCGGCTGCGCGACAGCGTCTCTTGCGTCTGTGCTTGCTTTTGCGGAGACGTGTTGTCGCCGCCACCCAGCCCCAACAGCACGCCCACCAGCACCAGCAAATGCCGCCAGCGCGGCGACTTGCCGTCGGCGCCCTGGGCCACCGCCCGCGCCCAGTCTTCACTTCCCGGCCGCCGGTCCTCCTTGACGCCCCGCCGGTACGCGGCCGACCCGGCCAGCCCTGCCCGGTGGGCCGCCGCCTCTTCGAGCTCGTGCCGCCGCACGTGCAGGCCGGCCGTGTTGAAGACGCTGACGACGCGGAAGCACGTCTGCGCGGCCGTTTCGGACGAGGCTGTGGCCGCTGGGCCCGCGAGCGGGCCCCAGATGGCCGGGGCCGTCAGAAAGTGCGAGGTCAGGAGCGTGACATTGAGCGGGTTTGTGAGCGTCGTCAGCAGCGAGGTGGTGCTGGCAAAGATGCGGTCGCTGGGTGGTTGCGGATGGTGTGGATGGCCGCCGTCGTGGTACAGCGCGAGCGTCGTCTTGAGCAGCCGCTCGGTCGCCATCGTCGGCTGTTTTGGGCGTGCGCGCAATTGCCGGCAACTAAAGCGAGACGCGTGGGTGTTGTCGTGTTGTCGGATTGCGCTGTGAGGTGGCCACTTTGTCTTGTTGTTGTTTGCTGTGTTGTTGTTTGCTGTGTCGCTCTTTCGGTTTCTGGATGGAGCTGAAATTGGTTGTAGTCATTTGCTAACATGGCAGGTGCGATGCGCGTGCTACCAATCGCTAATCACACTGCCGAGGTATGGGACAAGCGCTGAGTGGAGCCGTCCAGGAATATTAGTCATCAAACCTACCGGGGCGCTAGTCCATATCCGACAATTTGTCAATACGACTGCATTGCGGTGCGAATGCCAATTCGTGCAGCATGGAGTTCATTGGCTTCGGTATACCCTTCTGTTCACGCATCGTGATCTTCAGATTCATCATTTCCGCCTCTTAAAACGAGTCCGGCAAGCAGGTCACATGCAGAACGATTCGACCATGATCTTGAGACCGGCCTGACCTGCTCTATGGCTTGGTCGTATTGCTTGTCAAATCGCACTTGTACTTGGATCTTGAATTTAGGGTCCGGTTGGTAGGCTTTTGGTATTGCAATTTCTTTACTTTGGACGCGCAAAACAGGCCATCTGTTACGGTAGTACGTAAGGGGGCCTTTATTGGCAAGCAGCCGCATGTTAATAGCATGCTTAAAGACACAATTATATGGTACAAGGATCGCTGGCCCCCCGGCAGTCCAACAGCTGCCACACGGAAGGCATGCTCTGCAGACGAGAAAGGACTCATATATGCTCTTCAGCCGCCGATAAGGACCAGTAAAGGAGTCAGCATACAGGGACTGCGCCGATACCGCCCAGACGAGTTAGTTGGGAGGACATCAGAGAGTCCGAAGCGATAGACGCCTGGCGAGCATACCGCAATGCAATGGCGGCAGCGTCTTTTGCGCCACGCTGTCTTCGTGGGATTCACCTCTGAAGTCAAATTTCTCATTCTCTCTCCTTCCGAGGCCGCTTGGGCGTCGGCGTCTCGACAGCTGTGCGGGTCCCATATTCTGATGACGCCAAAAACGGCGTAAGCTTTGCCACTCATAAGCAACAGCGTCATCTGTAATTTTTTGGCGGCTGCGCTGCGATGCGAGCGCTCTTCCGCAACGGGGCTGTGTCTGTTGGTCGCGTTCCTCGTCCTGTGGTCGGGCGTGGTGTTGCAGCGCCGCGCTGTTTGCTGTGCTTGGTCCCGCGCTGCCCGCGTCCACGGTTCGGCAGCTCGTGCTCGTCGTCTGCTGCGCGCTTTCTCTTCCGAGCCTCCGGCTTGCGTGTCGGCTCCGGGGTTTGTCGCTGCGGTCCAACGGCGGCGGCCGGCCCGTCCCTGAGATCCCGCAGCGGTGACGGCGTCTGCGTCCGTTGCCGTCCTGGCTCGTCCGGCCAAGGTGTCGCGGCGGCCGCGTTCGTGCCCCCGCTCAGCCACGCCGCGACCGTGTCCGTGCTCCGGCCCGTGTCGTTTGTCGCCCCCCTGCTGAGCGCCTCGAGTTCCTCGTCGATGGCGCGGTCGAGCAGCGCGATGCGCATCCGCTCGCCTTTGGAGAAGTGGTGCGCCGTCAACCGGCCGGCGCGCACGTCCTCGTACGTGCTGCGCAGTTCGGCCAGCTTCTGCTCCCAGTAGGCCACCGTCTCGAGGTCATCGAGTAGTGGGGGCTTGAAGCGGGTGTCGAAACGAAGGTCGAGGTCGCTGTCGATGAGCACGTAGCCGGCGCCGGCGCCGTCTTCGCCGTCTGCGTCGTGCTCGCGGAAGTGCGTGTCGTATTTCGGAACATACAAGTCTTCGCCGTGCACCACCCACTTCCCAGCCAGTTCGTGGTCCCACAGAGACTCCAGTTGGTTCACACACCGGGATCGCAGCACAAACAGTGACTTTTCCCGCGCTCGCGATTCGGGCGTGTCCTTGACGGGGGGGTTGACTTTCGCTTCTCTGGCAAACACTGCGAAAGCGTGGCTCGTGTCGGCTTTCAGTAGCTCTAGTGTATGCAGCTCCTCGGGTGTGAAACGGGGCTGCACAAGTCCCTCCTTGGCTTCATTCAGCTTGCCGGTCAGCTCCTTGAATTTTGTTTCCCAAAAAGGAAGGTCGGCAAAGTCTGGTGCTGGCAGGCTCCCAGCCCAGGTAAGCTCAAAGTCAATAGCAAGCTCACCGTCGCCCAAAAACAGCGTGCTTCCATCGTAGGTGGCATCGCGGATCACGATGCTGGTCTGGTGCGCGCGAGTATCCGGGCGGGTATCGATGGCAGGGTGGTAGAGGTCTTCGTTGTGCAGAATCCATTGGCCGGGGCGCCCGAGTATTGCAAGAAGAAAGAGCAGGTTGAACACGCCAACCTTTTCATTGCGTATGGCACACCGTTTTCTCTCCAATACTACGCGAAAGACATGGCCGTACTGCTGCTCCAACGATTCGATCGTCTTCAGCTCCTCCGCTGTAAAACGAGGCTGCACAAGTCCCGCCTCGACCTCTTTGATCTTCTCGCCGAGATCGCTGCGTTTTGCCTCCCAGAACGCAACGTCGTTAAAGTCGGGTGCCGGTCCCTTTCCGGCCCAAATGGTGCCTTGCTTTAGGCCTGGAACACTAAGGGGAATCCCTCTATTAGGATCGCGAGAATGCGGCCGCGTGTCGATGTCTGGCCGATATAGGTCTTCGTGGTGTAGTATCCATAGGCCTGGCCACTCGAGGTTCGCAAGGTGTGCCAACTGGTGGCTAACTTCGGTAGCTGCGTGCTTTAGTTGCATATGGTGCCGGCGCTGCGAAAGCATGCGTTCTTGGGAGGTGTGCGCGCGGCTCGCGGCGGCGGCCGGGGTGGAATCGGTCATCGCGATGTCGTTGTCGCAGTTCAAAGAAGGAGAGACGATATCTTGTGTGGGAAGTGGTGGAAGAGGGCGCGCGATGGCAATAAAATGGCCGTCGTGTTTGGGGTGCAGTCGTCGGAAGATGCGGCCACTTCTCGTCGCGTCGCAGTCCCCTCATTTTAAGCGCTCTGCCTCTGTGGCAATTTGGCAGGCGGCCTTGCGGCAAGCCCCGTACCGCCTCGACGGGTTAACGGGCGCCAACCAAATTAGTGCGTGTGGGTCCTTGACAGCGCTTCCAACCCTCGCAACCCTCCAAACCAACCAAATTCATACCAACACGATATAAGAATGTGCAAAACTAGGCTGCAGAGCAGGAGAAACGTTCACAAGTGTGTTCGTTTCAAGGCGGTCTTTTTTCTTTCTATTATTTCTTCCCGCCCCAGACTCTCTTTTTTATTGTTTCTCCTCTCTTCTTGTAGTCTCTTCATTTGTAGTTTCTCTTCTCAGTCTCTCTTCTCAGACTCTCTTCTCACAGATTCTCTTCTCACAGACTCTTTTCACACAGTCTTTCTTCTCGCAGTCTTTTATCTACTGTCTTTTTCCTTGCAGTCAGTCCTCTACACCGCACTTCATCTCCTCGTTTTATACCCTCCGTACTTCTGATTCCGTCCAAGCATCGGTATTCAAACAACACCCGAGTTAGCGGCACAGCAATACTGGGTCTCACAATGGCCGATCACAAGACCATTTTCATTGTAAAGGGGCCCCTAGCGCTCCTTGATGGCGAACATAACAAAAAATTCTTTTCCAGCGAGACACCGCCGACTGAAGACGGCGATGTTACCAGTCAGCATACGGATTCAGTCTACAGAGACCACGGCACGCCTGAGCCTGACAGGTCCCAACCTCTCGTCCTTCGAGTCACTACAGACCACATTCCGAATGACAATGTTCTTGGTTTCGTAATAGGCAGAAATCCGCACAAGTGCGACATCGTGCTCAACGATGCCAGGATCAGCGAGACCCATCTTCATATGCGTCTGAACTTGAAAGCGAACGCCAACACCCTCGTCGTGAAAAACAGGTCGAGACACGGCACCATGGTTCGTTTCTCCTGGAGAGCCAAGTAAAAGTGTTAAAGAGCACCAAGGTGTTGATGAATCTCGAAACGGCAGACATCAGAATTGGCAACGACCTGCACTTTCAAATCCAGCACTTTGACGATCCTGTGGGCTGGAAAAATTATTGCGAGGCGTACGCTCGCAGGGTCGGGGCCTTGGGCATTGCCGGGCTGGGGCTGAGCACGCAGCCGGAAACTACCAATGCTTCCAAGAAGCCGCCTGTGTACATTCTGGATCGCCGGCTGGGGAAGGGAGCAGATGGTGAAGTTTACAGAGCTGTTGAAAGACGCACCGGCGATGTGTACGCCATGAAGCTGTACCACAAGCCCGAGAAAGCGCGGTGGCAAGAGCCAGCGACGTTGCAGCGCCTGAACCACGTACGTTCCGCCTTCCCTTCCGCGTGCACGCGAGATTTCTCCGCACTAACAACGCACGACCCAGGAACACATTGTTCGGTACGTGGCGTACAGCCACGTGTCCGGCCAGTCTCCGCAGCTCATCATGGAATACGTCGAGGGGCCCAATCTCCAAGAATACATGGATCCGCGAAACAACTATGCACCGCTGCGCATGAGCGAGGCCCGCGAAGTGCTGCGGCAGCTGCTCGAGGCATTGGCGTACCTCAACGACAAAAACGTCACACATAGGGACGTCAAGCCCGCCAACATCATCCTGGTGAGCCGCCATCCCATCCATACAAAGCTCGTCGACTTTGGCTATGCCACCGACGTGTCGTCGTTCAAAACCAACTGCGGCACGCCTCTGTACCTCGCGCCCGAGCTCTTTACGCGGCGCGGGGGCTGGTCGTACAAGGTGGACATCTTTGCGATGGCCGTTGTCGCACTCAATCTGCTGGGCATTTCGGTGGACCTCACAAACGCCACCGAACCGCGGGACTACCTCCGCACCGTCCTGCGACAGAGACGGCTGCTCACCGCCACCAACCAGTCCCCCCCAGCACAGTATGACCTCGTCGTCCAGCTGCTTGCGAAGCGTCCTGACGACCGGCCATCGGCACGCAAGTGCCTGGACCACGGGGTTTTCCAGGACAGCTCCGATCCCGACGACGCCCTGGACACCCATGGCCTTGTCCCGGACCTGCAAACGCAGATCTTCCTCACTGGCCGATGGCATGGGGAGGGAGACAACGCATCTGAAATCGCCACCGAAATTGCCGACACCCCCTCTGGCCCGCTCCCCGCTGAAGCAGAAACAGCTTCGGGACCATCGCCGGTGCAAGAGGAGGGCGGTACAGGGCGTGTCCAGCAACGCAACGAGGAAGCCTCCGCCTCTGGCATTGCTGAAGAACTGGGTCCGCGCAGCAGCCGCCACGCTGTGTCGCTTCGCTCGACAGCCAGGCGCAGTGGTCGCCAATCCTCGTCGTCTGTGGCAGAAGGACGGAAGCGCCAGAAGCAGTCGCATGCCGTCGCGTCGCGCGGCGGCCGTCCTACGCGAAGCGCCAGGTCCACGGCGCCGTCGCCGCCTTCCCGTCGGCGCCACCGTGCACCCCGGTCGTCGATAGCGAGTGTGTTGAGCGGCGCTGCGGACCAAGCAAGCTGGGACTACAATTCATCGGGCAACGTTGTCGACACCGACAGCGATCTCCCAGACACGGCTTCGTACGGGAGCGTGCAGCAGCATCAATGGGCTTCGGATGGCGGCCGCCAGGCCCCAGAGCAGACCGGGAACGACGAGGACGAGTCGGGGTTGGACTTGCACGACGGCTGCTGGATGGACCCCATGCATGCCCTGGGCGGTTTTTCCTCTGTCTCTCGACTCGGACAGGATGATGGTGGCCACGCCGCTGCTGTGTCGCAGCCGGCGTCTGACACGACACCGAGCTTTTCGTCGCTGGGGGGACTTGGCTCTCTGCACGGCCAGAACGGCGGCTTTCCTGGTGCTGTCGACACGGAATATGCATTGGGGAGTGCACATGGCAATACCGCTTCTCCACACGGTGATGGATGGTTCCAGTCAATGCCCGGCGCCAGTGCATCTTTGCGGCAGGATGGTGAGCCGACGGAGCGAACGCCAAGAGGAGACGCTGGCGAGAATGTGCTAGAGGGAGCTGGTGGCGAGGATGAGGACGAAATCACCCATTCAGAAGAAGCTGAAGACGAAGAAGTGGAGGAAGAGGCGGAGGAGGAAGCTGCTGATGATGACGAAATCAACGGCAACGATAATGGCCATGTTGATGACGGCGACCACGACCACGACGATGCTGCCAATGATGACGATTATGATGAAGGAAGCAACGAAGAACACGAAAATGACGAGTACGGCGAAGATTCGAGAGTGGAAGAACTGCCAGGCAGCGAGGCGCGAGCCACCAGCAGACCCATTCGGCGCAGGAAATCAACGTCGTAAGTTATTTCCGTTTCTGCATGTCGTACATTTCAGCACACAGCTCTCATGGACACCAACTAACCATGTCACTCTTTGGCTTATAAAGACAGCTCAATAGACAGCTGCTCGAGACAGAATACCTATGGAATCCTCGACCCAGCAATGCTGATTACATTCGTATTCTGCAGACAGTCTCGATGGACAAGAAACAGCTGCAGGTAGGACATGCCGCCAAGTCCGTCTATTTTTCTTTCTCTACCTTGTGTCGGTTACTGATTTTCTCGATCCAGGTGTGGTTCCAAAACCGACGACAGCGCGACCGGCGCGTTGCAGGCACCATGGACGCTGCGGTGCTCAATGGCGCCGGTCCGGCAGGGCTGCCGCATCAGGGCCCCTTGGAGGCACCGCGAGTCCGTGCGGACGCGGTGGATGGCTGGTTGAATTTCGCCGACATTTGCACGGCGGCTCAGACAGACGTTGCCACGCGCAGCACCTGTTTGCGGCTCCTCTCCGGCCACGGCGTAGTGTCTCAGCGGCACGGCCAGCCGTGGATTCCCTTTGAAGACGGCTGGTTCCTCTGCCAGAGGCTGGACCTGGATCCTGCGCCGCTTGTCATGCCCGGTCTGCCTGCGCCAGAAGAGCCACCCAATGTCTTGAAAAACTACCTCTTTCTGTCTGCGCCGCTACCGCCCGCGTACAACGTCTTGTGGTGGAATGAAAAGGCAATACCCTACCGGCCCCAGGCCCAGACGGTCAATGCAACTCGGCTCGTGCTGGCCATGGGCCTGCAGAGAAATGTTGTTCAGAACTGGCTCGCGAAACGGACGGTCGTAAGGACGTACGTCAGGGGAAACAACACGGTGCAAGGCACCTACCTAGGACTGAACGACGCACTTCAGCTCTGTATGAGCAAAACGTTGGATGTGTATCCGGTGCAGATCATTGCAGGAGAGTGCGGTATAGTGCTCGATGATTTGGCTGCCGCGACGGGAGGCTGACGAAAAGGAAGCAGTTTAACAGTGAAGAGCTCTATATAGTCACTAGCGGGTCATTTTTGATGACAATCTAAAATTTATAGACAGAAAGCATCTAAATCATGCTCACAATACGCAGCACAAATATTTACCTTACGGTCTCCCACCGCTCTTTGTCTGGCTAGGCACAATCAGCCTCATCAGTTCCTTACTAATTGTTCTAAAGTCGTTGATAAAAACAACGTCTTGGGTGACGGACTTAATACTAAGCCCGCGATCCTTCGATTCCTAATTCGACAAAACGAACCCATGCCAAGCAGGGCGAGGGGGATCACCTCCGTCGTGCAAGTCTATAAATACAGCTGTACAACCAACTTTCCAAATCTTGACGTACGAAAATACAGGAACGGCAATCCCTTCCAACCAATTCAAACTCTGTCGTGTTCTATTTTCATTGCTCTATAATTTTCGTTTCCCACAATGGCTGACGGCATCTTGGTCCTCGGTGCCGGCGAGCTGGGCACCGCCGTTCTTGAAGCATTGGCCCGCCACCCGAAGCGCGGTGACACCAAGATTGCGGTCCTGCTGCGTGGATCCTCGTCGGCGGCCGATCCGGCGCGGGCCCAACTGCTCCAGCACCTGCGGGACGACCTCCACGTGCATTTCGAAACGGCCGACGTGGTCGCGGCGTCCGTGGCCGACTTGGCCGCCGTCTTTGAGCGCTACCACACGGTCGTCTCCTGCAACGGCATGGGCCTCCCCGCCGGCACCCAGACCAAGCTGAGCCAGGCCGTCCTGCAGGCCCGCGTCCCGCGCTACGTGCCGTGGCAGTTCGGCATGGACTACGACGCCATCGGCGCGGGCAGCACGCAGGACCTGTTTGACGAGCAGCTGGCCGTGCGCGCCTTGCTGCGGTCGCCCAACAACGCGACGACCGACTGGATCATTGTGTCGACGGGCCTGTTTATGAGCTTCTTGTTCCTGGCCGCATTCGGCGTTGTGGATCTGCCGCAGCGGACGGTGCGGGGGCTCGGGCAGTGGGACAACCGCATCACGGTGACGACGCCCGCGGACATTGGCACCGTCACGGCGGACGTTCTCCTCGATCCGCAGGGCATCCAGAGACAGGTTGTCTACGTGGCCGGCGACACCGTCTCGTACAGCGACGTGGCCGACCTGCTGGACGCACACTACGCAACCACGTTCAAGCGCGAGCTGTGGGATCTGGGCGCGCTGCAGCAGCAGGTGGCAGCAAATCCCAACGACACCATGGTCAAGTACCGGGACACCTTTGCGCAGGGCCGGGGCGTGGCCTGGGACAAAGACATTACGGTCAACGCGCAGCGCCACATTCCCATGAGAGACGTGCAGCAGTACATTCAGGGATTTGACAAGCTGTAGCCGACAGACTTATACAAAGAAAGGATCCAAGGCATCGAAAATGTATCTCCCGGTCGATTTGGCCGGAGCAGGAGTCTAAAGTGGTTATAGTTATACGCTAACGACACGGTCCATGGTGATCAGTGTGGCCCTTGCATTCTCAACATACAACGAAAAATTGAAAAAGAAACCGCTATTAGTATCCTCCCATGGGTTTCAATAAAAGTCATACATGATAAATGTGGAATACAAGTGAATATGGGGATATTGTTGGACCTTCGCTCAGGAACATATGTGACTTTTGGGTGGTTTTTTGCCCTTTTACGAGGGCGTCCCGAATTACATAAGCGCTCGATACAGCTTAGCTCCAGCGCGTCATTCAATTTGGCAGGCACGTCCCCTTAATAATTGGCAGGTGCCCCAGCAATAGCCAGAACCACCAAAACAAAACCACCCACCAAACAACCGACACCCGACAACAAAGCGACATGCGCATACCATAACGAAACCACCGCAGCCATGACGTCGTCACTGTCGTCGCCATCGTCGACGATGACCGCGCCCGCGGACAATGGCACGTCCTATGCCAGCTTCAGCCAGGCGCCGCCCGGTTACAAGACGCCCGAGTTCCCGAGCCTCTACTGGCCGCCGCAGACACCGACGGCGCACGGCAGCCTCTACTATCTGTACGACATTTGGCGGTTCACGCTGCTCTGGACGGTGATTCTGTACGCCGTTTTCCACGCGGGCGCCGCCGTGATTGCGCTGGCGATGCAGCTCATCTACTCTGGGCGGCCCGAGTACTGGCGGTACCTGTGGACGATTCCGGTGACGTACACGGTAGTCGCGGGTATCGAGGCCCTGTTTGCCGGCAGTTTTGTCGGGTTGATGTAGGTTGCTGTCCCTCGGCTGGCGCAGGAGGCAGGAGCGTTGTTGCACGCGGAACGCGAAAGGGGGCAAACCGAGAACTCTGCTGACCGACCTACCCAGCATTGGCGCCGCGTACCTGGCCGGTCCGTTTTGGATGTCGACATGGATTCCATTCATCTGGGGCTGGGCGAACCTGCTCATCATTGTCATCTCGTCGTTTTCCATCCAGGGCTATTTGTGAAACGAATGCAGTGGCCAAAGACGGGCTTTCTATTCTATCGATCTACGGACATACGCGACGACGATCGATTCACTTTCCTTTCCCATTCTTTTTTGAAACGGCGTCCCCTCTCTTCTAATCCAGCTTCCGGATCACCCGCGCCGGGTTGCCTGCGACGACCACGCGCGGCGGCACGTCCTTGGTCACGACGCTGCCCGCGCCCACGGTCGACCCGGGCCCAATGGTGACGCCGGGCACCACCGTGACATTCCCGCCGAGCCAGCAGTCGTTACCAATCACAATGGGCTTGCCCGACTCCGGTCCCTTGATGCCATTGCGCACCGCCCCGTCCAGCGGGTGCCCGCCGCTGTAAAACGAGCAGTTGGGCCCAATCATCGTCCGGTCGCCCACCGTGATGGGCGACGTGTCGATCCACGTGCTGTTGGCGTTGACGTACACGCCCGTCCCCAGGACGATGTTGTACCCGTAGTCGGCGCGCAGCGGCATCTCGACCCACGGATCGTCCTGAAACAGCGCCTCGTCGGCCTCGGGGGTGTCGGCCGGCGGCGGCAGCGGCCGGTCGTCCATGTTGAGCTTCCTCCACAGCGCGACGAGCTCGCGCCGCGGCGCATCGCGGGGGGCCTGGTTGAACACGTGGCAGGCCTGGGCGCAGCGACGGCGCTGGGCCGTGAGGTCGGGCGTAAAGGCAAAGTAGAGCTCGCCGTCGAGCATTCTACGGCGGTTCTCCGCGAGCTCGTCGGGCGTGGACGGGATCTTGGCCGGCAAAGCGGCGCTGTTGTTGGGGGCAGCCATTGTCGACGGCGTACGAGGGAGTGGTGTCGACAGAGTGTAGTTGAAAAGTACAATAAATAGAATGCTAAACCACAGCAAACCACCTTTGTTGGCAAGCGATCAGTGGGCTCTTTTATATGCGTCCGCTCTCTCGTGTCTTACTACGTGTCAGCGTGTCCGGTCGCAAGTGAGTGGAGGAATAGTAGCGCTGTACGGCCAAAAATGGTAAGAAACACGCCGTCAGGTCCGATCTCCGCGAAATTAAATGGGAGGCAGTGCTGGGCGTTTGCAAGACGTTGCAATTCCTTCCCGATTCCCACTACTCGATCGAGGGGTTGCCTTGTGGACCCCTGCTGGGTGAGAGGTTGGCGGTCCCTAGCGTAGCTTGGCGCGTGTTTTCAGTGGTCGTTTCAGGTCCTGGCCTTTCGACGGGAAAACTTCGGAGATGCCACATCACGACAACTGGTCACGTTTGTAAAACTTGCTGGAGATCTCCGGCGTGCGCTCTAGATTTGAGGAACAGGACAGAATTTGCACAGTTGAGCGTGCAACGCATAACTTCGATGAGTTGACGGCTCAATCCGTAGGGGTGCATTATTCATATGGCCGGGGGAAGGGCGGCAGGGCGCCTAGTGACCGTTTTTAGCGGCGTCAATCGCCGAATGCAACAAAAACGATCTTCTCCCAAAATGAATTTAGCTGTCTCTGAACGCACGTCGCGATCGATCTCTTTCACACCAACACCAAGACTGGTAGCGTGAACCCATTGAGCATTCACCGGTCGAGAACAATACCAACGGAAAATATAGTCGAGAGCAGACGGCAAGGGGGAAAGCCTCGCCCATATGCTCACATCTCAGCTCATTGAAGGTGTTTAAAAGGGCCTGCTTTCTCGTCCCAGACTTGACCAAACCCTAAGTCAATTTTGATCCAACGCGATATCGCATTCCCTTCCTCGCATCACATATTCTTCTACTCCACGTCTCGTCGCGTCGCTGTCCGTTTTCTTCCATCTCTCTGCCCTCATCACCATGGAGAATTCGACAGGCGCCGACACCAATGCCAATGGCGCATCGTTGCGGCGGCCCAGGTAAGATCTACATCGTTTCCCTTGCCCTTGTCAGTGCTCCCTTTCTAACGTATTGCCAGCCCCATTTCTACGACGTCGGCTTCCTCGTCCGCATCACCGGCGCCACGCCGCCCAAACGGACTGGACGCCGCAGCCCGAACCGCACCGCCACCCGGCATTGGCTCGCCAGAGACGCCGGCCATCGGGTTCCCGCCGGATGCTGCGTCGTACCCGGGCCAGACACGGTCGCTGGCCGGCATCGCCCTGCGTGCCTTTTGCCTCGGTGCGGCCCTCGTGGTCGGCGTGGTGTCGGGGACGCTGCTGGTCCTGTTGCCCCGCCTCGTCCCCGGCGTCCCCGGCGCCGGCGCCGGCATCGACGTGCTGGCGCCCCTGTGGCGCCTCCCCTTTTTCCTGGCCGCCCTCGCCACCTTCCACTTCCTTGAGTTCTGGACCACCGCCCGCTACAACACGCAGGCTGCGAGCATCGACTCCTTTCTGCTGACGGCCAACTGGCCCGCCTATGCGATTGCCCACACGGCCGCGTCCGTGGAGTGCCTGCTGCGCTACACGCTCCTCCGTGACGTGCATGTGTGGACGCACCTGCCGTTCGCGCTGCCCCGGACGGCCGTCCTGGCCACGGGTCTCGCGGTGGTGGTCATCGGCCAGGCCGTCCGCACGGCCGCCATGGTCCAGGCCGGCCGCAGCTTCAACCATACCATCCAGCACAAGCGCGCGACCAGCCACGCCCTCGTGACAGACGGCGTCTACGCCTGGCTGCGGCACCCGAGCTACTTTGGCTTCTTTTGGTGGGCGCTGGGCACGCAGCTGGTGCTGGGCAACGTCGTGTGCCTCGCCGCGTACGCCGTGGTGCTGTGGCGGTTCTTCTTCATGCGCATCCGGCACGAGGAGACGCTGCTGGTGCGCTTCTTTGGGGACGACTATGTGCAGTACCGGGCGCGTGTAGGCACCAAGATTCCGTTTATTTGAGGAGAGCCAAAAAAAACAAGAGCGCAATGGCCAGAGTTGAGTGTGAAAGGACTGCATGTGCGCTGCCAACGTTGTCTTGCGTCTCATTGGAACGCGGCCTGTTTGTACAGTCTGGTTTGAATTCCATATATCCCACCGTAGCCCATATATAATCTATACGCGTGCTGAAGAGCAATTACCCAAAAATATCCCAAATATACGATACAATACAAATTTGTCCTTATGCCATTCTGTATGTGGGTGTGACGACCTGCCTCCGCCGCTCGTTATGGGTGGCTGGCCAGCTGCTTGCTGACACTGCCGTATTTGGCCTGCCAGGCGTAAAAGTACATGAGCGCCGCAAAGGGCTGCCCGAGCACGGTGAAGGAGATCCAAAACGTGCAGTTGCCAATCAGGCGGCCCGTAGCCGAGTGCATCTTCTCGAGCGGCATGGTCAGGAAAATGAGCGGCAGCTGCAGCAGCATGCCGAAAAACGCCACGCCAATAATGTTGTGCGTCGGAATGCCGACGGCCAGCTCGTGCAGCAGCGCCGAGATCAAAAACACCATGAGCGACGCGGCCATGGGGCTCCAGCCGCGGCCCAGCAGCGGGGAGTAGACGTGGCGGCGGAAGAAGTGGTAGACGGGCTTGTTCCAGGTGCGCCAGTAGGTGCCCAGGCTCTCGCTGTTCCACCAGTCGTCGTAGAAGCCGCGGTCGCCGAAGCGCGTAATCTCGGCAATGGCGTTGAGGAACGACTGGAACACGGCGAAAAAGCCGGCCAGCCACACCACCAGCGAAATGGTCGACAGCTTGAGCAGGCGCTCCAGGATGGCAAACAGGTCGAGCGAGGCAATCTTGGCCAGCGAGTTCTGCAGGACGGGCGCCGCATACTGCGCGCTGCAGAACCAGATGAAGACGCTCAGGCCAAACACTTCGGCCAGGCGCTTGGCCACAAACATCCAGCGGATCGGCCCGGGCGCGCGGGGGTACGCAGGCTGGTAGACGAGCGTCGGTGCCCACCAAAAGTACACGAGGTTGCCAAAAGTGATGTTTTCCGGGTAGGGGCACTGCGCATAGAGAGCGGGCAGCGCTTCGCGTTCGCCGCGCGAGGGGTGCAGGTATGCATGGCGGAGGTCGCGGTTTGTAAAGGCATAGGAGGCCGTCTTCAGCCAGACAACAATGGCGTGGACCTCAACAAGCGTGCCCACGAGGGGGTGGTGGATGTGGAAGTACACCACATACGAGGCAATGGCGAGCGCCATGGAAATGTTGGCCGCGTGCAGCCAGGCGACGACGTGCCACAAGGCCGTGAAGCGGCGGGCCTCGTCTTCGGTCGGGCTGGACGCACCCGTGCTGCTCTTGGCGCCGTTGCTGCTGCTGCTGCCGCTGTGGCTGCCGGCGGCGCCAATCTTGTTTTGCAGTTTGGCTGCCGTCGTCCGCTTGCGCCAAACTTGCGCCTGCTGCGAGGCGCCAAGCTCAATAAGCAAGGCGACAAAGAGATGGAGGGGGATCGAGAGAAACAAGACAAGGCCGAGGAGAACATCATGCTGGCGGAAGTCGTGGCAGCGGACACAGATGAGGACGCCGTACTGGAGCTGTTAGATGGGGTGTGTTGTGTGTGTGTGTGGCAGGCCAGCGGATATGTAGCGAGTATGTAGCGCCATGTGCAACGTACCTTTTGGATGTTCTCAATCATAAGACGTAGGTTGCCGGCGACCAGCACAATCACCATGAGATTGCGGAAACCGAGGAAGCTGGGCGAGATGACACTGTCGTGGCTCAAGCAGGACGGCTGCGTCTTGGAGTGGATGGCGGCGACATGGCGATACTTGCGCTGGAAGGCCTTGCGCAGCTGCTGGATCGTGGCGTCATCGTGTTGCGGCTCGATGGGCGTGCCGTCGTTTTCGCTGGTTTCTTTCGTCAGCCGGGCAGGCACCGGCTCGTTCCTGTTGCGGCGCTGCGTGAGGCCGCTGGCGCTCGCGTTTGCAGCCGTTGTCGTGTCTGCCATGTCCGTGACAGGCGCCTTTGTGTTTGCATGGATATCTGCGTTGGAGGCGTTGAAGGCGTTGGTGGCGCTCATGGCTGTTTTGGCATTTGCATGTGAAGCTGCACTGGTGGAGTAAGCAGTGCTGCCGTCATTGGCGGCGCGGTCTTCTAGGGCAGAGACCAGTGGACTGCTGTTCTTGGTGGTTTGCGAAACCGTGGTGCAGCGTCCATTGCCAATTGCAAGATGTGCAGCGAGGCCGATTGACGAATTCATTGCAGAAAAAGGAGAAGTCAAAGGAGAAGAAAAAAAGGAGAACATAAAATATAAATACAACGTCCAGGGAAAGAGGGGTAGAACGTCCACGAGCTTCGTTTGTCGGCGGTTCTTGCCAAAAGGAAGCTCTGGGCAGGCTAAAAGAAGGCAATAGCGCGGCTTCCTGCGGCGTGAAGTTGGTACCTGTATCTGACGCTCTGTAAGTCGTACTAACGGAACTAACGTGACGTCGTTGAAAAGCGGCCGCCAATGCGAGACGCCAAAAATGAAAATAGCAACCCAAAATTTTCCGTCGGTCGCTGTTACGGGCCGAGGCTGCTCACTGTTGCGTTTTCGTATTGGCAGTGGCGACTGGAAGGGTAGGACCGGAACAGTCGACAAACAAGATAATGGAAAGGCCGAGATGAAATGTAGGAGATGCAAAAGATGCCGGGAGTGGGAGCGACTGCGAAAATATTTTCAATTGGCAAAGGAGGAAGTGCAAATAGGAAGTGACGTGAAAGTGGAGGACCATAAAAAAGCGAGATGGGACGGTCTCGACAGTGTTTATATCTTTTGCGACGGCATACGACACTGAACACGTTCGGACAATAACGCGACGCCAGGAGTGCAATAGGAATCACGAAAACTGCGACAAAAAGGACGAAAGGAATTCGAAAAGGGAAAAGGGTCTGGCCAAGAGTCAGCAAGGTGACAGTGTCCCAAGAGGTGTGTGGTATGAGATTTGGAACATGTACATATCTCCCCGTATCTTTGCAGTCCTCTCTCAAGCCACCAACACACAAGTCAAGGGACAAGAGGACGAAAGAGGCAACATGAGAGACACCCAGGTACCAGATAAAAGACAACGGGCACCGACAGAGACAACCTGGCAGAAGCAGGCCAAGACAAAAGCAGGCCAAGACAATGCTTCGGCTGACGAATGCCTGTCATCCCAATCACATACTCGCCCGCAAATGAGCAAATCCCTATCGCGCAATCTTTATGACTTGCGTCTGCTTGTACGGCATACACTCCAACATTAATACATTGGTAAATGCAATGTTCTTGAGTCCTGCATTGTGGCCTTGTCTTGCCTTGTCGAAGAGCTCGTCCGATTGACAGCCTACTAAGACGGGGATCTTCGTTAGGTCCGCGGGGGATTGACGGTTATCTAGAGCCAGTCCCATATCTTTTATCGTTCGGCCCACGCGAATTGGAATTGGCTAGTGGCGAGAGCATCTACGAGCAAAGTAACAGAGGGAGGAACCTCGGGGAGCGAAAGGAAAACGAGGGAGATACAAGCAGGGATGCAAGGCTCGATGCAGGAAAGGAGGAGGGAGCTACAGGTACTTTGCACAACAGGATGCAGGTGTCCGAGCGTGGAAAGAGCTCGAAGAGGTTCAAAGATAACGGGGGCATTCGCAACGTCTGCATCTTGGGAAGAAAAAACAAGGAACGAACAATATACATTTTCTGCAACAGCACTTATGCACGCCAACGGCAACGCCTAGAACGCGCCGCGGCTCACCGGCATCACACCTGTCGTGCAGTTTGCATCCAGTAGTTCGCCTAGTTCGCCCCGGGGCCAATCACAGGTGTAGGTGCAGACACAGGCCGGGGTAAAGTCGAACCAGACACCAGAAAATGGCGAGAGAGACAGCGACGGACAGGTTTGGTGAAAATCCCCGAAAATAGAAAGGGATGGCGAGCTAGCGATGTGATAAGACTGCGAATGTACGATATTGGCATTTGCGGAAGAAGCAAGTACAAAGGCAAGAACGAAGGGCGAAGGGCGCGCGGAGAAATGCAGTGTTCTTCGGGGAAGGAACGATTGTCAGGTACGACAGCAGGCAATAAGAGACATGTCTTCCCAATAAACTCAAAGAGAAGAAATGATCGAAAAAAGAAAACATAATCCAAGACAAGTTGAAAGCAAACATTAAGTGTCCAGCGCCGCGTGTACGGAGTAGAGTCGATAAAAGAGCAAGGGGTACAAAAGACGATTGTCGTTTGTCTCAGTTACGAAAGCGGACTTGGGTAGCTCATTTCTGGCCAATCAGAGGACACGGCCAGATCCAGAGCTTGAGTGGTCGGAGCTCCTCACGATGAGGCTGGCTCCACTTTTTGTGCCTTCCCCATGAACCAAAACGCGACGCAGTGCAAAAAGCGCGGCTTCCAAAAGCAGCTCAAAGAAATGTGCATCGCATCGCCAAAGCGACGGCAACGAACACGACGACCACAGTAATAGCAATTACGACAAGCTCGCAATTCCCACGACGACGACATCTGCGCTGGTCACGATCGTCGGCTTTTATAACAAACTGCGACGATCTACGGAGCCTAACGTGAAGCGCATCTGATTGGCTTCCCTCTACAGCGTTATCATCACACAAGGCCTCCGTCCTAGCGGGCGCGTGCGCCAACCATGGCGTACGATCCACGAGGGGACTACGGCGGTGGCGGCGGCGGCGGTGGTGGTGGTGGAGGTCGGTATGGCCAGGACGGCGGCCGGTACGGAGGCCAAGATGGAGGGCGGTTTGGCGGCCAGGACGGCGAAGGCTTTGTCAGAGTTCGGGGACGGCGACCCGTGACCGATTACGGCGCAAGCCTGGTGCATTGGATGCGCCATCGACATCCCAAGTACCGCAATGCATACGGCGGCGAGTCCGAGCGGCCGAGCGTGAGCTACATTGTTGACGTAAGCCCGCTGCCCTGTGCCCTTCATGTTATTTTCCTTCCGCTTCTAACTCCCCTCTAGATGCTCCCACCAGTGGCTCGTATTACGAATGCCGCCGATACCGTTCCCACACGCCACCTACACTCGTCTCTCAACAAGATCAAGCACCCCGTCAACGTCGTGCGCTGGACACCCGAGGGCCGCCGCCTGCTGACCGCCTCGAGCAGCGGCGAGTTCACGCTCTGGAACGGCACGGGATTCAACTTTGAGACCATCATGCAGGCCCACGACTCGGCCATCCGCGCGCTCGCGTACTCGTACAGCGACGACTGGCTCATATCGGCCGACCACGACGGCAACATCAAGTACTGGCAGCCCAACTTCAACAACGTCGAGAACCTGTCGGCACACACCGACCCGATTCGCGACCTGGCGTTTGCCCCGACCGATGCCAAGTTTGTCACGGCGTCGGACGACTCCACGCTGAAAATCTACGACTTTGCCGCCGCGCGGCCCGAGGCGACACTGACCGGTCACGGCTGGGACGCCAAGACGTGCGACTGGCACCCGACCAAGGGCCTGGTGGTGTCGGGCTCCAAAGACCATCTGGTCAAGCTCTGGGACCCGCGGTCCGGCCGGTGCCTGACGACGCTGCACGGCCACAAAAACACCATTACGAAAACGTCGTTTGAGCGCGTGCACGGCTGGTGCCTCGCCACGGCGGCGCGGGACCAGACGGCGCGCGTCTTTGACCTGCGCACCATGCGCGACATTTGCTTGCTGCGCGGCCACGACAAGGACGTGTCGACCCTGGCGTGGCACCCGGTCCACGGCAACCTGCTGAGCACGGGGGGCGGCGACGGCGCGCTGTTCCACTACCTGCTCGACGAGCCAAACACCCCGCCGGGCCAGGCCGTCACCGTCGCGCCGTACGACAGCCCCGACCCCTCGACCGCCCCCGCCCAGAGCATCTACCCGGCCCACCGCGTGCCCTACGCGCACGATTTTGCCATCTGGTCGCTCGACTGGCACCCGCTGGGCCACATTCTGGTGTCCGGCTCCAACGACCGCGTCACGCGGTTCTGGACGCGCGCGCGGCCGGGCGAAGACGTGTCGCGCGACCGGTACCACATTGGCGAGGCGGCCGCCGAGGCGCAGGGTACATGGGACCGGCGGGGCAACCGGCGACAGCGGCAGGAAGAGGAGGAGCAGGAGATGGAGGACGAGGCCGAGGGTCTTGTCGACCAAAAAATGCCGCTCAAACAGCAGCAGGCGGCGGCCGCCGCCGCCGCCGCCGCTGCAGCAGACGCTGCAGCACATGGTGGCGGCGCTGTGCCACCACCACCGATGCTGCCCGGTCTGTCGCTGCCCGGCCTCGGTGGTGCGACCAGTGGACGTGGTGGTGCTGGTCTAGGTATGATCCCGCCGCCGCCACCACCGCCGCCGCCGGGCGTCCTGGCCGCGGGTGGGGCACTGCCGCCACTGATTCCGGGCGTCGACATGAAGAACCCTCCCGATCCGGCGACGATGCTGGAGTTGATGAAGAAGGCCGGCTTCCAGCTGCCACCGCCCCCACCAGGAAGCCATTTCCCGCCCATTCCACCACCGCCACTGCCAGCAGGCGTAGGTGGCATGGTCCCGCCGCCGCCGCCGCCACCTGGCTTCCAGGGGGCCCTGCCAGGGCTGGGTGGTGGCGGCATTCCCGGCATTCCCGGTCTGCCGGGTCTCGGTGCCGAGCAGCAGGGCCAGCGGAATCGTGCACCACTGCCCAGCCAAGCAGACAGTCTCAGGGAAGAGCAGAAGCGGGGGCAGTACACGCAGCGGCGGTAGGTTCCGCTGCTGTGTTGGCGACAGGAAGGAAAGAGACGAGGAAGAAAAATGGAGGAGCTGCGGCATATTCCTGGTATTCTTACATATGCGGCACAAACCCGGGTTTCGAACTGGACATACATTTTGCAGGGCACAGGTGTCATGGTATGGGGATTTCCGTTCGCAATTACTTATTTCTCACGGCGTGATCAAGGTATCTCATGGAGCGCCCGTTGGCGGCTCGAGCAAGTTATTTGTATAATATCAACCACGCAAAACGATTATTTGTTCTTCATTGTATTCTCATTCACATTCAGATATGATATCTCCTATGCTGTGCTGTCTATGCTACAAATGCTCATTCTCATCTCGCGTCCTCTCTACCGCCGTCCCCCTGTGGCCACTTGCTTTTGCCGGTCGTTGTACTCCTTGACCACCAGCGAGCACGACGTCTCCGCACACAATCGCCGGCGCCGCTGTGGCGGCAGCTTCGCGGCAAACTCCAGGCCCGACGCCCGCTCCACGGCCTCCAGCGGCACCTCGAAATCGCTCAGCGGCTTCGTGTTGGGGATCGGCGCGTTGGGCAGCACAAAGGCGCCCAGCGCCACCGGGGCGCCCGGGTTGCCGCCGGGCCCCGTGGTGGGCGCCGTCTCGGCGTAAATGACCTTGTAAAAGTGCGTCGGCACGGCCACGTTGGGCGGGCTGCCAATCATTTCATACTTGACGTACCACTTGTTGTCCACGGGGTCCTTTTTCGGGAGATAGAGGGGCCCGGTGACGATGCGCACGCTCGGGTAGCGCGTGGTCAGGCGGCGGCAAAAGTCCTCGAAATGGGCCCAGTAGTCGCGGTTGAAGCCTTCGCCGACCTGGGGACACATGTTGGTGAGGAAAAACGTCTCGTTCATGGCGTCCTGGCTCCACTTGCAGTCGGCAGCGGGGACCTGGTGGCCGCGGTCGTAGCCGGAGCGGAAGTAGTCCTTAAGCTTGGCGCGGAACGGCTCGGGCACGGCGGTGTCCTCGACAAAGACGGAGTGCTGGCGGTCGCCGTCACGGACGGCCAGGGACGCCGGGGTGATGTGCTCGGCGACCCAGTGGGGGTTGCGGGTGCGGCGGTCGTAGGAGGAGACGAGGGCGCTGCGGGGAGCGAGGTCGTTGACGGGGCCGGGGAAGCCGTATTGGAACAGGCCGGCCGGGTCGACAAGAGCGGCGGCTGTGGCAGGGACGGGCGGCAATGGTGCCGGGGCGGGGGCGGGCGGTGGTGCAGAGAAGACCTTGGAGGCGGGCACGGCCGAAGATACAGTTGTCGACGTCGTCGTCGTCGTCGTTGTGGCCGTCGGAACAGGCGTGGCACGGTCGGACGGCTTGGACCGCAGCGAGAACATGGCGGCCGTGGCGGCAGCACCGGCACCAGCACTCACGGCCGCGATGACGGCGATAGTGGACTTGGACATGGTGGGCGCCAGTGTGGGGGCAAAGGGTGGAAGTGAGGGGGGCGTCGTCCTCGGATCAGAGGTTCCGGTCGATGTTGATCTTTTCTTGCCGTTTTGAGGTCAGGGTCCCCTAAAATTATTTTTAGCGCCCTGGAGCATCTGGCGGAGCCCCTGGAGTTTGACAGCCTTCTCAGGCACAGCTGGCGGATAGGGTACTAAGTTCCATATTCTAGCCAATCAGAGGGATATATTGGGTGTGGTGGTCGATGTACGGAATATGTTGTACGTCAGTGCCTACAAACTATGCCCCCTGCAACGAGCTATAGTAACAGCTCCAGCATGAACATACTATGCTTCCAAGGACCTCCAGATAAATACATAATTTTGTCAGCCTCGTACTACGTTTCACTGTGTTTTATTATCTCGTGCTCTGTGGTATATATGCATCCTACACTAAAACACAGCACACAACTGTAGGTCTAGCCTCGCAGCCACTTTGAGAATTTTGGCGGTCAATGGTGGCAGAATTAGGTCTGTTTTGCAAGCCTCCACCGCCCTGGCTTCACCGTGTTTCGAACCCGCCGCCTGTGGTTGGCTAGTGGGGTGCTCGGTGCCCGTGGGTCTAGAGCACCTTCCCCAATCCACCTCACTTCAAGCTGAGAACCCTGCTGTCCACCTGCGTCACCGTACACAGTATGGCGCTAGTCGCAGTGGCGATTGCCTGTTGCTGACCTATCGTCAGCGCGCTGAGATCGAGAGTCGATGCCGCCTCTGTTTTATTTCTCGACTACTGTGACAGGTCGATCACCAAGTCCTGCCACCCTGCTCTCCAGTGCGTACGATCAAGCTGCCGCTGTAGGAGGCTCCTTCATTTCACTCCTTCCCATCCTGTTGCTGCTTCCTTCTTCCCTCACGTTAACAGTGACCATCACCAAGCCGGCCGTGCTGGCTTCATTGTCCGCTTCATCCGGCGTCCTCTGCATTGCTGCAAAACAGCAAACGTATTCATTAGCTCTTGGCTCCCCGTTGATTTTTTTCTCGCTTTCTCTCTTGGTGCTCGACGCTGGACTGCCCTTCGTCAGGTATCGCCTCGTCACGTTTGTCCACTCTGCCACTGGTCGACTTGCGCACCTTGACGGCCACCCCATTCGCCTCAGCGCAAGCCTCAGACCAGGCCATCCCACATCCCACGCGCAGTCTAGTCCAGTCCAGCTGGTCCCTTGTGCGTCTGCCGTTGCCCGCTGGAACCGTGGCCTCCACTACGGGCGCTATCTTGTATCTTGCCATCTCGTTTCGACTTGCCTGGTCTCTTCTGCCCCCTTTGTTTCTACCCCGGAGACTTCCTTTTTCCCTTTTCGACTTTAGACTTTGAAGCTACGTCCTTGCCTCAACGATCTTTCTTTTTTGGTGCCCAAGTTCGAAAGACGATGGTCGTGGCGTTGTTAGCAGACCCTTGATCCCTGACACGTTCCTTTGGTCATCCTCCTCTCTCCTCGTGTCTCCCTGTCGTCCACCATCACGGTGGTCATCGAGGTAGGCAGCCATGTCCACCACGGCGGCCATGGCGTCTCCGGACGGCAGTATCTCCAACGACACGCGCGGGTGGATCCTGTGTGCGATCAGCGCCATCGGTACGTGACAGTTCGTCTGAACGTTATTGACTTGTCCCTTCTACGTTCTAACACTCCCAGCGTGCGTCGCCGGCGCGGGCATCGTGTGTGTCGACATCTTCATCCGCATGCTGCCGGGAAAGAAGAGCTTCAACATCCAGGATAGCAGTGCCTTTTTGTCGTCCTCGTTGAGTCTCAGCTTCGGCGTGATGGTGAGTCCCCCATGGCGGCTTCATATATGTGCAGGCATACCATACCTTGATGGCTAACCTTGCTAGATCTTCTCCTCCCTTTTCAGCATGCTGCCATCCTCCAAGAGCTACCTTGTTGACGATGGCCTGACCGACCAGGCTGCCGGCCTGCTCATGATTGGTGGCTTTGCCTTGGGCTTTGTCGGCATGCAGATCGTGTCCCGCATCATCCACCGCTTCATGCCGTCCCACGTCGTCGACTGTGATCACACCCATGATGACGACGATGACGACAATGACGAGCCATCACACTCTCACGCACATGGCTCTCACGGCTCTCATGGCCGCAGTCACGGCCACGCCCACCACCACGGCCATGATCAGGAACCGTCCTCCAACACCTACTTCCGCGTAGGCACCAAGCCCCGCTTCGTCTCACGCAAGTACTTCCGCCAGCGCTCCGTCGACGCACTTGCGACCGAGTCTACTCCACTCCTCGCAACCGTCGAAACGGCAACTGCAACTGTCCCGGCGGGCATTGCCGACGCGCGGGCGTCTCCGCAACGCCGGCTCTCCACACGAAGCGACGACATCATCGCGGCCTCCAACCCGCCCACAATAGGTGGCCTACAGCCGAAGCGATCCCTCTCCAATCTGCGTGCACCGTCCATGGTCAATGTCCGCAACCGCGTCATCTCCTTTGTCCAGGACATCAAGTCCAACTGTGACGAGTTTGGCCCGTGCTACGGCTACACCGACCCATGTGGTCAGGAGTGCAAGCGGACAATCACGATTAAGACGCCGACATCGACCCTCCGTGGCAGTGTCCTCCCGCACCCGCCAAAACGTGCAGCTTCCACACCGTCCTCCAACTGGGAGGCCACAGTCGTAGTACCCGAAGTCGTGCCCGAAGAAAATGGTGGCGATACCAGTGCGAGCGTCAGCCGGTCTGAGTCTCCCGGTGCAACTGGTACAGTACGAAGGCACCTTATCGACACGCACGGCCACATTGAAACGGACGAACACTACTACGATGCCCACTTGTCCGCCGGCAGTGGCGAGTCTTCGACGAACGTATCTAACGAAGAGGCCGGCAACAACACCACCAAGCATCACGACCATGATCACGATGGTCACCACCACCACGATCACGACGAGGGCCACGAGCATGGCCACTATTACGAGGACGACCCCGACGCGGATGTCGAGGCCGGCGCCGCTACCGGCGGCGGTCACCCACACCACCACCACGTCCCCGCCAACGCCTTTTTGTCCATTGGTCTCCAGACGGTTCTCGCCATCGGCCTCCACAAGTTCCCCGAGGGCTTCATCACCTTTGCCACCAACCACGCCAACCCGGCTCTTGGCTTCAATGTGTTCATGGCCCTCTTTGTGCACAACATCGCCGAAGGCTTCGCCATGGCCCTGCCCCTCTACATGGCCCTCGGCAGCCGCCTGCGCGCCATCCTCTGGGCCGCCGCCCTCGGTGGCCTGAGCCAGCCGCTCGGCGCCGGCTGTGCTGCCCTGTGGCTGAAATATATGGCGCGCAACGACAACGACTCGGGCGACGGCACGGCATACGGCATCCTGTTCGCCGTCACCGCCGGCATCATGGTGGCCGTGTCCCTTCAGCTGTTTGTCGAGAGCCTGACGCTGCACCACAACCGGCAATTGACAGTTGCATTTGCCTTTTTAGGCATGATGCTGCTCGGCATTAGCAATGCCATTGGCACGCACTGATCTCTGCACGGCTTGTGTTTTTGGTTACTTTGTGTCCGTCTTTTATCTCGCTCTTTTCTCGAGTTCTTTTTTTCAGCCCTGGTTTCCATCCGTTCGTGGTTTCTCAGCATTTATGATCGTTCAGGGGTACTCGCCGTACTGGAGTTCTTTGCACGTTTGCCGTTCTTCCTTTGTTTTATGGTATTTATTGGGTCTGTATTTCATCTGTGATAAATCATTTTCGGTCATTGTTTCTAGGGGCATGCATTCGACAATAAACGGTCGTCCAATAATATGTACATTTATTTTTATTTTATTTACAAAAAATGACTTTTCCTGTCTTTGTAAAAGAGAACCCGAAGACGAAAAATAAGCTAAATAAAAATAAAATAAAATAAAAATGCATTTCTATTTTTTGTCTTTTATCAGAAAACAAATACTCCTCTTTTTGAGTATAATAACAGTCCCATGGGTATCTCTTTTAAACGCCAAAAACAATGATAACAGACGAGTCCTTACTCCTTTTAATCACTACCCCATCCATCGCCGTCCTATAAGAACAGATTCGGGTCGAGAAAGTTCATGTTGGCACTGGTAGCCGAACTGCCACCGTTTCCCCCCTTTCCGTCGTTGGCGTCATCGCTGCCAATCAGCCGCCGCATCTCGCCCTCATCCATATGCCATTGCGGGTCATTGTTGTTGATGAGCACCTGCGAAGGCAGCATGCTGTCGTTGTGCTCTGCCTGTGCAGCCAGCCCCAAGTCAATATTGTCCATACTCATGTAGGTCTCAAACATGTCGTCGTCATGGGGTGCCAGTGCGCCGACATCCGCGCCATCGTCGTTCATGTGGTCGCCGCCGCCGATCCAGAACTCATCTGGGTTGAAATCGTTGTCGTCGTCAACATGTTCAGCGTCGACAGCGCTCCCCACCGTCGTAGGGTTATGGTCCCGCTGGACGTGCACGTTGAGATCGTGGTGGCGGACAAACCGCGCGTCGCAACCGGGCAGCGTGCAGACGAGGGTCCGGTTCGTGCCCAGCAGTGCATCAATGAGGACATCCGCCGAGGGTGTTGCCAGGTCGTCGTTCCCACCAGCGGTAGCACCACCGAGACGCTGGCCCGGCGTAGGCGACGGCGAAACCGTTGGCGTGCTGCTGGCGACCGCGGACGACGCAGCCAGCGGATCGGCATCGACGACGATAACCGGCCCAGGCCGTTCGTGCCGCAGATGCACGTAGCGAATATGCTCCTCGAGCTTCATCTTGGACACAAAGCCCCGGCCGCAGCCTTCGCCACGCGCTCCCCACGCAATCAAACGGGGGTCGGTCCAGCCGTGGAAGGCCTTCCGTTCAGCCCCCGTGCCTTGGGCAGTAGGTGTGCTGGCCGCATCGGCATCGTCGCCGCAAACAAACCGTAGGCCCTCGTGCACTGCGCGGATGTGCACGTTGAGGTTCGCCCGCCGCGTAAACGTCTTCTTGCACCCGGGGTGCGGGCACGCAATTGTCTTGCGATCGGCGACGCTCTTGCCCGAGTGGTGCATATCGATGTGCTTGTGCAGGTCCGCCGGGCCTCCGCACCGCACGTCACAAAAGGGGCAGTTGACATGGGCGTGGCGCATATGCGCCTCCAGAAGCGCGCGGGTCGCGAAGCCGATGCCGCCTCCTTGTCCGGAGGCATTGGCCCTCCCGCATTCCTCGCACCAGAACTTGGGCGCCGTGTGGTCGCGTTCCACGTGGCGACGCAGCGCGCCCGCGCTTTCAAAGACAGCCTTGCACGGCATCTTGGTACCGGATGCACCGCCCACGCCAGGGTTCGTAATCTCGTGTGTGCAGACGAACGCAGGCTGGTGTAGGTGGTCCACGCGGATGTGACGCTGGAGCGTCTGATGCTTTCGAAACGTGCGCGTGCAGCCGTCGTAGCCTCGGCAACGGAACCGTTCCTGGCCCTCGTGCACGGCGGCGTGGCGGCGCAAGCGTGTTGCCGTCAGAAACGCCTTGTCGCACTCGGAGCAGAAATACTGCCGCTCCTGGCTGTGCGAGCCCTTGATGTGCTGCCGCAGGTGCTTTTCTTCGAGGTATGTTTTGGGGCACTGGGTGCATTTAAAGGGGCGGTCGTTGGTGTGCGAGCGGAGGTGGGCGGTGAGGCGCGCGGGTCGGTTGAAGGTCTTGGGGCAGTTGGGCCAGGTGCAAGGGATCGTCTTGAGGTCGGAGGGAAAGCGGCGGGAGGATGTCGATAGGGCCGTGGTCACCGGTGTTGTGTGTGCTTCGGAGGATCCTCTGTCGCCGTCCTGGGACTCGAGGTCAACCTCGGTAGCCGATGGCTCGTTCTCCGCAGGGGCCTGCGTGTTTGTAGATTGGTCTGAGGCATGTTAGAAGCCGCTCTCCCAATCGTCGACTGTCTTCAGTCCAACCTTGATGCCATCTTGTACCAACCTTTCATTTTGTGGTGTAGTTCGCTACTTGGCGGTACTGGCCGGTCCGCCAACAGTTCGTCGGTCGCCTTCCGCTTCATCTTGTATATCGTATCCAGACTGTGTGCTCAATCATGTCTGTTTCTTTCGATAGATTGGGAATGGCGACGTAGATATGTAGTCACTTTTGCCGCCTTTCCATTGTTGTGTGGGAGATCCTTGGCTGCTCTTTCCGTGCGGTGAAGGCCAAAAAATACAACGGGCAGAAAAAAAGTCAAAACTCGGGTGGGGGACGGGCTTATCGATAAGCCACCTAAGTTCAGCCACCTCGTTCTGTGTGCATGGCCAAGTCAGCCAATCACAGGCCGCGCCGCCTCCAAACTTTTTCTGCTATGCAAGGAAGGAGCCAATGCTGGCCTTCGTCAACCTGTAGCCTCTTTGTTCGCAAGCAGACAATACCAGGGAGACGCCATCTTTTTGCTTGTTGTCTTTTTATTCTTTTGCTCTTCGCAACGCCGACCTCACGACAACCACGTCGCAACGACACCGCGATATCGATCACCTCCCTCTTTTCGCCTCTACACTCGTTTCGCAACTTTTGAATAGCCTCCTTTCATAATGTCGGACGACGGCTACGACGATGTTGGCGGCGGCGGGTAAGTCGGACACATGAAATGGCCATGTGCATGTCCATGATTACGTCGTCCTTTTCTAACACACAACACGCAGCGACGAACCTTTGTACGAGGACGACGATGTCCAGGAGTACTACGATCCCGAAGTGCTCGAGGGTGACGAGGAGGGCGAGGGCGCCGGCTACCAAAACGGCGACGGCGAGGAAGACATGGACATTATTGTGTCGGGCGATCCGTCGGCGGCTGCAAACCAAAAGAACGGCGGCGGTGCCAACAGCGGCCAGAACGGCGGCCGCGTCAACAATGTCAAGTCGCACAAGGACAAGAAGATTCCCAACGACCAGCGGACGACGACGCCGTTCATGACCAAGTATGAGCGGGCGCGCATCCTGGGCACCCGTGCGCTGCAGATTAGGTACGCTTTGGGGCCCCCTCGATTCCGCAGCAGCAGGAATACACCAAAAAACCAGCGTACTGACCAAATAGCATGAACGCACCTGTGTTGGTGGACCTCGAGGGCGAGACAGACCCGCTGCAGATTGCGATGAAGGAGCTGCGCGAGAAGAAGGTGCCTCTCATCGTGCGGCGGTACCTACCCGACGGTTTCTACGAGGACTGGACGTGCGAAGAACTGCTGCAGTAATTGGTAGACAGTCAGGGCGGGGGATGGGTGGAATGTCTACGGATGCCCACGGCGACGTGGCCGACTGCGAGACCGGGTCTGCATTTAGCGAAGGCGTTATTTTCGAAACTTAATTTGCGTACGAAACTTTGGATGGTATTTAGAATGTGGTAGAAGAAATTATAATCGGAAAAGATATACAAGTATATATTAAGAACTCAAAGGATGGGTCTGGAAGTTTGTGAGTAGGAGTAGGCCTTGTGTTGTCACGACTATAATACGAAATGCAATACGCCATGCATGTCTGTGATTGTGATTTACGTCGTGTCATTTGTGTTGGGTAGAAAAACGTTTTCATATTTTTCATGTTTAATTTCAGCGTCTTCCCAACGTTTCCTTCTGTCAACTGTAGAAGACGCAGCTCTTCGAGCTACAATATGCACATGCGTGAATTTCGACCAGTAAACAAAAAAACGCCTTGCCAAATGGAGTTCCTTTTCTTTTCCACCGCGAGTAACAGCCCCCTGGTTTGCTCCCAATCTCTTCTTCTAGCCGTCTTTCAACAACGGTGTGGGTTAAGCCAAAATAGTTGTAAGGAAGTGGAGCAAGTCTTTTTGTTTCATATATTACAGTAAACACAACAGCACAGAAGCATGAGGGGCACGAAAACAAACAACAGACGTGAATGTAAAGCAGCCACAGCCTGTGCTGAATACCACTCTAATCTTCCTCGTCCGTGTCCGTGTTCGTGTCGCTTGTGTCGTCGGCCTCCTCTTCTGTGCCGCTCTCGTCGTCGTCGTCGTCCGACTCGTACTTGGCCTTCTTTACTGGTGCGCCCTTGGCAGCGTTCATGATGCCGGCAATGGAGTCTGTATGTACCGTTTTGTTAGTGGCTGCATTTCATTTCACGCTTGCTTTGTTGTGTTGGTGCCATGACGTACCTTCCTCCGGCTCGCTAATCTCATCCTCGTCGGCCATCTCGGCCGCCTCGCTCGCGTCCTTGACGACCAGCGTCACCTCCGTCTTCGTGTCAAAGCCGATGTAGCTGTCGCACATGACGTGCATCACAAACGTGTACTGGCCGGCCTGGGGTGGCGCCATGAACTGCGCCTTGAGCGTCTGCATGTGGAATGTCGGTGTCTTGCCGTCCTCCTGAAACAACGGGCGGTCAAATGCCGTAAACGTAAAGGGAGGCACAACCATCTTGCCTTGCTTGGAGTCGGTCAAGAACACGTGCCAGCGCGGCGAGTAGTCGCGACCAAAGTACGGCGCGTACGCCAGCGGGGGCAGGTTGGGCTTGCCGTTCCCGGCATCCGAGGTGATGGCGGTGCCGTCCGGGTTGCGGCCGACAATGGTCTTGGGTTTCCGGCCCAGCAGCGCGTCCATGTCGTCTTCGGCTGGGTCTGTGTCAAACAGATCGAGCGGCTCGACCTCGGGTGCCGACTCGGCGAAGCCGGGCGGGATGAAACGGCCCTTGACAACCAGGCTGACCAGCGACGAGGGGATAATGTGCTTCTCGCCGGGCACTTTGAAGAAGGCCTTGGTGACACGGAGCTGCGGCAGCTGCTTGGCGACCGAGACGGCCTCCTCGTACTGCTCGGCGGTCAAGCGGCCGCTGCCAACGGCAATCTTCCTCCGCTTGGCGTCGGGCAGGTCCATGAGGCGCTGGATGGGCATGGTGACGGTGGAGTCACCCTCAATGGCCTTGGCGATGGCCGGCGTGACGTGCGGCAGCTGCTGGAGCGGCGAGGACTTGGGCGCCAGGGCCTGAATGACAAGCTGGGCGGCCTTGAAGGACGCGATGACGGGCGCGGTGTTGCCGTACGCCAGCGCAATCGCAGTAAAGGAACGGGTGAGGGTGTTGGCAATCGGGGCGACTTCGAACTTGTGCTTCTCCAGGGTCGCGTCGCCGAGGTCGACACGGCCCAGGTAGGCCCACAGAAGAGCCAACACCTTGCGCCGGACGCCGTTATCGAGGTTGTCGAGCTTCTCGCGGTCGGCCGTGGACAGGCCCGCAATGGTCAGGGCAGAGGAGGTAGTCGTGGCGGCAGCGTCGCCGTCGGCAGAGGAAGCAGCCGCAACAGGGGCGGTGATGCGTGCCTCCACCGTGGCCAAGCCCGAGTCGGCCTTGTCGCCGGGCAGGATGGCGTCAAACTCCTTGCCAGTGGACAGGGCCGACACGAGGCCTGCCTCGTCAATGTCCTCCTTGTACTCGTGGAAGAGACGGTTGGCGCTCTCCATCAGCACGCCCTCCTTGGACTTGCTCTGGGTGCCGTACCACCACGAGCCCACAACGTAGGGCAGCAGCACGCCAAACAGCAAGAAGTACAGCAGAACAACGTACTTGCCGTTGCCGTCGGTGATGATCAGCTTGGGCAGGCCGATGCTGATGCTTGTGCCCTGCTTGCCGTCGGGGTGGCCGTAGAGCAGGTAGTTGTTGCGGATCTCCTCGTCGGTCAGTGCCTGGTAGGCCTTGGAGATGTCGACGTAGCGCTCGTTGAGCATCTCCACGGTCTCGTTCTTGGAAACATCGGGCTTGATCTTGTCGGGGTGGAACTTGCGCGACAGCTGCTTGTACGCGCTCTTGATGGCTTTTTCTGTGGCAGACTGGAGGCGGTCAGTAAGGCGACACGTACAACGAAAAAGAAAACAGAGTAGACAGAAATGTACACACATCTGCAATGCCCAGGATATCGTAGGGGTTCCAGACGCGCTCGATCTTGGCAGCCTCGGCGAACTGGATCAGGTACAGCATGTAGCCGATGGTGGCCCAGCCGACGGTGACGGCCAGAATGAGGCCCAACCGCCGCTGCTGGCGACGGTACTTGGCGCGCTCGGCATCGACGAGGTCAGCGTGGTTGTGGCGGAACGTGGACTGGACACGGGGGAAGACGGCGGCCGGGTTGCCGAGGCCCTTGAGCAGGACGTAGGTCAGCGGCAGCGTAATGATGACGGCGAGCGTGAAGACGAAGAACGGCCACAGATTGCCCGTCTCGTCGTAGTCGTAGTCGACGGCCATGGCGTTGAGCGTGCGGCGCGAGACCAGGTGGCGGGATAGGAGAGAGAACGAATCGACGGACCAGCGATCAGGCCGGGCAAATGTGCCGACCGGTCACGAATGGGAGGTGTGGTTGGCAGCTCCTTCGAGGCACGCGCAGACGAAACGAGACGTCAATCGACGAGGGACGAGGAGTCTCGTGAACGGACACGAAAAGTAAAGACAAAATAGGGAAAAGGAAAAGGAAGGAAACGAAAAGAAGAAGACAAGACAAAATAGAAGAGTAAAAAGGAACGTCGGAGAGCAGCAGGTTGCTCGTCGTGGGTGCTTGGTGACGTTTCGCAGAGTGGATGTGCAAAAGGTGGGAAATGGTTACAAAGTGTCCCATATACGAATTATCTAGGGTATTTTTAAGTTCGCCAAACCATCTTGAATCGTGGCCTTCCCCAGCAGGGAGGCGACGTGCATTATTGGGGCGGATCGGACGAGCTACCAATAAGTTTTAACACTGTGCTGTGACGTGCCGTTTCAACAGATATTGAGTACAGTGTGTATACATTTCGCACTGTTAAGCACAAGCCTCCTATATTTGAACGCGCACAGAAGGACCCCCCCCTGAGTTGCCCAAAGCGGTAGACAATTGGAGAGCCCTCCAGTCGCACAACTGCACTGCGGCAGGTCCGGACCTTGACAGGAGACAATGCACATTCGTGCAGAAACGGAAGCGACGACCCGAACCAGGAAATACGGACAGTCTGTTTATGTACAGAGTGCGTTGGCAAGAGACGGGTAATTCTGGATAAATACATAGAACCACGACCATGCCTTTTACAAACACTTAAAAGGTCGGCTGCCTGCATTCCAGCAAACACAGTACACATTACAGTCGTTGCACACGTCGCTGCAAAGGTCATGTCATTTGTACGATTTTATTTATTTCTTCTATCCTATGGAACGCCGGTAGTCTACTTTGTGAAAAAAAAAGAGAGGATGAAAATGGGATGAAGACATGTTGGATAAAATAGGACGAAGTAGATAGGACGAACGGGACGACACCACACGTTTTTCTCCAAGTCTTATTTTTGAATTCGATCCAGTCTGCAAAAAACGAGCGGCACAGACCAACTATGCAGCCTTGACAATGATGGTTGTGGGATGACAATGGGGGGAAAGAAAGAAGGAAGAAAATTACAAGCAAAAAGAAATAGAACAAGAAAAAGAGTAGACCTCCCGAGCGAGAGAGCTCTTTACCTTGAACGGGGCAAAGAGCGTAAACTTTCCGGCAGGGAAGGAGAGGAGCCTCTCAACAACATAACAAACGGACAACAACCAACACCCAGAGGCCAAGACGAGGAACCAAAAAAGTGACAAGATAGAGCCAAAAACGTGGAGATATGTACTTGCCGTGCCTCACCCTCCTATGCGTGACAGTAGCTGGGGACGGACACGCTGCATAATGAGGTAGGCCAGGCCCGCTAGGACAACGAGGAGGACAGCCAGGACCGGCGGCAGGAGGACCAGGGCCGCCACGACGAAGATGCCGATGCGCTGCACCACGGCGAGCAGCCGCTCGTGGCGAGCCGTCGTCCGCGACGCGGCAGAAGCGGCACTCCATGCAAAGTCTTTTCCGCGGTCCTTGGCGTACTCTTGGTTTTCGTACTCCTCTTCGTCCTCGTCGCCAGAGTCGCTCTCGTCATCCTCGTCCTCTCCTTCCCGTGCGGGTTGTCACTGGAATTGGAAGCCGCCGGGGAAGCCGCGCTGACGTCCGCCGGATTGGTTAAAGTGGAAGCCACCTGCGCCACCACCAGGGAAGCCACCGGCGCCGCCAGGGAAGCCGCCGCCGAAGCCGCCGCCGCCCTGGCCACCCATCATACTAAACAGGATCTCGGGGTCAATGCCGCCGTGCATGCCGCCGCCGCCGCCAAACATGTCCGAGGGATCGACCAGGTCGTCGCCGCTGTCGTAGCGCGCGCGCTTCTGTGGGTCGCTCAGGGTCTCGTACGCCTCGCCAATGTCCTTGAAGCGGGCCTCGGCGGCCTCGTCGCCGGGGTTCTTGTCCGGGTGGTGAACGACGGCGAGCTTCCGGTAGGCCTTCTTGATCTCCTTGTCGTCGGCGTCCTTGGCCACGCCAAGGATCTTGTAGTAGTCCTTGCGCTGGCTCTTCTTGAGCTCGAGCTCGGCGCGCTTGACTTCCTTGAGAACGGTGCGGTCCTCGGGTTCGCGCTCGGCCAGCGCCTTCCACTCGCGCACGGCATCCTCCCAGCGCTCGGCCAGACCGTACGCGTTGGCCTTGGTGCGGCGCGCCTTGGTGTAGGAGGGGTCGAGGGCGATGGCCGCATCACAGTCGGTAATGGCCTCGTCGTACTCTTTGAGCTTGAGGCGGCACAGCGCACGGTTCTGCAGCAGCTTGGAGTTGATGCCGCGGTTGGCCGGGTCGATGCTCAGCGCGTCCGTGTACTTGTCAATGGCCGCCTGCCAGCGGCCTGCCTTGTACTCTTTGTTGCCCTCTTCCTTCATGCGGTCCAGCTTCTGGACGATGCGCAGCCATTTGATGGCATCCTTCATGTCCGGGTCCAGGTCAATGGCGCGGCGGAAGTGGCGCTCAGCCTGGGCGTTGTCGCCCTGCGAGTAGAGAGCGCGACCACGCAGGATAATAGCCTCCGGGTCCTTGTCGTTGTAGCGCAGCAGCGAAATGGCGGTGTTAGCGGCCTCGCCGATGTTGTTCTCGCCGCCCATCTTGAGATAGGCGTCACCGCGCATCAGCTGCCACTTGCGGGGCTGCATGGCGCTCGGGCCCAGCAGACGGCTCGCCATATCAAGAGCGTGCAGCACCATGGAGCCCGTGGTGCCATGGTCGAGGGCATCACGTGCCGCATTGACATGCTGCAGCATCTCCTTGGCGGCGGCCATGTCCTTGGCCGACGGTGGCGGCTGGATGCGGCCAAAGGTCAAGATGGCGTCCTCGGGCTGGCCGAGGCTGGTGTAGATGCGGGCCAAGCGGAGCAGGATCTTGGGGTTCTGGGGATCAAGGTCGGTGGCGCGCAGGCAGTCCTCCAGGGCGGATGAGTAGTTGCCTGCAGACATGTATGCCGCCGCACGATTGCTCAAGTAGGTGGCAGACTGCGGTACCAAGTTGACGGCTGACTATGTGAGCAAGGGATTGAGACCAAACAAAGAGGCAAAAGGAATAAAAAAGGAAAAGAAATGAAAAAAGCAAAAGTGATCAATACTACCCACCCTTTGTGTATTCGCCAATGGCCGCCATGTAGCTCTTGTCCTTAAAGTACTTGTTGCCAAGGTTCTTGAACGTCTCAGCCTCCTCCTCAGGCGTCGGAGCGGGCGTCGTGTGCGGTGGCGGCACGGGCACATCACCGTTGCTGCTGTTGCCGTTCACGGGAACGGTTCCATTGGTTGCTGCTGCCGGTGGCGGCGACGAGGCGGAAGGCCGGCCGTTCGACAGCGGTGGTGACTGGGAGCGCTTCTGAGGTGACTGTGAGTTCTGTGGGGGCTTAGGAGAGGACGGGCTGGCGGCACCGGACGTGACGCCAGGCGTTTCACGGTCGGTGTCCATGGAGGTGCGGTTTGACATGGCGGAGAGTAGAGAGAGGCGCTTGCGCTCCTCGGGCGGAAGGTTCAGTGGGTGGGTGTTGGGGTCGATCTTCCGCCGGCGAGACGACGAAGAAGACGCGGACGCAACGTTGTTGGCCGACGAGGACGAGGTCAACGGCGACCCTGGCTCAGCCGCTCGGTCTCGGTCGTAATGCCGTGTTGCAGTGGAGGCAGACGAGGTGTGATGCCGCGACGAAGACGACGAAGACGACTTCTTTGGCCGAGGCGAGGCGGCAGACGAGCCCGCGTACGGCTGCTGCGCAGACGGGGAGGAGGACCGGTGCTTGGTGCGGGAGGGCCGTGCAGAGCCGGAGCCGGCTGCGGCGGTTGAGGAAGGCGAAAAGAGCAAGGGAGAGGCCGATGCGGCGGATGTCTTGGTTGGCGATGCTTTGGTGGGCGACTTGGTGGGAGAGCGGCTCGCGGGGGAGGCTGGTTCTGACCGTACCGGCGAGGGTAAGTAGTCGTCGTCGTCGTCGTCGTATGGTGGTGCGCCAGCAGAAGCGTTGGCTGTGGGCTTTCGGGAAGTTTTTTTGTTGAAAAACTTCATTGAGGCGGCTGTCAATTTTTGGGGGGGCTTTTTTGCCTGGTTTTCCCTTAGTCCCTGCCGAGCCTGGTTCTTAGTCTCACGCCAGCTTTAAGAGTACTCTCAGAAGCAAGAGATAGCGGACGAGCGATCTCTCCAGCAGCCTCTTCGCTGTGTCCGCAACTATTTTTCTTCGGTGTTATGAATAATCAGAGTGCGCTAAATTTCGCCCTGCCTCGCACCTGCCGCGGGCTGTCTGGTAGCGAAAAAATTGGCGGAAAGATCGCGCAAGGGTTAAAAATGCAGTAAACCGGGTTTGTCCACAACTGCTGGTTTGGTGCTCTTTGGGCCGGTTGCACGCCGTTGTGTCTGTAGTGGCTGTGGCTATCCGTTGACGGGCTGTCTGTCAGTAGTGCCACTTGAAAACGGGAGCTTGTGAATCCCGACTTTTTGACAGCCGTTGGCGAATTTCGACTTCGGCAGCTATCCGCAGCTCGAAGCACCTTTGGATGTCCGGCAGCCTTTCGCAGATGGGGCCGTAGAACCGTTTGTGAAGACGGTTCTCCTGGTCAATGCTGTGGCCGTGTCTTGTTTCCGACGTGTCTTTTTCTCTCTGTGGCGCTTTGTCTCGTATTTTCAGTGTTGGCAATGGGTATGTTTACTTTCTGCTGGATGTGTTTCAACATCAACGGTCTTGTCGAACGGGGCTGTAGAATGGGAATCGAGTAGTGTCCGGTCGAGAGGCGCCGTCGGGAGTAAGATAGCTGGCATATAGCTGGCAGTCGGAGAGCTTCGTCGTTGAACTGGCAGTTTGAAGAAAAAGGAGGGAGAGTCGTTGGGACGAGACACGGTTGTCGAGGTGCCTTGGGGAAACGGTGGTGGAGGGATGGGGCAAACTGGGCTGATCAGGCCAAATTGCATGGCGCAGCCTCGCTGGCAGGCGGCCCTAGGCTGTCGTTTTTCGTTTGTTTTGCTTTCCGTCGTTTCGCCTGGTGTTGTCTTTGAGAAGGGCTTTTGTGTCGTTTGGTAATTTTGACAGCCCGTTCTTTCCTTTCTCCGTTTGCCAGCTCTTTCCTTTGTTGGCCCGAGTTCGAATGAAAGCAAAAGGAGCCAAAACAGGCTCACAGGCCACAACTGTGCCGCCAAACAAGTCGCTCCAGCTGTGGAAAATTTTACGTTTGCCCAGAATACTCTTTTCTGACTGGGATCGTACCAGGCAAGCAATCCCGTCACTGGTACTTGTGGGGAGCCTGCTATCTGCCAGGTTGTGCAGGTCACCAGTACGGTAGGTGGAAAACGACCAGAGCAGGGGCCAACGGAGTGAAAGAGGGATGAGCCGAAAGAAAACAATGCTCCATCTCCACTTGACAATAAGAAAGCAACATGCTGGAACCGAATCAAAACCAGAATTCACTCTCAGGGTTGCAAGCAATCCCACCGCGAACAGAACGGACTGGAACCATTGGGCCATTCGGGACCGTTGGCAGGGACAACACTTGTCCCCTTGTTCAGATGACCAGTGCGAGCAACAACTTATGGACGATGGTAGTTCCCAGTTTCTCTAGAGCGAAGTCTTGTTTACGGCGTACGATACATTCACTGGACATTCGAGGGCGTCGAAAGCGCCGTCTGAGGATCCACGAGTCAGGATGCAGAGGCCCCTCTCAAACGCGTCACCAAGTCAACGTGTTGCGGGGAACGCGGCGTGGGAACAGCACTGAGACCAATTGTAAGTCGATGGACAAACCCGTCTGCTCGTTGTACGATGGACGTGTCAATTCAATATTGTCATTGCTCTTGCACGTCGTTACCACCAAGCTCTTGTGGCTCGGGACCACAAGACCCTGAATATAGCCTCCCCTGTTATTATACCTACATATACGATACCTCTGTATCCCGTACACAACCGCGTCCCCAAACATGCTACGTCTGTTATTTGAGCTTTCCGGCCGGCAGAGTTACCGGCGTTGAGTCTTCTACCACACGGACGTCAAACAGCGTCTCCCACGCCGTCATTTCAACTGATGCTTCTGTCTACAATCTTGGTAGCCATCAACAGCTTTCAGTGCCCTCAAGTCAGCCATGCATTACCTGCAGTGTTAAAACGGCAGCAATGTCGTATGTGAACTTACGCCCAAGTTCTACAAGCACGTCGTGTGTCTCAGTTCCAAGAGTCTCCTAAACCCAAAACAAACTGCCTTCTCTGCCCAAGTTTGGGACCCATGCTCCTGTTAGTGCCGTTGCGGTTGCGCGTTGCGCGGGAACTTACCTACCCACCCTGCAACTAGGTGCCGACAGCGGCTCGGGTGCCCTGTCAGGGTCGTTGTGGTGGTTGTAGTGGTTGCAGCGGGTGTCCCATTATCGCTATATGCGAGTTTGTCCCGGGATTCGCCAGTGCACAAAAAAATGATTCTCGAAGCTTCGGTGGGGCTGGCGCAAATGGCGGACAACGACGTAAAAGTGTAATGTGGACCCGCTGTAAGACCAGTATCAGGCAATAATTTACCTCCAACGTTTAGCGCTTCCAAGAGGAACATTGGACCCTGTAATTAACGAGGCTTCTCTAACGGCCTTGTCCATAGGCATCAGCGCTCATGTGCCTGTCAGCAACAAATAAGTCAAGGCCATTTATTGTTAATAACGCAAGACAAAAATCATGGGGAGAACCAAAGACGCTTCTATATTCCGAACTCCAGACAAATCATCTTACCATTAATGTTCGTTCTGTGGCTTACCACATCATTTCCCACGGCGCTGAGAGCGACCATTCCACAAGAGCACATAATATCACTCGACAGGGGGAGAAGGGGAGTAAACAATACATAGTGTGCTATCAATGTTGCCGTGTGCCTTCCCCAAACCCATAAAAACAAACCCAGAATACGCAATAAGCCCATCACATAACCATGAAATAAAAATAGCAAATAGCAGCTGGCACACTGCACATGCAACTTGGCCCCTTCACTCGAGTTTTGGTCACTCGGCCGCCTCGCCGGCCTCACCTTGGCTGCCCTGGCCGCTACCCGCGATGGAGTGCACGAGGTCCTGGTACTTGAACACATCGCCGCGCTTGCCGAAGCCGGGGCCTGGCTTGCTCTTGTTTGTAAACGCCCGCCGGCCCATGAATCCCTGCATCACCCGGTTGATCTCCGATTCCGTCAGTGCGGGCTCGCCAGGCTCGGGTGCCGTGTGCAGCAGCGCGTCGCGCAGCTCGGCCGCGTCAATCTCGCCGCTGTCGTCTTCATCAAAGGCCGACAGCGCAGACAGCAGCTCGGCACTCGGTGACAGGGCGGCAAGGGCCGAGGCCAGCGCGTTCAGAAATGTGCCCATGGTCATGGTCTGCGGAACACCGGCCGGGAAGAACTGCGACACGTCGGACGGCGTCGACGGCAGGCCCAGCTGGTTCAGCATGTCGGCCACGTCGTCTCTACCCACCGAGCCGTCGCTGTCGCGGTCCAGGATCTGAAAGCCCTCGCGCAGCGTGCGGACCTGGGCCGGCTGCAGCTGCGCGAGCGCGGAGCCGTTGCCTGCCGCTAATGATGACGACGCCGCGCCGCCTATTCTGTGTCCACTGATCTCAGCAGCGGGCTGAAGCTGCGAGGAAGGAATCTGTTGGTTTCTGGGTGTCCAGCTGCCGTTGGTCGGCACCGGTGTTGAGTTGGTGCGCCCGTCATAGCGCGATGAGGGTGTGGGTGTTGTTGCCAGGCCACTTTTGAGCCCATCGTTGCCGGGTGTGTTTGGGCCCTTGAAGGGCGACGCAGTCGGGGTCGTGTGCCGCAACGGCGATGGAGATACGGGCGATTCGGGGCGCCGGAAGGGCGAGCTGCGCGGCGAGCCGTAGCCGAGTGGCGAGGGCTTGTAGCCGGCGGGCATGGCCTGTTTTGTTAGTATATGGCAATTGAAAGAGACGCAGCCAACAGACGTCTGTTCTCGTTGCGGTCCTTCCAGGTGCAGTTCGATCGTACCATGATGACGATAAGTAGTTTGCGAAAAAGAATGAATATTGTTGTCCTCAAAGTTCGTGATGTGACCGGAGATGGCGGTATTGTGATTGAAAGAAATGTGATGGTACTGACTCTTGACTTTCGTCGCAGTTATCAATATCAGATTTCCGTAATGTCGTATAGTTGCCGTTGCAGTTTGTGGTGATACTTGACTGACAAAGCGGCATTGGTGACGAACGATGCACAGGGGCCCGAATGTAAACAAACAACCCAGCAACGGCTTGCCACCAAAGCCAGTCCGATAAGATAAGGATGTGGCGGCTACGTCGCAGTGTGGCTGACTTGCCGCCAATCGCGCTAAGACGAACGTGGCCCGTGCGTGCCTGCCCCTGGCCCTTGGCGACTTTGCATTTGTGCGTGCTACTTTTCTCCATTTTTGCCCTTTTCGCAGGGCCTCCTTTTTCGACTGCGTTCGCCAACGACGGCCCAATATGGCTGGCCAAGGCCTGGTTTCGGATTCGCCAAGCCCACTTTCAACCCCTCTCCACACCAGGGCGCTACGACATATTGTTACTGGCCCCGACCAACTAGGACTGGCTCAGGGGAGGGATGCATAAGAGACGAAAGCGAGCAAGAAGACTTCAAAGGGGAAAGTCTGCGTTTGGATAGAGAACATCGCGAGTTGACGCCAACTCGACATCAGGAACGTCCACAGACGACAGTCAAAGCGAACATATGAACCAGTGGTGGCCATCGAAAGCCAGACGAGTGGCCGGGCTGTTTCGAATGCATCCAGGTACAGTGGAGAGTGAACGGTTTCACCTAGACGTCGCTACGTAAGGAAGGGAACGACAAGACAAGACACGACGACGGCCACGGCGCCGTCTTGCCAAAGCTCGAACGGCATATACGGGCCAATTGTCGCAAATACTTGCCGGTCTTCCACTGGAGCGTGTCTCGTCCCGTGTTGCGAGACCTTTGTACTGTCTAGCTTCTCGGCGCTGATTTGTCCGGAGATAACTTTGCCCTTCGATCACCACATTTTGTTCACGGTGCCAGCCTGCTCTGATTCCAGGACACGCGAACACGGGCCGGACGACTTTGCAGAACCCACCAGACTGCAGAACTGCGGCACCTCGACAGTGTCGTTACGGACGCAACTGCAACCTCGCCCACTTTTACACCCACGGTTCGCCATACGACTTTCCACACTGTCCGCACATCTAAGACATACTGCTCAATAAGGTGCCTCAGTGCGTGTAAGCTCCTTGGCGATCGCCTGCCCTCTGCGACCCGATCTCACGTTCTCTGCGTGGCGCGCTACGACCCCCAAACCCCTTCCCCCTTTTCCCGCGTGTGGTACCGGTTCTTTGCGAGCCGCCCTGGGCGGGAGCACGACCCTACTCTACGATCTTATCCGCCCTGTGTGACGGACGGCCCTGGGCGTCTGTGAAATAGGCCTGTAGGCGACTCCAATAGTCATGGCGACGGCCCAGACCACCGCACCGTACGCTTCGTCCGCCTCGAAACGACGCGGCACCAACGACAGCGTCGGGGGCAGCACGAGCTCCATCTCCACCGCCAGCGGCAGTCCTGTTGCCCAGACCAAAATCCCACGCCGCACCTCGCTCGCTTCTTTCCCCACACGAGCCGACGCCTCGCCATTGCTCGCCGGCGCCGGCCGACGTCCGTCGCTGTCTCCACAACCTCCCCTCCCGTCACATTCACCAGCGTTGCCGCCTTCGCCAGCGTTGCCGCCTGGCAGCGCCCACTCTGCTGCCATGGCTTCCACCGACCGCACATCCAACCAGAGCAACAAGTCCACCAAGGCGCCGTCGTCCGGCACCGGTGTTTCCTCCTCACAACACTCTTCCCTCTCCGGTCCCACGGGCGCTGGCGCCGGCGCCGGCGCCGGCGCTGGACAACAACAGCAGAACCGAAGCGGACAACAGCGCCGACGGCTGCGATCACAGTATCCGCGTGGCGCATCGGCCGAGAACCATGTCGAGTACATTCTAGTGGCGTCCTTTGACGTCGACAAAGGCCCCATCATGGAGCACCAATACCCCGTCGCCATTACGGGCGACGAGCACATGCTGGCCGAGCTGATGCTGCCCGACCAGACGCATCTGCGCAACCAGGACTGGACCATGTTCTTCCTGCACAAGGACATTACCCAGGAAGAGGAGGAACAAGAACAGCTCGCCAAGGAAGAGCGCAGAAAGCGGCGGCAACGGCGGCGTGCACGCAGGGCGGGGATCCCGGTCGGAGACGAAGACAAGGAGACTGGCGGCCACGTCGAGGACGATTCGGACGACGAAGACGACGAGGACTGGGACGACGACATGTCGACAGACAGTGAGCCCGAAGGCGGCGAGGGCGCACCGCTGATCTACGTGCTCAACCTGGTCAACACCAAGCAAGACAAGACACAGCGACGCGGCGCTGTCGTCAAATCCATGGCCATCTGCACGCGGCACCCCTTCCTGCACATATACAAGCCGCTGCTTCTGCTGGCGCTCGAAGAGTACTTCAAGTCGCCCGTCGTCGAGACGCTGTCCATGCTGTACGACGCGGTCAATGCCATGGACTTGTCGCTGATGCCCCGCCTGAGCCTGCTGGAGCGCCACCTCCTGCAAGCGAGCGACAACAAGGACCTGTTTGTCGAAAAGTTTGAAAAGATGATTCAGATGCGCATCGCCGAGGAGAACGGCGACGGCGTCAGCGACCAGCCCTTTGACGCGAGCCGCAGTCCGCCCAAACCGGCCGGCATCCTGCGCGCCGGCACCAAGGCGCACTTTGAGGGCCAGGCCGCCGCGTACTCGGTGCCGCGCGACACCCACGAGTTTGAGAGCAAGGTGTTTTACAAGGGCATCCCCATTCCCATCAAAGTGCCTGTGGCCGTCATGCCGGAGACCGTCGGCGACTTCTCGCTCATCAAGCTGATCCAGAACTTCTCCGAGACCCACGCCAAGGCACCACAGGCCTTTCCCTTGCACGCGCACCTGACGACCAACGGCCCGCACACGCACCCCATCATTGTGCTGGTCAATGCGCTGCTGACGCAGAAGCGCATCATCTTTTTGGGCCACAACATGCCCTCGGGCGACGTGGCGGAGGCGGTGCTGGCGGCGTGCGCGCTGGCATCGGGCGGTGTGCTGCGCGGCTTTACGCGGCACGCCTTCCCCTACACGGACCTGACCAAGATCGACGACTTGCTGCTCGTGCCTGGCTTCATTGCGGGCGTCACCAACCCGACCTTTGAGCTGCACCCGGAATGGTGGGATCTACTGTGCGATCTGCCGTCGGGCCGCATCAAGATTAGCAGCCGCATTGAGGAGGCGCCCGTCACCGAGGGCCTGGTGTTTTTCAAGCAGCAGCACCCGTCGTGCGCCAATCTCGTGGACACGGCCACCACGGCCAACGTCAGCTCGGCCAACAGCGACCTGACCGGCGACAACGCCTTCATGGCCGACATTCTCAAGAGCGTGGCCGCGCGGCTGGGCGAGCGCGTCATCCGCGCCAAGTGGCGTGACTGGGTCGTCAAGTTTACGCGCATCGCCGCGGCCTTTGAAGAGAGCGTCTATGGCGCGAGCGTGCTGCACATGGGTGGCGGGGGCGGCAGCAGCAGTGGCAACGGCAACGGCGGCCACAACGGCCACGACAGCAACGACAGCAACAGCAACCTCCACGACTTTGAGAACCTCGCCCTCTCGCCCTCCACAACCACGACCGGCACGCCGACGGCCACGTCACCGCCCTCGGCCCTCTCGGCCGCCAACGGCCACGGCTACGTCTGGGCCGACGAGAACGCCAAGCAGCGCGAGCTGGCCGGCAACGCGTCGCGCGTCGAGGGCTGGCGCGTCTCGCGCAGCTACCTGTCGTTTATCAAGGACGTCGCGCAGCTCTACACGGTGCGGCCGCTCAAGGGCTACGACCTGCACCACATGCACGACCGCCTGCGCACGCAGCGCCTGACGCCGACGCTGAGCCGCGACATCTTCCTGACGTTTGCGCGCACCGTGCACTCGTACGACGAGATCTGCCTGTTGCTGTCGGTGGCGCCCGAGGCGCACGGCGGCCTCTTTTACGTCGCCCTCGGCCTCTTCCACAAGGACCGCGACGTGCGCACCCAGACGACGGAGCTGCTCGAGCGCGTGGCCGAGCACGAGGCCGGGCAGCACTGGTGGCGGGGTCTCAGCCGGTTCGAGATGCTGGCGTTTGCGCGCATCCGGCGCGAGGCCGAGGCGGAGGCGCGCTCCAAGCTGGACAACAATGCAGGCGGTCCTGGCGTAGGAGGAGGAGGAGGAGGAGGTGGTGGGGGTGGTGGTGGTGGTGTTGGTGGCGGTCGCGACCGGGCCATTACACCCATTACGGGCAACCTGCCACCGGGCGTCGTCGTCGGCGAGAAGCGGGCCAGCTAGGTGCGGCCACGTCTTGTCTCGAAGCACGCAGAGGCGGACGGCTCAACATGCACACAAGCCTGGACACAAAACGAGGTCGGCCATCGTCTGTCCAGCAGGCCCTTCTCTCCAACCTACCTCTCTCCGCTCTCCCAGTTTGTGTCGCTGTCTTCGTTCACGTCGCTGCGATCCGTTTCTTCGACCCCCTCGTCCGCCTCGTCTGTTGTCCGTGGGTGGCGTTCGTTTTCGTGATTGTTGGCGCTTGCGAGTCCTTTCGTTTCTATTTTGTTGCCGTTCTTGTTCCTTTGGCACCTACATTTTGATGTCTGATGTCTTGACATTCTGTTCTATACGTATTTTCACATTCATTTGATAGTATCGAATTTTACGGGCTGTAATACTCCAATACTCCAGCGGATATCCTATTCATTCAGTACCGTTTGGTGTTGATAGATGGCGTTTCCACCATTCTCAACAAGGCGAGCTGGCCACAATCAGACGACCCTTTCCTCGCCTCCCTTACGCCAGCAGGTACTTGGCCGCGTGGTCGACGTGGTCCTGGCCAAACGTCGAGATAAAGTAGTACGAGTGGTCGTAGTCCTTTTGGTACCGCAGCGTCAGACCCGTCAGGCCGGCCTTCTTGACCGCGGCCTCCAGGTTCTCCGGCAGCAGCTGCTTGCTGGCGTAAAACTTGTCGCCCGTGCCCACGTCCACCAGCATCTTGAGGTCGCCGTGGGTCCACGTGCCGATGAGCTCGGTCGCGTCGTGCTCCTTCCAGGCCGCCGGGATCGTGCTGTCGGACGCGGACTCGGGCGTGATCGCAAGATCCGCCGGGCCCAGGTAGCCCTTGAACGCCTTCTGGCCCCAGGGGCAGCGCGTGGGGTTGGCAATGGGCGCAAACGCCGAGACCGACCGGTAGCGGCCCGGGTGGCGCAGGTACAGCGTCAAGGCGCCGTGCCCGCCCATCGAGTGGCCCGTGATGGACTGGCGGTCGCCGTCGAGCTGCGTCGGGAAGGCGTCCGCCAAGAGAGCGGGCAGCTCCTGCGTCAGGTACGTCTCCATGCGGTAGTGGGCGCTGTACGGTGAGCTCGCGGCGGCGTCGAGGTAAAAGGAGGCGGCCTCGCCAAAGTCCCAGTCGTCGTGCTCCTGAGGCAGGTCCAGGCCGCGCGGGGATGTGTCCGGATAGACAATGGCAATGCCGTGGCGCGCGGCAGTGGCGTGCAGGAAGCCCTTTTCGGAGCCGTTCTCGGGGCTGCAGGTGAGGCCCGCCAGATAGTAGAGGACGGGCGCCTTTGTCGTGGCAGCAGCGGCGTCGGCGACCGGACCAGGAAGAAAGATATTGACGTTCATGTCGGTGCCGGTCGTCTTGGACGCGTGGGACAGCTTGAGCAGCTTGCCGCCAAAGGTGGCGATCGTGGCCTTGGTGGTGAATGCCATGGTGATGGTTTGATGTGATGGAGGGAGCTTCAGGTTGCGACGTCAATTGAGACGGATAAGATCGAGAAGCAAAGAACAGTCGAGGAGAAGGCAGCGTCCCGTTTTGAAGGAGGTAGACGACCGGCTTTATTCGCCCGGCGCGGAGAAAGCGCCCGCTGTCCCCTTCCCAATTCGCACGGCCAGGTGCCGTCATTGACAGCGGGTCCAGGGCTTAGGTGCCGTTTTGGGCCCTCTTTTGGCGCTGTTATGCTCCAACTTGCCGATACAACCCCGAGAAACGCATGGCAGCCGCAACCCCGCCCTGGCAGGCCTGGAAGGCGCTGTACGATTAGCACTCTGCAGTAGAGGATAAATAATGTGCACTATGTAGAGCCAAGGTCTAATGTCAGGCACTTGCAGCTCGAAATCCACACTGCCGATTGGTTGAACATCACAAATGATCATGATTGTGATCAGTGCGCCGTACAGAATGATCATGATTGTGATAAAGTGCGTATACAGTTTGATGATACGATGATACGATGATACGCCGTACATGCTAACAACAAATATGTCCTCGAAATAAACGGATAATATACAGTGGTATTTACAAATGCCAGCCTTCTCCTTCCACCTTGTCTCCATTCGCATCCTGCTTTGCTTCACTGCTCTTCTGTCTCGACGGTCGTGGTTGTCGTCTTGGTAAAGCAGCGGAACGACGCGACGCCGGCCCAGTTCACGGCGCTCAGGTTGTACTTGTGCGCGTAGTCAAAGTCGATGGCGCCCAGCGTGCAGCCCTCGGGCGAGGTGCAGATGCCGCCGCAGGGCATGCCGTAGGGGTAGCAGGCAAAGGCCTCGCCGTCGGGCGCGAACGTGTTGGTGTTGCCCAAAAAAGGCGTCGTGACGTTGACGCACGTGTCGAGGGGATAGACGCTGTGGTTGCAGGTGCCGGTGGCATTGGCGCCCGTGCAGAGCAAGATCTACAGACATTGTTAGGTGTGTCCAGTTTCATACAACGTTCTTCCGTAGAGAAAGGGGCGTACTCCTCCAGCTTCCCGCTTGGCAATAGGCGAGGCGGCGGCCAGAGTGGCAGCAGCGAGGACGGCAAACGACTTCATGATGGCGATACAAGTGTGGCTGAAGGTGACGATTCGGTATGCGTGGTGGCAACAGGATGTGTGCCGTAGATTGTGGATTGAGTGGGATCGCCTTTCCCGGGTTCACGATCTGGAGATATATTGATTCAAGTGTAAAAACGGTGTAGAAGTTGGAGGCTGGATTGAAAGCTCTAACGTTGAAAACAAGGCAATGAATGGACTGTAGATGAAAAATAGAAACATAAAAAAATGATGTGGCGTGTCTCGAATATATATGCACGTCGTGCTCCCTCGTGCGAGCCATTGTACGCCGTCCCCTTGTATCTTGAAAACGGAGGGATGACTGGTACTCACTCACCGGCACTTCGTGGGCGTTTGGCGTTGTCTCTCCTCGACCAAGGCGGGCCGCCAAGACGCAGGGCTCGTCATTGCTGCTACCTCGCGCCGCCGTCGATTTTTTCCTCCGTTCTTTTTTTGTCTCTACATCTGCAGCTTGGCTTTCCAACAGAGCGCCGATCGCCAAGAGGGAGTGAGCACGGCAGGGAACAACGAACCAGGGGCCGCAAGGGCGAGTGGCCAGTGACATTGACCGTGCGGTTCCTGGCGAATGGCAAGACGCAGAACCTCTCAAAATCCGGATCCTGCGCGATGCTGCATACGGCATACGAGAAAACTTGTGGAGGCCATTCTCTGTGCCACAATGCATCGTCGTGCGTATGAGAGCAACGTCGTGGCACGGTGCAGGCACGGACAGACAGGCACACGGGAGCATATGACTCGGGGATACGAGCCACTTACGACTCGATAAAGCAGCATCACATCACCCGGTGGGATTGGTGGGCCTACGAGGCATATCGGCCGTTGAGAAAGACTGCACTGCCACGCATATCCTTCCACTGGGTCGGGTGTAATGTTACAATGAAAGGCACACAAGCTCCCCCATAACAAAAAGAAACAAGGACCAAAGAGCAGATCGTGTCCGTAGTGCGCAAGGGAAGACAAAAAGAAGAGGCAGTTCTGGCAAGTGAGGAGTTGAAATAAGGTGTGAAAAGGGCGGCAATGGCCCTGCAACCAAGGCAAAGCAGAGACACACACATGAGCTAATGGCCCCAAAGAGGAAATTTCCATTGCAACTCAGTTCGTGCCAAGAGAGCGATTGGGCTGGCATGGACACGCAAAACGACCTGCCGACGTCATATGGTGTCAGCGTACCGTTCGCCTACTAAACTCCCTTTGTTTCAACAACATTATTTTTATTTTTGACACATTCGGTCGCTGGGATCGCCTGTCATTTTCCACTTGTCCCTTGAGACGTTTGTAAGGAAGCTCTACAAAACTACTCTCTCCACATAAATTGTCAGGAGGCAGACAATCTTTGATGGTTTCAGACATTGTGTTTGTTTTCTCGTATCTCGCTTTATTGACGAACGCTTCCAGTCAATTGCGGCAAGTTGTCCAAAATTACTACTACTCCTTACTCTTCCTTTTGAATCCAGCTGACCCGAATTGATGCGCAATGGGGAGTTGCCACGGCCTTGTTTTCGTGGTGGTGCTTTTCCAGTCGGCTATTCTCACAGGCTGTCACCCGTGCTGTCAGACCAGCGTGACTGTGCAAATAGCGCCTGTAATGCGCTAATACAAATACGGCAATAAACGAAGCACATCAACAACACACAAAACGTCACACCCAAATCGTGGACCAACGAGGAGCAGTTATCCCCCTCCCCGATATAAATAAACTCTGACAGCTCGTGTTCACGACTCCTGTATCTGACAGGGGTACGACAAAGTCGGTACGTCAGCTTGCAACACGAAGAGATCGTCCCCAGCAGGCCCAACCATACATTGGGGACAGTGGCGATGGTCATGAACGATAAAGACGAAGCCGCTACAGCCCGTGTCCCGTATTCCGTATTCCGTATCCGCATTTCCGTTTTCCCTCACCTATTCATATAGTGTCATCATTTTGTGAAAAGAAACAAATTGCATTATTTTGGCTAGCTAGACATCGCCCTGAACCGCCTTCACAGACAAGATGGCCACAAATACGACCTACTACATGCGAGATGCGATATACGCAATGATGGCGTCCAGATTGCCAAGACACGTGAGCAAATGGAAAGGAGCTGTCCGACTACATCCGACTCGACTCCGACCTAGACTCTGTCGTTGTCCCTCCCATGGACTTTTGAAATCCTCCTGCGTCCGTCCCGAATATTCTTCCAAGGCAACTTGGCTCGTGAAAATCCCTCTTCTTACGGCGCGTCCTCCTTTTGATCTACCAGAATTCCGTGTCAGCCGGTGTCTTAATGTTGTTGGCAGAAGGCACCCGGTTGCTGTTCTTCAACCCTGACAAGGTCGTGTTCGAGGAGGCCGCCGCGGGAACCGAGACCAAGTCTTGCAGGAGCTGTTCGTGGAACCGGTTGCGGGAGATGGACTCTTTGCCGTGCGCCAAGTTGTACTTCATCCCGGCAATCGGAGCGGACATTAGCGATCCCACAGCATGCGCGGTCGGCGGAACGACTTGCTGGGCAAGGGGCTGCGTGATCGGCTGCATATCAGCCTGCACAACACCCTGCACCTTGGCCTGTTGTTGCGTATGTCCGTTGCCGGACAGCCCAATGTTCTGGACAGCACCGCCCAAGATGGCTTCGCTGGTCGGCGTGGGCATGCAACGACGGTAAAATACCATGTGCTTCACGGCATACGGTCCCTTGCCGGACCACTTGATGGTCTCGACCGGTTTGCCAAAGTACTCGAAGCCAAACTTTGTGGTCAACGATGCAATGTATTTCTTCTCCGCCAGCCCGTCTCCGCTGCCGCATGCAACAGTCATGTAGATATAGTGAGGCGCTGGCAGTGGCCCGAACGTCGAAACGTCGATAGTCTTCGCCAGAACTCTGCGCAGAAGCTCTTGGCCAAGACCCCGGTTGCGATACTTGGGCAACACGAAAACGTTGCACTCCGCACAGAGCGTAGTCGCCGCCTCGCCAAAGCCCACACCCGGGCGCGGGTGAACAATAGCAAAGCCGATGACTTGTTCGTTGTCCTTGTCGTTGAGGAGTGCCACAAGGGAGGGAGACTTGGTATTCAGACTCGCCTTGTAAAGCCGGCGAATGTCTTCCGAGGTGGCCGGATTACACCCGAGCCCCTGGGCACCGTTCGTAACCTCTTCATTATAAACATCCCGTATGCCTTCGATGTGTCGGTCACCGGACGCCACAATCTGCGCGTACATCGAGGGAAAAGGCTCGCCGGTAGCAGAAGAGAGCTCAGGCACAGGCTTAGGCTCATGGCGCTCGGCGTGGGCTTGAGGCTGAGGCGGGGGTTGATTTTTGGTCTGCAGTTGGGCCTGGGGCTCAATCTTCTGCGTAGATGGGGTCACAGGGACCTTGACTTGCTTGCCAGTCTCAAAGGTGACGGTGGGCTTTATCTTCTGAACCGTCACCGTTTGTTTGCCGGCACCGACATCTTGAATGGGCTGCTGAGACACGTGCACAAACCGTGTCTCACGCTCGACCGATGGCGCTCGCTTTGGAGGATCGGGATCAGACGCACGGATGGCAATGCCCTTGCTCGGAAGACCACAAGACGTGTTGGCGGTCTGCGTGGCAGCCCGCTCGTCCAGGTCCTTGTCACCAGTTGACTCCGGATCGAGCCGCGTCTCGGGGGCCTGGGGCGGAGGCAGCAGCTGCGTCGTCACAGAGTCCGGCACGGTATCGTATGCCACCCACGTCTGGAACTCTTCCTCACTCAGGGGGTTTGTCTTGTGAATTGTGGCAAGCCATCCCTTGACGCAGTGACGAAAGTCGGTCTCGGAAGGGAAGAGATGCATAGCCCGCCGCGTCCAGAGGCCGCCCGTGGACGCAGACGGCGTACCCTTCCAGGCGGGATCATCAGCTTCAATACAATTAGCGCCATCGGCAGAGACACTGTCACTGGGCACAATCTCCTCGTTCTCAGTGGTCTCCTTTTTGCCATGAGCCCTCCCCTTGCCCTTGCCAGCACTGGCCTCCAGCAGCAGCGTGTCTTGCTTGCTGAATTCCTCGGCCGCAGCAGCCAGCGAGTCACTGGTCAGCTCCAGACGGCGTCTCGGTTGTTCGAGAGGCTTCTGCACAATGATACCCAGAGGGGAGCTCGTTGACAGGTCATGAGGGTACTTTGTGGAAGCGAGACGCGCCTCTCTGTTCCAGAAAGTCGCCAAGTTGGCGACACCGTCCCCTGTCGCGTCCATGCTCGATGTAACAATTGTTGATGACAAGCACGCTCGGTCTTGGAAATGTGTTAGAGACCTTAAATACGCAGTGTCTCCATTAAATCACAACACATTATCTTACCTATCTGGACGCGTCCGGGTGGTGACCGGTATATAAATCGTTGCACGTAGAGATGACAGTCAAGCAACGGATAAGCCACAACAAATTCAGAAAAATATCAACGAAAACCAAGGAACAACCAAAAATACAGAAACGTAACAGGAGCCGAGTAGGGGGCACGATGTTGGAGGCGATTACCGAAATAGGAAACCACACGTATAGTGACTGTATAGGGAAGGAACGACTGAGTCTCTCTACTTCTTGGTGTTGGCTGGCCAGGAAACGGTGAATGTGAGCTTTTGAAAACGTTAGTTTTGTTGTGCTATAGGGTTTCCTCTGTACTTTTACAGATATTTGTGATTGTGCCCATCTTGAAGCACTGTTTGATAATATATGTTGGCAGCTCGTGAATGAATTATGTACGTGAATTTTGACGTGTCAATTATGAGTAAAAAGTCGAATTTCGTCTTTTTCATTTTCATCATCTTTTTTTACCCTTATTTTATCCGGTTTTTTAAACATTAAGCAGACAAAAAACGTCCCAGTACATTAATCGGAAATATAAGTATGAGTTACGATCAAAATTCTAGGAAAAGGTTCCAAGTAAGCTACCTCGACGGTAAAAGTGCGAGTATGTGTAAATAACTGAATTTATACGCATGGCTAGTTAAATGACTAATCATGGAAACAGCGCCATGCATCGCGGCTGGCAACCCAATCGATAGTGGCCCATTGGCGGCAGCCTAATGATCGAGCATATGCACAACGGCTTTTATACTGATTGTCCTCCCTTCGGCCCTCTTCATGGCCGTGGCGAGCCGTTCTCTCCAACACTATCTGTTACAATGTTGTCGATTTTGAGGAAAGCGAGGCTCAAAGACAAGGAGCTGAGGATCCTGATGCTGTTCGTGCCCCTTTTTGTTAGCCTACGTCTTGAAGCTCTTAACGCTCTTTGAAGCTCTTTTGGTACTCCGAATCAACCCTTCTCCTCCTAACTCGTTTTTAATCACCTCCAGTGGCCTCGATAATGCCGGAAAGACGACGATTGTCAAGCAAATCATGGGCGAGGACGTGCACACGGTCAGCCCGACGCTCGGCTTCATCATCAAGACCATTGACTACGAGGGTTACAAGCTGAACATCTGTGAGTCGCCCTTTTGGCTTTCTTGACCGCTGTCTGTCTGGAGACCGACAACTGAACGTGGCAGGGGATGTGGGCGGCCAAAAGACGCTGCGATCGTACTGGCGCAATTACTTTGAGCGAACCGACGCGCTCATCTGGGTCGTCGACGCGACGGACCGGCTGCGCATCGACGACTGCCGCAACGAGCTGCACGGCCTGCTCCAGGAAGAGGTGTGTGGTAGGCACATGTGGGCCCATGCTGTGATGACGCAGTCGCTGACAATAGGCAGAGACTGTCTGGAGCCAGCTTGCTGGTTTTTGCGAACAAGACGGATGTCCAGGGATGCATGGACGGCGCCGAGATTCTTGACGTGAGTTCTCATGACGAGCATCGCAATCACCGCCCCCTTTGGCTTGGCCAGTTGCGACTTTGATCGACAGACTCCCCCGACTGACAGCAGTTTGCGCGGACTAGGGCCTGAAACTCGACGAGATCCGCACACATCGCTGGCACATTTTGCGGTGCAGCGCCATGACCGGCGTCAACCTGAAAGAGGGCCTGGCGTGGGTGGTCGAAGACGCAAAGGCACGCCTGTTTCTGTACTGAAGTGCCAGACGTGCAACCTCCACCCAGTCTCCCACTACCGAATGGCCCCTGTGCTCTGTGCTCGTCCGTGCCTGGAAACATGGACGGTCCCTGCATGTTGATCACACGATACGGCGCTGCAGGCGCTCCTGGCAGACCGCTCAGCGGCACAATCACGCACGGCCCCGGACACCATTCGCACTGTTCATCGCACACGCGTTTTAAATAGGATGGCCGTTGCACTACGAATTACAGTGCGTGAGATATGTGCAGTTACAGTGTCTTGGAATTAGTTTTGTGCTGTCTCTGTCTCATGTGCGCTCAGGGGCAAAATGTCTCACAAACAGCGTACTCTACCCTGGGACGACAGATACGAGGATGGCAGGGAAATCTAGAATTGTCCAGAATTAATTTTTTTTTTAAAAAAAAATAACCAGACTGCTATGATTTTTCCCTTTTTCTCGTGTTTGTGTACTTCTTTCGGTGCCTGATATATTGCCCACTGTAAAACAGGGATACAGCGAAATATTGCGACAGGCTGCACCTAGACCTCAACACGTTAGAATGCGCTAATGGGGCACAGCGGGGCGAGGAACAACCGGCATCTGTTTGGAACCAGCGAATCGCAGCGCGTTGGGCGCGCCGACATCTCTGTTCTGGCCTGGCTGCCGCCCAGCCGAATGACGCTACGACGCAGCTGCGGAGTCTCTGTAAACACCCAAACCTGCAAACTCTCTTCTGATTAGCGGGCTACTTCTAGAGTAAACAGAGGGCAAGACGCTACTGTTGACCCCGTAACAGCTCGATTTTGGGACGTCCCGAGCGAGTGTTTTTCTGAGTTTTCGTGACATTTGAACAAAACATATTTTAGTCACCAAGCGCCCCCGTGCCATCGTGACTTTCGCGCCTGTTCCCGCTTCTCGCGATTCGGCTGTCGACGCGGATTCCGCTGTTTCAACCATTGACACCGACAGTCCCACGACAGTCCAATTGCTCAACCGACTATCTCGACACAGGCCAAACAGCTACCCTGCCTCACCCTCCCACGCTCTTTCGATCGATTTGCCCCCGTCAACGTCACATTTCAGCCGCTGTTGTTACTTCGTCCCTTCTATTTCTCCTTGTTTCTAAACAGCGAAACGTCCCGGGTATCAGCGTGTCATGTCTACGGGCTCGCCTCGTGCCGGACGAACAGACTACCAGGCGCATTGGCCACACTCAGACTTGAGCACACGCAGCAGCAGCCACTCACACAACGGAACAGCCTCCGAGTGAAGCATAACAATGTCGGACGAGGTGTCCAACTTCTTGCGCTCAGTGGAGCAGCTCAAGGATCGCCGGCTTGAGGAAGACGAGGCGCGGTCACGCGAGTTGGAGGAGCGCATTCTGCAGGACAAGCGAGAGCGCCAGGCGCGACGTGCAGGTGAGTTTCTTTTGTCCGGTCGGCCGGACCTTGTTGCATCTGGGACATTGGCAGTGGTGGGCAGATGAACCGTTTTGGCGATGCACATCATGGCGATCTGTCACGGGGGCGCTCCTTCCCTGTCTGTTCCACGCCAGGCATTGGGTGGTTGTATCGCTCTTGCCGTCTGGCTGCAATGCTGCACCGGCCGCTCTTTCCATGATTTTTGTTGCCCCGTTCCTTGCTCGCCCTTTCTAATACTCTCCAGAACGAGCCAGATCTATCTCTCCCCAGAAGTCGTCGCCTGCCAACACTCCACCACCCCCGTCTTCCCACCACCGCTACAACAGCTCCCAAACATCGGACGCTTTGAAACTCTCCTCCTCGCCTCCCGTGCTCAGCAGCCCGCGGAGCCCCACACCTCGTGCCTCCCAGCAGCAGAGCAACGGCCACGGCGTATCGAGCAGCAGTGCCGCCTTGGCCTCGGCACTCGACTACTCTGCACCCTCTTCGTCCGGCTCGTTTGTGACCTCGTCGTCTCCCACCAAAGAAAACGAGTCACCCTTCGATGCCGACGCCAAGACATTGGCCGGCTCGAACATTGCACGGACTCCGACGCTCTCGTGGCAGCAGAGACGGCCGCCGTCAAGCGGCCAAGCTGGCCCTGACCGGTCATCCCGCAGCCGCCCGCTCTCCGTTGTTGCGGCTGAGAACGCGGCAGCACGTTCGACCATTGCGGGCTCGTCCAGCCTCCATGCTGCTGGTGGAAACCCGCCGGTCTCGCCCGAACCTCAGAACATCGACACGGACGCCAGTGACGGGCCCATCTCGCGCGACCAGATCGCCCAGGCTCTTTCTGCCAAGGACCCGTCTTGGTTCCGTCAGACTGCCGACCGTGGCGCCAACTCAGCTGCCTACCGCCGCTCGCAAGTCGAGGACGAGGACCGCCAAGATCTGCACGCTGCCAGTGCCCGGCTCCCGGGCTTGAGCCGTGGCTCGTCTGCCGAGCCCGACGTTAGTAGGTTCTCTCCACCGCCGCCTGCGCACTCGGCTGCTTTATTTGCCCTGTCGCCCTCGTTGCAGGCTAGCATCGCCAGGAAGACAAGCCCGTCTCTGCCCTTGACGCCCACGCAGAAGCTCGACCCTCCACAGGAGCCGTCCATTGTGTCGCCACGGGACTCCATTGTATCACCGCCGTCGGGACGGACGTCTCCCATTCGGCCGCTGTCGCCGACGAAGGGTGCTGGCGGCTTTGTGCAGAGTGCTATGATGAAGCGGAGTGACAGTGTGAAACGTTGGAGCGTCACATCCCCACCCGGCCTGCAACGGGCTGATTCCATTGCATCGAGCCGTGCTGCTCTCGACGGACCCCGTCGCTCAGCCACCACCGCCCAGACAAGACCGACGTCCCGCCCGACCTCGAGCCACGGACGGGACTCTGCCAACAACAGCCGTCCGTCCACACCCACCCGGCTGCAGACAAGTTTCCCCGACGAAGCGACGAAGGAGACAACCACGGCAGAAGAGGATAAGAAGGTGACACCGCCTTCGAGCCCTTCCAAGACCATGGATCCGCGCCGTTGGAGTCCGACCAAGACGTCGAGCTGGCTGGACGCCGCGCTCAACAAGCCTGAGTCGCCCAAGCCCAAGGCCGCGCCGCCACTCAACAACCAACCTGCCTGGATGGTGGAGTTGAACAAGGCCAAGGCAAACAAGGCGAGCAATCCAGGTGCCGCCGACGCCACTGTCACACCGCCGCCTGTCGTACGGAAGCATGAGGTCAAGACCGGCGGCCTTTTGCGGTCAGGGCCCATGGGCACCGGTGCCGCGAATGCCACGCCTGCCCCGGCAGCTGCGCCCTTGGGTGGGCGTAGTGGACTGGGCATCTCCATGCACACTCCGTCGTCGTCCATCAGCAGCATCACTAATAAACCGTCCCTATCCAAAGACGGTACCCCACCCAAAGGTGATCTCCGTGCGGCCCTGAAGCCGAGACAGCCGCTGCCTTCAGAGAAGAAGGATAAGGATGCCGGAAGCAACGACGGCAGTGAGCTGAAGAACGTCGTTGGCGGCCTCCGCCGGACCAAGACCCAAAACTACGTGGCGCCCAATGTGCTCAAGGACAACATCACGCGGGGCAAGGCTGCCCTGAACGTGACGGGCGGTCCCAAGCCGCGCGAGAAGAAGGACGAGCTCAAGGACGCCATCATGCAGAAGAAGGCTGAGTTCAACCAGGCCAAGTCTGAGGGCCGTGGCATTGCGACCAACGCGCACGCCCGTGACAGCAACGAGCCTGTGCCAGAAGGCGTCGCCAAACGACTGGTGCTCAATAAGACGGGCGGTTCCCAGACCTCGACGACCCGGCGCGATTCGTCTCCCTCCAATGCTGCAGCCGATGCGGCAGCTCGCTCTGTCGCCGCTTCTTTGGCCGCGGCCGCCTCTTCCGAAGCACCAGGCAATTTTAGCCGCTCTAGCACGGCATCTACACTGTCTGTGCCGGGTACAACGGAAGTGCCCGAAACAACCACAGACACGTCGCCTCCGGTTAAGAACTTTGGTTCCCTTGGTCGTGCCGGTCCCCGGATAGGCGGGCTTGGCAGTCCCGGCGGGGGTAGTGGTATTGGAGGCGGTAGTGCCCTCGCCAACCGTTTCAATCCAGCCCTGGCTGGTATCTTGGCCCGTGGACCCCCCGGCATGTCGTCTGCTGGCAGCTCGCCCAGCGACGACGCTGCAGGAACATCGCCCATTTCTGGTCGGGTGACTTCGCCCCCGGCTTCATCGTCGGCCACCGACCCCCCGCCCGGTCCCGGCCCGCAGCTGACGCATATGACTAAGAACCGTGCCCGTGGCCCGCGCCGGAAGGCTCCGTCCAGCTTGCAACAGCCGTCAACACCGTCACAAACGGCATCCATACCGGCAGAAGAAACGCCAGAGACGCGAGCCGTCACGACCCCCAAGAAGGTCCCTCCACCGACCACCCCCAAAAAGGCAGACATTGTCGTGCCGCAGGTGATATCTCTGGTCGACTCCTCCTCGAAGAAGACAGCCCCAGAACCAGCACAGAAGCCAGCGAGTGTACGCGGTAGCCCCGTGATCTCGCTTACCGACTCTTCCAAGGCAAAAGCGGCGGCTGTGGACGGCCCGACGCCTTCCAGGGCGAACGTCATCTCTCTGGTCGACTCGTCGAAAAAGTCGCCGAGCCCGGCATCTTTCGGATCGTTTGGCACACCCACCAAGATACACGAACAGGTGGCGTCCGTTGCTGCGAGGAACGGCAGCAGCCAACCTTTCAAGCCTGCGGTGGGCAACAAGCCTGTTGTCGAGAGCAAGCCTGCTGCATTTGAAAAGACGGCCACCGAGGAGCAGGCGCCAGCTGTTTCTCAGCCTTCGTCTCCCCGCAAGATTGACGTAAAGAGAATGTCGAAATTCCTTGAGGATTCTGCCAACCGGCCGCCTGCGGTCAGCCAGCCGATTGAGGTCCCGCGCCCCTTGTCGCCGTCCAAGACGGGCGGTGCGCGGCCGCTGCCTGTACCCCGGCCACTGTCGCCCCAGAAGACCGGCGGCAGTGCTCGTCCGCTGCCCGTCGCGCCGGTGTCGCCTAAGAAGAACGAGTGGCAGCCGACCAGCCCAGCGACAGGAGGAGGGTTGACCTCTCTCACGTCCGTCTCGTCTGGCACCCTCCGCCGGTCCAAGGTCTTTGGCGATGCCCCAGTGCTGGCCGCGTCATCTTCGCCTCAACAGCCAGCGACAACGCCGTCGTCGTCGATGCGTATTGAGTCACAAGGCTCTGCACCTGCGTCGCCGGCCCTGCCGTCACCCATGCGGTCCCCGACCAAGCAGGCACAAGAAGTAACGGTTGTGCTCAACGAGTTCTTTGGCGCAGACCGGCCGAGCCGGACGTACCGTGTTGATACGGCCGACATCCTGGCCAATCGCCCGCAGGTCGACGTTAAGATCAAGACGCTCAGTGCTCAGCTCTATCGCCTTGGCAGTGATGGCAAGAAGCAACCTGTCCCGGCCCACCTCGAGCGTATTCTGTTTGAGCGTGAGATGTACCTGTGCCCACACACGTTCACCCGCAGCGCGGGTCGGAAGGTGACGGAGGTGTATTTTTGGGTCGGTGACGACGTCCCCGCGGCCAGCGTCCAGGACGTGCAGGTCTTCTTGAACCGCGAAGCACGGGCCGTCGGTGGCACGCTTGTGCCGCTGCAGCAGGGCAAAGAGACGGCCGAGTTTTTGCTGGCGCTGGGCGGCATCGTCACCGTCCGCCGCGGGTCGAGCAACACCTACGACTCGCTCGCGCCATCCATGTTCTGTGGCCGGCAGTACCTGGGCCAGATCGCCTTTGACGAAGTGGACTTTGAGCCCGCCAGCCTGTGCTCGGGCTTCCCCTACCTGATCACGCGGCAAGGCAAGTGCTATCTCTGGAAGGGCAAGGGAAGCAACGTCAACGAGCTCAGCTGTGCACGGCTGATTGGTATGGACTTGGCCCTCATGGGTGAGCTCGCCGAGGTCGAGGACGGCAAAGAGTCTGCCAACTTTTGGGCCTTGTTCCAGGGCAGCGGCCGCGGTAAGCCCGGCTCGGCGGACCACTGGCGCCTCAAGCCCAAGTACGACCGCTACGCGCGCCGCCTCTTCCGCTCCGATGCCGCCCATCCCCAGCAGGTAGGCCCTTTGTATACACGCAAGTCGTAAAACTGTAGACTGCAACACTAACGCGCGCTCCCTTAGATTGTTGAGATCCACCCCTTTGACCAGCGCGACCTTGCACCGGACGGCATCTATGTTCTGGATGCGTTTTTTGAAATGTACATTATTGTCGGCCGCCAGTCCGCGGCCCAGTACGCGGCGTTCCGCAATGCCCTCGATTTCGCCCAAGAGTATGCCATCCTGGCCGCCGGCATGGAAGACCGGCCGTTTGTGCCCATCTCCACCGTCGTGCTCGAGGGGATCCCGCGCGACCTCAAGAGCGTGTTCCGCAAGTGGAGCGACGACCTGAGTCCCACACGCATGGCGAACACGGCCTCGGCGGCCTCGGCGGCCTCGGCTGGTGTGACTAGCCCGTCGGCCTCCACGTCCATGAAGCGCGGCCGCAGTCTGCGCATTGTGCCGCTGACCGTGGCCCTGCAGGCGGTGGCAGAGTAGACGGGTGGGGAACGAGGTCGGAAGAGTCGAGTTGATCATTTACTTTTGAAGGGGCTGCAGCTCGGCATTTATTGTACATTACTCTGGTTGGCGTTTTTTTATTCGTCTGCTTTCTGGTGTCTGTATCGTTCCGTGTTTCTCTCTGTGTTTCTCTCTTGTTATGTACTTTCTTGCATTGCGTAGCTCATCATTTATTATACCCTGTGGATTGGGGGCTTCTGACCTATTTTTGTCGACGTTTTGTTTTGTTTTCTCATGTGCCGCCACTCCTGTGCACTCGTCGACCGGACAGGACGTGGCTCACCTGCATTATTAGGCCTTGGAGCATGATATGTGGCGTGCACAAAAACGCCCATACGTGTTGCTTTGTGGACGCACCGCGTTGCAATCCCGTCACCAACAACGATCTTGAACGTGACATGGCACGAGTCAAAAAGGCAAGTCAAAAATCAAAATCAGATTACTCCGGGCCTAGATGCCATGTGTATGTCTCCCCACATCTGTGTGTGACGGCCATTTCCCGTATCCGTCCATAATGCCAGTCATTCATGACTGCCCCCGGTGTCCGTTTCCCAAAGCTTGACCGAGCTTCCAAACCGAAATCATAAAATCACAAATAGTATACACAAAGCAGCGGGCAGGATGGCAACAAGTGACAGGGCTGAAGTCGGCCGGCACTTGCACGGAACTGTTAACATCCCACATACGCATGATGCTCGGCCCTGTTGAGTCTCAAGCAGCCATCGCCGTGCTAAGAAGCACCAACAAGGCGAAAGCCTCAAACCTTCAAAAAACAATCTCAAAATATCGTATCATAACAAGGCCTCGTCTCTCCAAACATACTCCATTCGGTGTTTCGGCCGCTCACTTCCGCAACTTCGGCCGCGCGAGGCTGTTCAACCGGCTCATGCTGAGGATGGGGCGCTTCTTGACCGAAACCGATCCAGGTGTCTGCGTCTTGCCAGCAATTGGCGTCTTGCTGGTACCGGCTGCGGCACCAAAGGTAACAGTCTTGTGCGGCGTCATTTTCTGGGGAGACACCTTGTGGGGAGACATCTTGTGTGGCGAGCTCCGCATACCGGCAATGACGCGGCCACTTTGTGTAGGAGGAACAGCCTTGCCAGCCAAGCGGGGAGCGAGAAGAGCCTCGCCTTCGGGAACGGGGGCGTTCTTCCGCTTCTTGGCGGCACGCTGCGCCGCCTCCTCCTCGGCCTCCTCGGCCTCGCTCACACGATGACGCTTCTTGTTGGTGATTCCGTGAGGGATGATGCTGACAGCGACGGGACGAGTGTTCTCTTTGTTGGTGCCTTCTGTAGCTACCAGAGCAGTGAACATGTCACCTACTTGGCTAGCGCCCGGGAAGCTACCCGGGATCTTCGGGAGCACGGACGTCGAGTGTCGGACTTGGCGCACGCTGGCCTGGCCAGGCGAGGAGCCGAAGCCAGCGGGTGATGTGGGACCAAAGTTGATCGTCTTATCGCTGCGGAACGTAAAGGTGCCAGGAACCGAAGGATGTGGTGCTGCCGGAGGGGCCAGAGCCGTCGGCGGCGAGAGTACCTTCTCCTGGCCAGGTGAGGCAGCCGCCTCACCAAGGAGCTCATGACCGGAGAGGTCAGGGTAGTATACGGTGGTGCCAAAGCGGCGACGCACACTGGGCGACTCCGCGGCGGGCTCATCCTTGCCATCGATCTGCATTTCCGAGCCATGTGCTCCGCCAGTATACGACTTCAAGGCAGAGCGAGGAATGCTGGATCGGAAGAGAGACGGCGACATCTCCGACATGACAGCACGCTGCGTGCCGGGAGTAAAGGCGACGTGCTTTACGAGCTTCCGACGCGGTGTGGTCATGGGGACGCGCGCCGGCACAACACGATCAGTGAGCCGAGCAGGTGCTGGTGTCTTTGAGAACGCCGTGGCAGTCGGGCCAAAAGATGTGGAGACGGGGGGCACGCTCCGTGTAACGCCTGTGTTTGCCTGCGACGAGACCTTCACAGCAGAGGACGTTGCGGCGGTCGTCTTCTTCAGGTGGTCGGCAGCACGGAACATGGGGCCCTTTGGCTTGCTCGCGGTAGTCTTGCCAGCCTGGGCAGCAGTAGGCGTCGAGGCAGCAGGCGGGGTGCGCACAGACGACTGTAGGCTGCTGGTTGTGGCAGATTTCTTCAGGGCCGAAAACAGCTGCAGAGGCGTTTTGCTAGGCGCTTTGCTAGGCGTCTTGCTGGGCGTCCTGGGCTGAACATCGCCATTCGTGTTCGCGGTTGCCGTTGCGGTTGCGGTTGCGCTCGTCCCCATGCTCGTGCTCGCACCCAGAGACGTACCACTTGCGAGTGAGAAACTCTTAGTGGGCGTAAGGAGAGAGGCAGTCGTGTGCGAGCGGCTGATGCTGGACAGGCTGCTGGCCAATGCAGCCGCAGGCCGCGGAAGAGAACTGCCGTCACGCGACATAGGGCGGCTGCTTGACGCGTCGTCGCCCATGTTTTGTTTGATGCGCTTGGTAGCAGACAGGGGCTGCTGTGGACTGTCGTTCGGCAACGGGAACAAGAGGTTGCCCTTGCGGGCAGACTGGGGCGGTTTGCTGTCTATGCCGCCGTGGCTCTGGTTGTTATCACACAGCGGGTTGTAGGCTTTCTTGGTCGACATGGACACGCTGCCCCTGGCGGGATTGGGTGCGGCATGCGAACCCGTCGTCTTGGGGTGAGGCGTCTCGTCCAAGTTGGCCTTGGATTGGGTCCGCTTAAGACCACGCGCTTGGCTAGAGATGGCTGGGGTAGCGGCCGTTGCCGTTGCACTTGGCGTCGACTTGGCAGGAGTATAACGCGAAGCGCGGAAAGCAGACGGGTGGTTGGCGATGGAGTCCATCTTGCTAAACTCGGCTGTGTGAGCAGCACTGTAGCGTCCAGCACGGCTCTTGGGTTTGGCAATCTTCCGGCCACTGGCGGCATCTTCTTCCTCGCGGGCCTTCTCCTGGTCCCGCTCCACCTCGAGATCCGCACGGATTTTCTGTGCCTCCTCGCGCAGCTCCTCCATCATGCGCCGTGCCTCCTCGCTGAGACCCAGGTCGGGCGTGCCGGTCACTTTCTTGGGGCTGGCAGCGGAAGCAGCATCTGTGGCCGTCGCATCCGCTGGTTGCTTGCCCTTGAGTCGCGAAAAACGGAACGTGAAGGAGGAAATGGCCGACAGTGGCGACCGCTTCTTCGAGGGCGTCTCGTTGTCTTCGGGAGACACGGCCTTCAGAGTCGCCGATGCGGCGATCTTGTTGCTCTTGGCCGTCGTGGGGCTCTCCTGTCTCGCGTCGCCGATGTCGGTGAAGCCTAGACGCAGAGCAGATGACGGCGGCGCCACGGCACCACTGGCCTTGCCCGGACGCATCTCAGACTTTGACGGCTTCGCAGATGACGATTGTGCAGGGGTCTGCGGCTGCTGCGCCGTCGGCGAGGAGGGCTGCTCTTCAATCTGTTCGGCCAGGCAGCCGAGGCCTGGCGTGGCGGCGACTCCGGTGGGCTATTTGCACGAGAGTTAGCGAGGAGGGCATAGACAGAAAGCGCACGGTGTGCGGGAGAGACGGTTCGCACCTTGGAGTTGCTGGCCAGCCGAGCCGAGCGGCGTCGTGTCAACGGCGCCATTGTTGAAGAAGTTGGATATTCGGTGTGTGCGAGAAGGCGTCTGGGTGTGAACCGGACGTCGTTTGGTACTTGGACGATGGCGAGAAACGTTGAAATAATCGAAGGAGTGGTAGAGTGAGAGAGAGAGATGGAGGGGAAGAGAAATACGCCTGAGTAGTCAACTTGGTTGATAGTAAACAAACCCTGGCAATAGGCAACGGAAATATCACCCAACGCTGGTCGACCTGGCGGATGGCGATGATGTCAACGTGGTGGGGGAAGGTAATGGAACACAGAGGCATGCAGTGACAGTGGTTCACTGCTGTTGATGGCTCGTGGCAAGTTTGGCGTCGAGCTGACGTCGATGGTATCTCAGATCACGCGTCGTAGGTGGCTCTCATTCCTTGTCCAGGGCAGGGAAAAGAGGAGAATACACGTAGATGGTGGGAAGAGGAACGCGAGAAAGAAGGAAAAAAAGAGGAGACTGCCAAAGTGATGGTGTCCAAGCTAGGGGAGCAACGGCGTTGAGGGTGATACAGTAACGAGAAGAGAAGAAAGCGTCATGCTTTGCGTAGTGTTTTGGTGAGAGGAGCAGCGGCGCGTGTGTTTGGCTAGAATGACGGGGTTTGTTTACTTTCTGGTGGCCCAAGCTCCTTCCCGTGTGCACCAGCAACAAGCCGTCCAGGACCCACACGGGGTAAATCACGTGACTAGATTTACGCTGGCTGACCACCAGGACAGGACACCAAGGCGTCCAGTCTGTGTGTCTTTGCGCATATGAACTGTCTGCGTCGTTCATCTGCAAGGGGCACGGCATTTCAGAGTGAAGGGGCATTCCTGCCGTACCTCTACGACGACTATTTCGCCGTGGAGAACAATGCCCCGCAAGCCAAGACTGGAAGACGACTTTGCGATAAGGATGACTTGGATTTGCAGTGTCCTTTTAATATTTGATGGCATGGGATCTCTATTTCCTCGGATCTCCGTCGACGTCTCCGCCGGTTGATCCCTTCATAGTCAACGGGATCTGGTTCTATTGTCTCTTGTAGACTCGGCAGCATAAATGACGCGCTGACTTGACAGAGGCAGTCAAGCTCGTGTCGTATGTCTCAGTTCCAGACTTCGTTTTTCGTCTCACGCATGGAGTATTATTGCCTCACTTGGTTCTTCCTTGCTAATCCTGTTGGTCCGGTATTTTCGATCCACAACATCCCGCCCGTCTCCATACAGGTGTCTGTACGATGGTGCTCAGACTACAACACAGCCGACTCCGGGGTCACCGACGCGCATCAGGGGAGTGCCGGATCCACGGGCACGGGCCAAAGGGAGATCGCAGGGCGGCATCGTCAGCGTCAGCGAGGGAGCGGAGCGGTCGTGAGTGGACTTGCATCGCTTTCCGTTTTCAACGTATTTCAAGACGATCAAGCCAATGACATTGTCGAGTTGCCTGTGCATTGGGACTCTTGGCCCCGTCTGCCCCATCGGGCATGACAAGGTAGGGCAGGTAATAGATGCCCTGGCACCGTGTCATGTTGCCTTATCTACGTCGTAATGAGGATGGGCGAGAAGTGGCATTCTCTCTCTAGACAAGCCACTCCATGGTGTATGCTTGCCGGCTAGCTGAGTCGACTGCAATTCCGGCGAGCCCATCACGGGCGTCGGCTGTGAGTTGACAACACTTGCTCTCAATGGTGGGTGGCTCGTGCGCTGTGGCGACGTCGGGAAACAGCTGGCTGCTGCTCTGTTTCTGAGTAAGAACAGTCATGCAAGGGTGGACCAGACGTGTTCTGAGCGAGGACAGCTGGACGACTGGTTCCTGCAGCTCGTCATAAAGGAGAAGGGAGCGCGAGGAGGCCAAAAGCATCAATGGAAATATGAGAAATGATTATGCACCTACGCATGTTCATTCGCGCCTTCCTCGAGTTTTCCTTGCCTGGTCGGGCCCTTCAACGAACGTTGTACTCTGTCTCTTACGCATGTTGCAGCTCGAGGCAACAGCTCCTCCTCGTCCATTGCCCCTTCCAGTCCAGTGAACTGTTGTTTTCTCAACAGGTCCCCTGTCCAGGTCCCCACCTTTTCCGAGCAGATCGCCCACAGCGGATGAAACGAGGCATAAAAGTTTCTCGCGCTAGAATCCTTCTAGAAGGTCTCCAAGTGTGTGTCGCGCCATTTCTTTCCCTTGCCAGGTGTGTGTGGATGGGGAATTTCATTGGCTCTTCTTATGGCCACCCTGGTATGTCGCAGGGAAGGGAGGATGGGGGTCAGTATCCAGTGGAGTGAAGAGGGATGAGAGAGTGGGAGAGTGGGATGCATCGATGCTTCATTGCCGACCGGAGCTTTAGTGCTGCCAAACATTGTCAGACGCTGCGAAACGAGCTGTGAGAATGACGGGAGAGCGAACAGAAAGGAGAGCCGGCAACGAAGTCGAGTCGCATCCGTAGGCGTAGGACGGGACTAGGAGGGCCCGTATTATCCGTCGTGGCCTGAGGTTTGCCAGGGAGAAAATGAAAAACAAAACAACGAACCAAGCCGTGTTTCGCAGGCTACTGAACGGACTTGTTGGCAGCAAAGGGGAATGTAAGTGTCGAGTGACGGGCGCGACCAGCAGACTCAGTCGAGGTACCTTGTCGTACCACCCGTTTTGCTGGCAGTATCAGGTCACTCTGGGTGCTGCCGGCGGGCTCCGCTGTCTGTTGCTCTTGAACTACGCTGGGCCTGTTTCGGACTGGGCTGCGGCTGGTCGTCTGCGCGGGCTGCCGGGTGTCGCTCGCTGCGCGGAAATGCCAAGTGCCAAAGTGCCAAGACCCAATACACGCAAGTTGGCTGGCACCTTCTCGCCTCGTCCCCCCTGTCCCCCCCTTCCCATTTCTCCCCTCCCCTCCCTCACCAAATCCGCTCAGGTGACGTGAAAAAATAGTAAATCTGCAGGAAAAAGGTAAATCGTGCAACAAAAACCAAAAGGCTGGAGACTCGAGTCCATGTCTCGTCGTGCAAGGCAATGATTGGTTCTTGCCTATGCTCATTCTAGAGTTTGTTTCTCCGTTGAGTTTTTACAACCACACACTACCGTGTCGACCAGGTCGTCCCAACGTTGCCCTTCCGAGAGTGAGAACAACCAGACAAAGTGAGTTGACAGGCCACAGCTAATGTAAGTCTTACTCCGGAGATGCTCTAGGGGCAAGCGCAAGTTAGAATGCGTGCTCTGTAAGATAGACATGCCACCACAAAAGTAAAAAAGAGAGCTGCCGGCGTCCCCGATGTCGCAATGAGCGAGTACAACAACACAGCTCTCTCTCTCTAATGGAGTAATGGGCGACAGCGCATTGCAGCACATCGCATATTCTCGCATTGCCCATCCTCCATGGGGAGCCAATGCAAGCAAAAGGAGAATTGGCAACGTGATGCCCTCCCCTCGTCCCACTCTTCTCCTTCTCTCTCCTCTCCTCTCCCTTGACCGTTGTTCTCTTGTCCTCGTGGCCTCTGTAGTCAACGGATCGTCAGGACGCAAGCAATGTGCGGCCCAGTGACTGCGGGCAGACAGCCAGTGGGAAATTTAATTGAACCCGATTTCGGCAAGGTCAGAAGTCGGTCAGGTCAGCCCCCGTGCCACACTCTCCACTAACACTGGAGAGAGAATGTTTTAAAAAGAAAGGGAGAACAGTGAGAAATAGCCGATGGAATTTGTCTGGGGGGATGGGGACAGAGCAGATTCTTTGTGGCCAGTCATGCTAACAATGAACAAAGAGCAAATGGCCAACCGCACATGTTGGCGGCATGGAGACGGCCATCATTTTCAAGTCATGCGTACCTTTTCCGGGATTTGTTGAGAGCCCATTTACTGAGTAGCCGTAGTAAGCGAAGACAAGAAGGGACAAAATGCGAGATGCTATAAGTTGAGAAGAAAACAAAAATATGAAGGACATACTTCATACGATTGGTATTCATAATTGTTTTCATTATTGACTTCATTGTCTTCACAGTTCAGATTTTATGCCTGGTCAGTACGGGGAGCAGTATGTATGCTGCCACTTTTCGCGAGTTAGCCGCTGTGGAAAATAAATGGCAGCCTGGCTCCAACCAGGCCACCCACAGCTACCATACAACCACTGAAAAGCGGGACAGACCCAAGCCCAAGCCAGCACAGCACCCAGATTCCGATTCCTAGCACTACGTCGTGTATCCCGGCAGTCCGGGGCCAACGAAGTGGGAGTAGTTGTTGGTTGGCGGCAGGCGTGGTTGGTTGGTCCCTGAACACCTGAGAGCCCCAGAGCACTAACAGGGAAAGGGAACTCCCACACACCCGCACGCCCCCAAAATAATGGGATCAGCGTTCTCATTGACAGGAAAATTTTTCTCTCATCTCGCCTTGTTTATGGGGGAGGGGGGATTCACTCGCACGTCAAACGGCGAATACGCATTTTCAAGAAATGGCCCAATGGCCGTATTAGCCTTCAAGGTAGCCAGTAATTACAGGCTAGGCAATTGCAACGGGGGGTTTCTTTCGGTACTTTCCCTGTATGGAATGCATGCGCTGGAGTGCTCTGCAGGTGGAGCCATGCAAATGAACAAAGTAAAGGGACACAATAAAACTCTGAATGCCAACACAGAGCGAGATGAGACCGGCAGGGGAGCAGCGACCAACGATACGAAATAAACCAGGCGGAAGGCGCGAGGCGCTGGAGGAGCCTACTGGGACAGAACCATCGATGACAGGTGTGGAGAGCATTCAAAGAGGGGAAGCAAGAAGGGGGCAGAATTGGGAAATGGAAGGGAATGGCAGCGAAGCCGTCGTGGTGCGTGGGCGTTTAGCCCAGGGCGTTATTTTCTTTTCTTTTTGTTAAGAAATTGTTTTCACTCCGTGTTCTTTCCCTCGTTCCTCTACCTTGTTCATTTTGCAACGGAAACAGACGGAGAAGCGAATTTCGAAAAGCTCTGCTCTAACTCTATTTCCAGATCGTCCATCTTTCAAAACGGCAACAACGTGCCACCAGCAAGAAACGCCTGACGTTGGTTGCTCTTTCTTTTGGTTTTTGCCTCCGCCCGCACGCCGCCCTCCGCTCCTTCCCCGGACAGCGACTTTACTTATTTTCGGCCTTTACCTGACCGTTCCCCCCTTCCCCCCTCCTCTCCCAATTCGCATTACATAAAACCAAACCATTTCGCCCTTTCCTTTACTCACACACAACCTGTCATCGTCTTTTTTCTTATCTTTCGAAACTCGACAGCAAAAGCACACAATCGCCTTTCTTGCAGCCTTTCGCCGCGACGCTCGCCAGCCCTGTCGCTCTCGCTCTCTCTATTGCCGCTGTTGTCTCGCCCTCTACTACAACGGTGCGGCTCTACCAGCAAATCAGCAAATCCAGTTATCATTACATACCACTTTCCACGCACCCCCCTCCCCTTATCTCTATCTCGAGCCTTGCACCCCCTTTCGCTTGTTCGATTTGTTCCTCGAGTGTTCCTCGAGTGTTCTATTGTTCCTTTTCGCTTACTCTCGTTCCTTTATCTGTTCGATCCCTTTTTTCCTAGCAGCCGTTTCCAAACGGCCGGGTCGGCCAGGGCCACTTCAATCATTCCCATCTGCCACCCCCCCTCCCCTACCCGTTGCACATCATCTCTCTCCTGTCGATTGTTGCCAGGCCTCGCTCGGTCTTCTCCGTGTGTAGATTACCCCAGCCAGGCCCCGTCTTTTATCCCCGTTTTGGGTTGTGGTTCCTGGTGGCTTATTGCGAACGACCGTCGACAAACACGAGGAAAAGCGTCATCCTCGCCCGGTGCTTGGAGATCGCGCCGCCATTTTTATTTCTTTTTTTGCAAGACAGCTACGGCTACGACAACAAGCTGCGACTAATTGAATTGCTCCACGGCTTGCGACTGGAACATACGGCACGAATCTTGTTCCGCAAAGCGACTGGAGGGATCAAACAAACATCGTCCCTGCATTTGCAGCCCGTGTTAGTCGTCCGGGACTCGATCAAGACGGCGCACGGAAACACCTGCGTTCCTGCACACCCCAGTCGCCGCCCCAGCTCGTCAACCGGGGAATAATTAGGGAATATCCGAGATTCAAAAGAGACGCCCAAGTAGAGAACAAAGGCCGCACCAAAGACAGCACAGCACCGAGCCTCGTATCCCCACGGCTTTGCGACAACACTCGACTCGATTCGCGCACAGCAGCTTTGTTTGCTTTGTTTTACACAGCAACTCTCACCCTCTTTTATTCTTGACACTTTGCTCTTGTCTTTATTATTCCTCAAATTTCCCTTCTCTTTCTGCGGCGTTTTGTTTTTGTTTCTTCCTCCCTCTCCTCCCTCGCTGCTCTTCCTTTTGCGTCTCCTCTTTCATCCCCCTCTCCTAATATCACGGCAAAGACCCACCCCGCAAACTACGCAAACTACGTCCCGTGGCGAAAAAAAATTATCCAATTCTTTTCTCCCTACCCAGTTTTATTCGCCAGGCTTGGATCTATTCTCTGTGTATTACATTATTGTCGCTCATTCCTGTTACTCAATCGTTTCGGTTTCCTTTCTGGATCTGCTCGCGACACTCTCTCTCTCTCTGCCACCTTCAGTTGCTTCGACCGGCCACTTCAATCCTCCTTGAGCTTGTCGTCTCGTCGTGGCGCTTTGCTTCGGCTTGTGGCTTACCTCCCATTCGTCCCCTCTCCACTTTCTTCTTCTCAACGCCCCCAACACGCTCCGTTCGAGGCGCTTGCCGTCCACCGGCTGAAGCGTCTCGATTCCTGAGGATATGGCAGACACTATGTCCATCGATAACAATGACAACATTAAACACGACGACTCCGACTCACTAGACTCTGGCGCCGAAGGCGAGCCTTTGTCGGCTGGCGGCGGCAACGGCGGCAACGGCAACAATGCGCAGGACAGTCAGCCCATCAAGCGCAAGGGCGGCCGCAAGCCCATCTACGCGACGTCCGAGGAGCGCAAGCAGCGCAACCGACAGGCGCAGGCCGCCTTCCGCGAACGCCGCACCGAGTACATCAAACAGCTCGAGGAAACAATTCGCGTCCACGAGCAGAACCTGCACAACCTCCAGACCGCCCACCGCCATGCCGCCGACGAATGTCTGATGCTGCGCTACAAGAACTCGCTGCTTGAGCGCATCCTGCTCGAGAAAGGTAGGTCGCGCCCTGTTCACGTTCACGTTCACGTTTGCTCCCGTTGTGCCACGCCGACCCCCTTTCTAACACACCCCTAGGAATTGACGTGCAAGCGGAGCTGCGCGCCAAGACCGGCAGCCCCAACCTGGGCCCTACACACATGCCACAGAATATGGTGCAACCACCGCCCTTGCCACGATCCATCATCAACCGCCACCACGCTCGCCGATCCAATTCCAGCATTGCACCCAAGCTCGACGTTACTGGCACGTCCCTGCCCGGAGCGGGCCTCGTCGGAATCAATCCAGGCCACCCAACGCCGACGTCGGTCGTCGCGTCGCCAAAGAGTCGGCCCACGCCATCATCGCACTCTGCGTCACCTGCAGCCTCCACATCTGTCTACGGCCAGTCACCAGCTGCATCTACGTCCGACCCATCCGCATCGATCCGGTCAGTCATGTCGGCCCCGGCGCCACCACCGCCGCCACCACCTGCACAGGTGCACCAAGCACCACCAGTCACAGCAGCGGCCGCGATGAAGGCAGCGCAGCTGGGTGGCCCTATTACCGGCATATCAGGCCCCGTGCCACCTCGAACGATGCAGCAGCGCCAACGCCAACACCACGCACAACAGCAGCAGCAGCAGCAGCAGCAACAACAACAGCAGCAGCAACAGCAGCAACAACAGCAGCCAATACTACAGCACCCGCAGCACCAACTGCCACAACATCAGCAGCTCCCGCAACCGACACACCCGCAACACCAACATCATCCGCAGCAGCCACCACAGCACCAACAGCCGCACCATCAACAGCAGCATCCACACCACGCACAGCATCCGCAACACACCCAGCACCAGCAGCACCAACAGGCACCTCTGCCGTCACCACAGCCGGCCACGCCACGGTCATCCAGCGGTGTTGGAGGTGCTCCGTACTACGCGCTGCCCGGGTTCCAGAACCACATCGACCAGCTCGAGCAGGAATACGACGCCGCGGACGACATTATGGAAGACCCGTCCGAGACGCCCGATACCCCCTCGGGCCCCAACCCGTACTCAGCGACCGCCTTCTCGGCAGCGCCGCCACCCCTCAGCCTCGCAAGCCCAGCCACCAGTGTTGCGCCCTCCACGGCCCCTTCCATCAACCTGGGCGCCACCGGCGGCAATGGTGCCGGCGCGCCCGGTACGGCTGTGAGCGGTGGTTCGAACGGCTACCCATCAATGACCCAGCTACTCGACCCGGCACTCGACTGGGATCCCTTTGGACTCAGCGCCAGCATGCAGTTCCCGACGCAATTCTCCTTTGACACGAGCAACACCCGATAAACGACAAAGACAGACGACGACAGCGACCGGTAGCGAGCGAAGTGACCCCACCTCGATCTTGGCTCAACAGAACGGCCCCATTTTGCGCTGTTTTCGGCCATTTGATATTATCAGGCGAGCTTCTTTGATACCCAACTCGGCGACTGCGACTGCCCTTTGTGTTTCCATAATAGCTGGAATGCGGTGTGATGCCTTAACTATTATTATATTGTTCTTAATGTCTACAAAAACATGTTTATGTCAACTTCTGCTACATATTTTTTTCCTTCTCTTTTTGTCTTTACTCTCAGGAGGATAACAGCATTTTTCGGCGACAAATTATACCACACAGGAAAAACACACATATGGACGGGGTGGACTTTTTGAATTCACTGCGCTGGTTGGAGTTCTAAAACACATATCATTTTTCGGGAGGACATCTCTGTTTTTTTGTTTTTTGGTTGGGTTTTTTTACAAAAGTTATTTCCATGACTCGTTATCTTTTTTTTCTTCCGTTTTCTCTTCTTTGTGGTGTCTCGTGCTTTGGTTACATGGTTTGCGTCGTCTTTTATGATCTTGACATTGTTTATCGGCGAAAATGAAAAGGGTTTGACAGCCTGCTTTCTCGATATGGCAAATGAATGATGTTTCTTTCTAGCTTTTTGTCTGGCCTTTCTGGTTCGGAATCGCGACGCGTGTTTATAGCGACCAGAGAGCAAAACAAGAGGCAGTCCCTCCAGACATATATAGTATATACTATAATAGAAACAGGTTATGAATGGTACAAATATCAGCGGGCGGGATGTACAGGTGACAATATTGGTTGGGGTGAACATCGAACTTACACACCGATGACCGTCCAAGCTGTCGTGTCCCATGAAAGCTGTCAAAAGACACAACTCACGAGGGCCATGCCGGGCACGTCCACTGAAAGCCAGTCGACGAGATGGGGTTGCCAGCGGCTCCTGAGACGTGCTACTTTTCACACTAGATAAGGAAAGTGGTCACGTTGCCAATTTCTGTCTTCTGTCACTCGACTTGCATACGTCGTGCATCGAACCTCGGACTTGGTCTCCTAGCCGCCTCCATCGTCCATCCCCCGCATCCAAACCCCCAATTACGTGACAGCGCAAGGGTGGTGTGGTTGAAGAGCCAACGTGGACCAAGCAGATGGGAATGCGTAGCTACAGGTAGGAGTGAATGCCATCGAACACCTTTGGGTTTCGATGCGGTCGGGTGTGGACAGGAGTGCAAGAATGCACAAAAATCGACGCTAATACGTACAATAAATTCTGCCCCCAAGACCATGAGGCTGAACCGAAAGTATTTACGTCGTGCACTCGTGTGTATTTCAAATTTGAATAGGTGCAATTCTATCAGAAAACATCGTCTTGTTACTAACTAAATCCACGTGTTTTATAAGGTGCTTTTTGGACTTCCTGTTGTCAACGTTCGTGATAATTTCCATGCACGCCCGTCGTGGCTAGGTTGCACGAAAGAACTCGAAATTGGCTGGCAAAAGGACAATGGTCCCGAAAGGAATAACAGAAACTCTTTGTGTAAGTGACTATTTTGTGTTACATGGTGCTCGGCCTCGCAAAAATGGATACACAACTGAGAAAAAACAATGAAAACCAACGCAGAGGATAACGTCCCGCGTCGTACAAAGACAGCCAGGGACGCAGGGCTGCAAGGCTGGGCGTGGGCTCCGCGGAGCCTTGCTATTTACTTACTTTTGTTGCAAAGCAGCCATATAAAAACTGGAATGCATTTCATAGGTTTCTGTGCTGGTATGAACTATAGATTTTTTATGGTTGTACATCTGTAGATTTGCCCCTTTTCGTCTATCATATCGTCACTTTTGATGCGAAAAGTACGCAAATTAGTTGATCCTCGTTTGCCACGCCCCTGCCAGTAGGACTGCGGTATACAGTCAAAAACATATAGTAACGATTATATAGAAGTCTTTGTCAATTTGAGGCGCAGGTTGAGACTACCTGTTTGTGTTGCGAGTCTCAGGTGCCGGGTAACACAAACCGAATTTTGTGGACCCGAGGCTATCAACATCACCACTTTGTTCACCCATTTTTTCAGAGGCACTCGACCAAGACCTGCGTCATTGTTTTTGTAAATTCACTCTATATTTTTAAACGCACATATTAAGCGGAATGGCAATAAAAATACACTTTGCAGCCTGCTAGCTGTCCGCTTCGGTTTCGTGATTTCGTAGATATTTGGGTTTCTAGATCCCGGCATCACCTTAATATCAACATCCGGGTGTATCACCTTGTCACCATCCGTGACTCACCACCTTTGCGTGCTCCGCTCGTCTATCGTTGTCATGTTTTATACAGGTAAAGAAACGTATGCTTTTCTTTGATAGACTACGTATCGAGATGTCGTGTTCTTTGGATTCTTGTGCACCGCGCGATCCTTCACCTTCAACACGATGCCCTCATGATATTCAACTACCTGCCTCGTGTGCTTTTGATCTTTTATTATTATTCACTTTCAGGTCAGTTCAGAACGATGTTCCACTTTACCACGAGGCTGCATCTACAGCTCACGTCGTACAAGCTATATTTTTGGAACCTCAATGGATCACGGCTTGCCATACGATACGCGACCACAACCATCGCACCTTCCTCACCTGGTGAATCGTCCCTTCCTCTTTCAGAATACCTTCAAGTGACAACGTTTATGCACCACATTCGAGGGTATCTGACAGCCCTCTCGGATATCTATATATATCTGGCCATGCCCACTCCGACGCAAATTTTTGTTTTGTTTTTTCTCTCCTTATCACCAGCATCGTCTTTTGCGAACTGTGCTTGCTTGTCCTTCAAGACCAAGCTCACGAAGCAAAACAATACTCCGACAACTTCAAATTTCATCTTCCAAGGAGGTCAGTTCTGTCTCCTCGCTCAGCTGCTTCACAACGCATCCGCCATCTCCCTCTTCTTCCTCTTTGCCCCTACGGCATTCTAACATACGCATCCAGAACTGACATCAGCGAGAAGCATGTTTTCTGATCAAGCAGCTGCCGCTCCGTCGGAGAAGTTGAATGGCCAGAAGGAAAACATCGGCATCTTGAGCTCAAACAATTGGAGCGCGGTCAATACCAGCGTGATGTCGAACATCCATGGTCATGGACAAAACAACACTGCTGGTGATAAGCAACCCGCTGCTCTGATGGACATCACAAACACTGCATCTGAGCAACAGCCCGTCAGCCAAAACAACTGGAGCATCGACGTCCATGACGACTTGGACGATGAAGGCGCTTTTATGCACATGTCTGAGGAGGAGCTGACCGGGGCCTCCGACCTGGAAAATCTTCGTGGCGCTCGTAACCGCCTCTGGGGTGCTGAGATCGACCAGCGTTTCGACAGCGCGGTGTTTGGTCACGTCGAGGGTGTCCATCTCCAGGTGCCCATGCCTGTCACAGCCATTGTCGCCAAACACAAATCCACCGCTGCGAACATCGCCGCGCCCGCACGGGCCGCCACCCAGGCGACCACGGTCGCAGACGTCGCTTGCAACATGGCCCGCCGAGTCACTACCTCGACCCACCTGGCCAACGCTGACGTCCTCGCTCGCTTCATCCACGGGAGCACGCGCGCACCTGGCCAGCTCTATTCGTGGGTCACCTCGGGCTTTTCTTCGCCGGGCGTCAGCTCCGGCTCGGACAACGCCAATACCGCGTCCTACTTTAGCATCCACGACCAGAGCGTTTTCCGACCCTCCGTCTATGGCACACCGCTCAGCACACTGCCCACCGAGATGGGAACCCCGCTTACTTCGCTGTCGCCAGCCCTCTACAGCACGCCGCCCACGAGCTATAACAGCTCGCCCAATGCGTCTTCCACCAACGTGGCGTCGACCGAGCATGGAACAATGGACCCCGGTGACTACCAGACTATGACTGCGGGTACTCTGTTTGAGCGTGGTCCTGACGGTGTCGTCGTGTCCGCTTTACCTTTCATCGTGAATGCTGCAGGTCGTGAGAATGGGCAAGTTGCTCGAATTCAGGACAATAACGAGGACGGCAAGGACGACGAGGACGAGTACGAAATGGTCTTTGTTATGGACGGAGAGGCCACGCCCTCCCAGAATCCTCGCGGCCAGGATCAGGATGTCATGGATGGAACTTTCTGCGTTCTTGATGCAGTTCCCTCGATCAACACCGGCCCCTGATCCTGCTCTCCATACGAAAAGCTTTGGTATGGAAGCCGCAGAAACGAGGACCCTACATCCTCTTGGCAAACAGCGGGCATCTTGCACAACAAAACCTCATGTATAACGAGAAAATGCGCATGAAACTTTGGCCATGTATAAGGAAAGGGAGAAGAGCAAACGCGGGATCTTCAATGGTCTTGTGTTTTACCTGGACGTTGAAGGAAATGTGGCGTGGACGTGAACGGACTCTGGCCTGTGGTGTTCCGGTTTTATTGATACCCTGGGATGTGCATTTCTACATGCGTTTTACTTTTAATTTCTGTTCGCCTTTTCATATCCTTTCAAACAACTTAATTCCTCGTAACAGTTTAAGTGATATGTTTGTTGTACGCAGTCAAGGATTCATGACAGTGATACAAGTACCAAGTTTACATTCTTTTCACCAAGGACGGAATGCCTCATAAATGTGTCATAAAAAATGTACATGGGAGATGATGTAGACCCCGCAATGGCCAGTAGCTGTGCATGTAACAAGAGGCAATTTGATATGTCGACTTACAAAGGACCTGCAAACCGAGCTTGAGACTGTCACTCAACGATTCTTGCGTGTTTTTGAGCACGTATGAAATGATGCAAGCCTCTGTATATACCCACGAAGGAAGTAAACTACCAGAGGGATCAAACTCGGGCCCAGGAGACTCGTAACGTTTGGTTGTGTCAGCAGAGCTACACCGATGCGTGCTGAGATCGAACGATTATAATTGAACCGATCTGATAAAAGTCTCGTCGATTTTGAACTTTAAGCAAACATACATATAAATATATATATATATATATATAAGTGTGTGTGTATTTACCACAGAGAAAATGTGTTTTGCTTTGTTCATTGTTCAAGCATGATTTAACGATGTTCAGTTCACGTGATTTACAGTGCTAGTTATAGTGTATAACTTATCCAGCACTGTGTCTTTTGAAGCCCTAACTGCGGACTAAGCATACGGGCTAGGGAGAGCCCACACACAAAATATCTTGTGGGGTAATTGCTTTTTTGCTGTCGGAATTGGGATAGCTCCGGCTGCATGGGGGAAGCTCGACCCGCGGCTTGGAGGATGACGAGCAGCATGTATCACAGAACAAGGCAGTCGCGGTACGTACGACAGGGGCCTGCTTGCTCCATTGAGATTGGCAAAGACGACTTTGGAGACGATCGTTCTTTCCACACGTTGTGCTTTCCTCTGTTCTGGTGACATTGGCCGAAGGAATACATTGGGAAGGACCGCACTGTCCGTGTGTCGTAGTAAATGCTTCGCTCCAAAAAGGAAGGCACACTTTATTAGAGACCAGTAGTTACAGGAATGGGCTCAATTCCGTTGCTCGTCGCAAGAACGGACTTTACGGTCGAGGAAACGGACCGGCACCGGCGTCTCTGGTTATCGAGTCAGCGGAGACCCAAGCAAAAGACGAGCCTCGTTTTGGCAACATGCAATGGGGTTCAAGTCGCACGTTCTTTCCTTCCGCAGTTGGCTCCGCACCTGCCCCATTTCTCAACATCGTGGCTGACCGCTTGCAGAAGGTACAGAGGGAGTACTTCGTACTTGCCTTGGTACCTCGACATGTAATTTTCCGCCATAGTCACGCAAAGTGGGTACATCCAGACGGACCTGTGGCTTGTTTCTCATCTGAAAAACAGTTCCTTCTCCAATGGGCGGTTTTCACCTTTTACCATTTTTTCTTGCTCCTGCTATTTTTTTGCTAGTCGCTTCCCGCTGTACCATTTCCCCAATTCTTTTTGCGCAAACTTTAATTGGTTTATTGCGTTTTTGTTAGATCCATTTCCCACTCGCCTACCTTTTTTCTCATACTCGCTTTTTTCTTCCTCTTCCCTCTCGCTCTCTTCCCCTTCTTTTCTTCCCTCCCCCCTCCTGCCCGAAGCCTCTTCTCGCCTCTTCGCATCGACGAAACCAACGTCTCTCACTCCGAACCACCAAACCCATTGTTGCGATTTCGATTTCGCCTTTTTTGAAAGGCGAACCAGGCCAAGGCGACAACAATGTCTGTCGCCTCGAAGGTGCGTTGCTAATTTTTTTTTTTTTTTTTTTTTTTTTTTTTTTTTTTGGTGAAGCCAGTGTCGTATCTCGCCGCCGTATCTTCGCGTCTATCACCGCCCACGCAAACCGACCAGTGAACTCCTTTGGCCCTCGGCTCGACTTGCACAACCGATGGCCCTTCGCCTGGGTCGCCTTTCTGCGGCCTGAAAACGGCTCGATTCTGATACCGACCTTCGGCCACCAGTCTCGCCGGCGTTTGCGCTTCGCTATCTGCCATCGCGACGCTGCCCCGGCCGCCGGCGACTCTGCGCGACATCGCCTACCGACAAGCCGACAAGCTGACAACCTGGCATCCGGCCAATGTGCAAAATACCGCCGTGTCGCCAGCGGCTACAGCTCGTGCTGTGAACCACCGGCGGGGTTTAGAGCGTCGGTTGGCGATGTCGAGTCATTGGAGTTTGCACCACCAACGATTCTCGACTTGACCTCGGCTTCACCTGGACCCTTATCCCGTTGCGCAGAATGCTAACTCGTGTTGCTCTCCAGAACCCGTACGACCTCCTCGGTAAGAAATTTTGCTCGCCAATTCTATTCAAACACGCTCCCGCTCCCTGTTCGGAGATGTTTCCAGAGCGAGTTCCCTCCTACTCGACGACCTTTTGAGCAACAAAGGGCCGTGCTTCCAGCGTCCTCGAGCAATTTCGACACCGTAGCGCGATTCCACAAAACAGCTGCCAACGAGAGGAGGAGCTTGGGCCATCTACCGAACCGGGGGGCGCGGTCCACAACACGCCCATTATCTATGGCACTCGCTCACCGCCATATGACTTATGACCCGACAATGACAACAACGAGCAATGCTAACATAATGTCTTCTTCTTGCTACAGGCAACGAGGATGGTGATGCCGCCGCTGCTGCTCCGGTGAAGACCGCCAAGGCCGACGCTAAGGCCGCCCCGGCCCGTCGTACTGGTGCTTCCGGCAACGAGGCCGGTACGTAGTAGCCCTAGCCCTGCTGCTTGTCATATCCTACTGGCAGGTTCACGTGCACGTGCTTTGTGCGATGACTAACATTCTCTGCAGCTTTCCGCGACCGCAACGCTGGTGCTGACCGCAACCGGAGCAAGCCCACTGACGAGGCTTCCCGTGGTGGTGCCCGTGGTGGCTCGGCTGCCCGCGTCCGCGGCGGCCGTGGCGGCCGCTTCCCGCGCGACCGTGACGACCGCCACTCCAAGGGTCTGCCTGGGTACGTCAACCATGCACTCGCTGCACGCGCTGCCTTATCCATCCCGCATTGCTAATATATGTCGTTTCACAGCGCAACGGAGAAGCACGCCGGCGGTAACACCGAGGGCGAGTCCGAGAAGCGCGACGAGGAAGCCGGCGAGGCCATCGCCAAGTCCGACGAGAAGGCTGCCGCCAACGAGGACGCCGCTCCCGAGGAGGAGGCCGAGCCCGAGGAGAAGCAGCTCTCCTACGACGACTACCTCGCCCAGCAGGCCGAGAAGAAGCTGGCCATTGACGGCCCGCTGGCCGTCCGCCAGGCCAACGAGGGCACCAAGGCCAACAAGCAGTGGGCCGCTGCCAAGGCCCTGGTCAAGGACGACGACGAGGATTTCATTGCCGGCGGCGGCGGCAAGACCAAGCGCGAGCGTGAGCGCAAGGTCAAGCAGGTCGTCGAGATCGACCAGCGCTTCGTCGAGCAGCCCGAGCGCACTCGTGGCGGCTTCCGTGGCGGCCGTGGTGGCCGTGGCGGCGAACGTGGCGACCGCAGCGAGCGCCCTGAGCGCGGCGACCGTGCCGAGCGTGGCGACCGCCCTGGCCGTGGCGGTCCCCGTGGCGGGCCCCGTGGTGGTGCCCGCGGCCGTGGCGAGCCCCGTGGTGCGCCCCGTGGCGGTGCTCCTCGTGGCGCCCCCCGTGGTGGTGCGAACCTCAACCCCAAGGACGAGAGCGCCTTCCCCAGCCTGGGCAGCTAGGTGCGCTGCACCCCTCATACCCAGCGCCATATACGGGGACGTGCAGAGGCGGTTGTGTTGTGGAAACCGGAGGGCTCTGGCTTCTCACCCCGGGGGTGGGTAAAAGCCCATATTTTGAATGACTTTGCTATTTTTGAGGTCCCTCTTTCTACGAGGGCCATGTAATAGGCACCTCCCGGTTTCCTTTCACCTCTTTCCTTGTTGGGTCCCCGTACCGAACGACCTCTTACAACCGAGAGCGCGTTTATTGCTTGCACAACAAAAATCAAACCAAAATATGAGTGAAGAAAACAAGATACGAAAGGAACAAGAGAGAGCAGGGGGGGACAACAAAAGAAGAAAAGGATTATATATATTTATCTGCCCTTTTTTGTGTTTTCTTTTATGCAAAGGCGACTAGTCGGATCAATCTCTTTCTTTTTTTATTTTCAAATGTACCTAGGAAAAGAAAATGGGAATTATGGATGGAGGATGGGCTCTGTGTATTGTGTTTTTTATCTTTATCTTTTTATCATCATTTTCTATGCCGCGTTTTCTTTTTTTTTCTTTTCCGGTTCCATCGTGAGGAAAGAGGTTCGGTGTAAAGTCGACGGAATATAAGAAAATTGGTCCCCATCCCATCAACAGCGTTATGTCCTATATATCAGGGTTTCTTGCGCTTACATTTTGTGGCTCTTCTTCATTCAAGGTCACTTTTATTTCAAGAAACTTACAAACGAATACCAAACAAAAACAACAGTTCAAAACAAAACAAAATAAATTGAAACAATGTCGAGCCAAAATAGACTGTTAAACGGGATTTAAAAAATACAAGTTTCGATACACTTCTTTTAAAAGGGATAATATAAATAAGAAACCAGCAATAATAACAACTTTCCTTTTTTATTTATTGTTTTTTTAAAAAAAACTTCAATTGTTACAGTACTCTTACCTTTATTTCATTCGCATATGGATTTTTTTCATTGGCTTTCTTACTTTATGCGAACAACATTTTCGCGCATAAGTGCACGACTGTTAATGATTTCACAAAGGCACACGACCAGAACAACTGACTTGTACAGCGAGCGTTTATTGTTGCAGATTCAAATACAACCAAGACCCCCAGACAAGTGCCTTTGTTTTGGTTTTTGATTTTATTTCTTCTGTTCTCTTCTGTTAATTTCTCTTCTTTCTGTACCTATTTTTGATTGCTTCTTTTCATCCACTCGGCTGCGCTTTGGGATCCTTGAGCAGCAAATTGACGTGGACGATATTCTCTCAAGAATTCGAATAGAGGCTGACAAGGCTACGGATTTCTCATCTACTTGCTCTTGATAGAATGAGAATCGCCCTCAGGACAGCTAGTCAAGGATTGGCAGCAGCAACAGTGGTGGTGTACATGGCTGTCGGACGCACGTTGAATGATCGAAGACTGTGCAGCTGCCGCCACTTCTGGCGGACTCTGACAACGCCCTTCCAACGTCTCTCAGCCATGCTCATGGCACTCAGAAGGTTGAACAAGAACCTCGCCGTTGTCAATGACAAGGCAGAACCTCCCAAGGTCACCGCCGAAGGCGACTATTTCCCGTCGGCCCTTTCACCGACTGCTGTCCCGCCTGCTCCTCTCATTCCCTTGGACGCTGTCACGCGAGCCTGGGTAGACGAGCGTACTGCCCAGCTGGCCGAGGCGAGAGCGCAACACGTTCTGTCCAGGCCACTTCGGGTGGACGATGCAGTAACATGGATCGAGGGCAGTCAGAGACGACAGCGACCGCTCATGGCTATGCCATCCTATGTATTGGCCACCGAGAAAGAGTATCCATGCCGCGGATTGTGGAATGACGATGTTGCCTGGAGCGGGACCCAAGGCTTGTGAGTACAATGTATGTCATGCACTTTATGGTCATGTCCACGTTCACTCAAAACAAAAGCAACACATCTTGGCGTTGGGTGGGAGAGCCGTGTAGCATTCTCCTTATGTACAAACAAATTACGGTGCAGAGACGAAGGAAAAGTGGACACTGGATAGAACATAAGAATGCGAACAAGAAAATCATACAAACGTAAACGCCCCATCGCTTTCATGAAAAATACTATATGCAGGATACGGAAAACAAACGTTTGGCCAACACAGACAGCACAGCCAACAACTATCGTAGAGTGCTGGGTCTACCGCTTCCGTTTCTGGAACGTGCGTGCGGCATCAATACCAAGACTCGCCAGCAACAGCAGCGCGTTGAAGACGGCCATCATATAAAAGGGCGCGCCCCGCGACCAGTGGTCGAACAGGTAGCCGCCCAGCTTGGTGAGCAGGAGAATGGCAGCGCCTCCACACCAGGAGTAGACACCCGCAATGGAGCCCTTGAGCTGGATGCGCGAGGGGGCGTCCGCAGTGCCAGGAGACGGCGTGCTGCTGCTGGAGGCGGTGGTCGCACCGGCGGGTCGCGTCAGTGCGGAAAGGGCGCGCGCGCGACCGTAGCGGCGGGCGGACTGGGGCGACGCCACGAGCTCTCGAACCGTATCCCGATCACTGTCGTCGGCGGCATCGCCACCCTCGTCGTTGGCCGAGTCGTTCCCGCCGGCCACGAGCAGGGGCGCGGCTTCGGGCGCGTCGTCCTCGTGGTTGGGAGCGGCATAGTCACTGTACGAAGAACGCGCCTGCTCCTGTTCCTGACGCTCACCATCGAGCACCGGCCGCGAGGCCAACGGTTGCGTTGACAGCACGCCACGGCCGAGCGAGCCGAGACTGCACACAATGGCACCGATCTGGCTGATGCCAATGAGCGTGGCCACGACAAATACGGCGGGCGTGCCGCCGCGGCCGTCGACGTTGTTCGGTTCCGGGCTCGACAGGAGCGGGAAGGCGATGTAGCCGACCATGCCAAACGTGGTGGCGACAACCAGCGGCACATTGAGGCGGCCTGGCCGGCTGGACAGGTAGCCAAAGAGGGGTGCGCACAGCAGGCCCATGAGCTGGGCCACGCCGGTCAGAATGGCGGCCAGCACATAGGCGGCGCGGCATTCCTTCTTCAGCTCGGGCGACGGGTCGTTGGGCGAGCCCTGGCAGAAGCCGTTGCTGATGAAGAACGCGTTGATGAACAGGGGCATGAACAGCGAGATGGCCACGGTGGACGCGCGTGCCACAAAGCCGCCGAGGTAGCCGAGGGCGATGTTGGCATCCGTACACCCGAGCCCGACCGAGTCGCGCAGCAGGCGCCAGTACGGCACGGCGTCGCCAGACGCGCCTGGCCCTGCTTTCCTGGCCCCGGGGCCTTCAGCGATGACGTCCTCCATGCGCACAATCTCGTCCCGCCGCGCAGCGGCTTCTGGCGACGGCGCATTGGGCCGGCCCAGAAGCATGCGCCAGCCCTTGCCGTCTTCGCCGCGCACGTGGCGCAGGCCGACAAAGACAAAGCCAGCTACGAGCAGAGCGACGGCGGCCACGACATAAAAGCTGTCGGCCACCGCCTCCGCCATGGTCACGCCGTCCTTGCGGCCAAACTCGGCGGGCAGCGGCAAGAACAGGCTCAGCGCCACAAGAGCGCCGCAGCCGGTGAACAGGCCAACGAAGCCGGCCAGCTTGGACGGCTTCTCGGCGCCGTGGTTCTGGTTTTGGACGGCGTCCTCGCCATCCCCGCCCATGGCTGACGCTGCCGACAGCGCGCTGTTGCGGTGGCCCTGGTCGGGCGAGTTCAGACGGGAGCGCAACAGGCTTTCCGCAAAGCGTTCCGGGGTGATGGTCAGCTGCGACTCGAAGGAAAGGGCGCTTTCGCGTTGGCTGCGGCGTGCCGTTGCAGCGGAGGCACTGTGCGAGGCATTGGCAGCGTTGCCCGTGGTGCTGTTGTCCGTGGCCGGATCGGAGTCGTCCGTCAGCGAAGGAAGAATGGCCGTGACCATGGTCGTTCTATTTTTTTTTTGGCACAAGAGCACATGTTAGTGACGATACACCGTGGAAGCAGTAGAGAGAGATCAGCCAACGTACGACGCTGTAGCACCCATGGCAAAGAGGATGCGCGCCAGCAGCAGCTGCGGGTAGACATTGGTCGCCTGCACAGAGAGCACGAGGGCCAGGGCAATGACCGTGTAGCCGATGACGGCCACGAGACGGACGCCCAGTCGGTCGGAGACGAGGCCCCAGACGGGGCAGGCCACCAGGGCCACCAGTTCGTCGACGAAGCCGAGCGTGCCGACAATGTTGCCGACGCCTTCCTTGACGCCGATGCGGTCGGTGATGACAAAGGAAATACTGCTGTTGAGGAAGACGAGGAACGAAATGGAGAAGAGCGAGATGCCCAGCAGGTAGGTTGCGGCCTGCAGTGGCGTCGTCGTGTGCGCAAAGGGTAGACGGCGCATCACAGACCAGGCGAGCTGCGCGATGGAGGGCGCCATGCTGGGGGAGAGATATGTTTGATGGTGATATTTGCGTTTAATCGTGTCGTTTGTTTCTTTGTTTTTGTCTTTTTTGTTTTTCTTTCTTTTCTTTTCTTTTCTGTCTGCAGTCGTCGGATTGGCCCACGGCGCGACACGCTCGTATGACGAACGCACTTTATCGTGTCCCTGCGGCCTGGGCGTCGAACAATCGCATTGTTGAAGATCCGCTGTTCTTCGACTCTCTTGTTACTCGTTTATCGGTACGTGACATATGACAAAATAGTTCTTCTCGACTCCCTTGTTTGAGGCACCGACCACTCTCCAGTCGTGCCTTCTGTACTCGAGTGAGCTCCTTCCCCGGCCGAGACATCAGTTCCTGCCGAACAGAGCTACGACTGCTTAGTCACTTTTACGTGTTTGCGTCGGCATTTGGTGCAGTTGGGCGTGCGGGGGCTGGCGAAGGCCTGTAATTGGGCCTTGTCAGGCCCCTAAAAATAATAAACGTGGCGGGACCTTGTGAGTTTTCCAGAGCGCGCCCAGTGTCCTCAGCTGGTTACCGTAGCTGAGACGCTGGCCGACGTCGGAAAGTGAAGAGAGGGAAAGAGCGATCACACTGCACCAAAACAGGCCCCACCCACTGTGCACAACGCTGTGATGCATTTGTTTGTACTTTGCACAATGAACTTGGCGCACAAAACTGACCGCCTTGAGATGGGGGAATGGGGAAGGTGCGCTCGGTTATATCTAGTCTCTGGCGGGTTCAGCATTTGTGCCTGGATTCGGACCTTCCGCATTCAATAGCGTAATTGTCGCCTGTAGCGGCCTGTTGCGGCTATGTGGTTAGTCGCGGGCTACGGACGACCAAAAAAAAAAGAGAAATCAAAGTGAAAAAAGGACTTCAAAAGATGTTCTGATAGCAAACCGCCATTCGCTAATCGCCAGCCTCACCGCTCGGATAACGGCGTTTCGTACGTCGTAGAGCATTCACATTCGCTTCTTATCTACGGGGTATTTGGATTTTGAGTTTTGGCGGGGCATCGAGCCGATTGTGGCAGCACGAGACTCTCGGACGCGCCCTTCTGACTTGGTCCTTGACTCACCTGCACTCCATTCAGCCCTCGCACCGCAGTGACCACCATGTCGGCCTCTTTGCCTGGCAGCCGCGAGCTGCCAGCATCGCAGTATGATCTCAGCACATACTGGGGACGGGTGCAGCACACGGCGGGCATCACAGACCCAAGGTGAGTCCGATTTAAGGCTTGCGCAGGCACATGCGACCGGCATTTTACTAACAAGTCAGGACGCTGCTTGTCGGCCGGACGGGGCTGGAGCAGGCCAAGAAGGCCATTGTGGCCTACAAGCAGGGTGAGGTCAAGGAGATGACGCCGCAGCTGTGGAAGGCCAAGAAGATTGTGGACTCGACGCTGCATCCGGATACGGGCGAGCCGGTGATGCTGCCGTTCCGCATGTCGGCGTTTGTGCTGTCCAACCTGGTCGTCACGGCCGGCATGCTGACGCCGGGGCTGGGGGTGAGTCGAGAGACAGACGGGCGAAGCGATGCACATGCGTGGGATGAAATAAACGTACTGACGATTTTTTTGCATTTTGCAGACAACCGGCACCATCCTCTGGCAGATTGCCAACCAGTCACTCAATGTCGCCATCAACAACGCCAACGCCAACAAGTCCACGCCGCTGTCGTACGGCAAACTGGCGCAGTCCTACTGCCTGGCCGTCGGCGCCTCCTGCTCGGTGGCCGTCGGCCTCAACAGCCTCGTGCCCCGCCTCACGCGCCTGTCGCCGGCCACGCGCCTGGTGCTCGGCCGCCTCGTACCGTTTGCCGCCGTCGCCAGCGCCGGCGCCCTCAACGTCTTCTTGATGCGCGGCGAGGAGATGCGCACGGGCATCGACGTCTACCCCGTCGGCCACGGCGACGAGAAGGCCGCGTCGCTCGGCCGCAGCAAGACGGCCGCCACCCTTGCGGTCGGCGAGACGGCCCTGTCGCGCGTGCTCAACAGCTCGCCCATTATGGTGATCCCGCCGCTGGTGCTCGTGCGGCTGCAGCGGACCCACTGGCTCAAGCAGCGGCCGCAGCTGACGACGCCCGTGAACCTGGGCCTCATCCTGGTGACGAGCTACGCGGTGCTGCCGCTGGCGCTGGCGGCGTTCCCGCAGCAGCAAAAGATCGCGGCAGACTCGCTGGAGCCCGAGTTCCACGGCCGGGGCGGCGTCGGCGGTCTTGTGGAGTTCAACCGGGGTATTTGAGAGGCATGGGCAAATGAGGCCGGATGCCGGGTATTGGAAACATAGCGAGAGCGAGACAAAGGCAGCGTCTTCTTTTTGTTTGTTTTTTCCAGTTTCGTTCCTTTCATGCATCTGTACCACACTGAGCGAATGAGCGAATGAGAACCATACATTGCGAAGCATTGCTTTTCTTTACTTGATTTCACTGTACTTGTTTGCGCCGGCTTGAGCATATTTGAAATGTCATACAATATTTGCTAGACATGACGATGGGACGAACCTCGGCTTATATTAATATTCCAGTGTATGCCTATATCAGTGCGTCCAACTCCCAGACAGGGGATCCCGTTCTCAAATGTGCTGGAGACGTTTGATCCCAGAAAGAAAGCAGACCGATCCATCAATCTCACACACAAACAGGACATGCACGCACAAGACTTCTGGAAGATCGACGCTCCGTTCATCTTGCGGCGATCCAAGGGAGGTTAAAAGGGGGCCGCGACCGATATCAAAAACGTTTTGGTACGGAGAAGATAAAGACGGAGGACGAGACGAAACAGCTCAGACCCTGGCAGAGTACACGAATGGAGCTTGACCAGGGGTGGCAGACATACCGACAGACGTTCTCAGCCGTTCCTTTTGTTCTTTTCTAGTTTGGGGCCATGGCAGAACCATAATAACCGTGAAATGATTTACTCGGCATGGAACGACCTTTGGAGACGAACATGGACGCCAAAGGTAATTCGTTAAGAGGCAAGACAAGCAAAGCGATATTTGATGTACTCCATTGTCACAAAAACATTGGTCCCGCAAAGGGTGCTGTGCCTGGCCTTGCCATTCGCCAGACGCGGCATCACACGGCGGCAAAAAAAGGTGAGGGAACAATAGTCCGCTGAAATAAGATGGGGGACCCTGGCGAGCCTGGGCAAAGCAGCAAAAACACGGAGGAACGAGTCGCATCTGAGGCGTGCCATTCTTCTTACGTGTGGCCGCGACTGGGGGGGACGAGGGGACCTGGGCCAGGGTTTGGGACGCTCAACACGTGGCATAGGCGACGCGGTGGAAGAGGAAGAGGAGGGAGACGGTGAACAAGACGCGAAAGAAAGGGGCAATCCTCGAGGCACAAGGTAGGCTTCCTTTCACGAAGAGTGCGAGAGGTAGAGGAGCAAGAGTAGGGAGTATTTCGTACATTTCGCGAGAAGAGAAGAGGTACGGATGGGCCTGGCCGGCTTTTGCTCCTGTCTCGCGCACTGACGCGTTCCAAGTAAGACAGACATGCAAGTGTACATTAAAACCGACATGCCAGCACAGCGATCCGTGAATCCAGATACGTCGAGTCTCAGTCTCAGCGCTTCTGGGTGCCAATGGCGAAAAACGTGACGCCAAGAGAGGTGGAGGGATGTTGACGCCTGTCGATGCAATGGGGGGCACCCGCTGATTCTGATTCTGATTCTAATTCTGATTTGGCAATATTGGCAGTCTCGATCGAGACGAGCACCGCTGTCCGTCGTCGGCCCTGTCGGCGTTTCTGTGACGAACGAAGCGAGCGAAGACAAGGCAACGCAGGGAATGGTGCAGCTGCTGGAAGCGCGTGAAGACACTGTGAACGCCTGGCGGAGCGATGGTGTGTTTTCAGCAACCAACGACAGTACGATACCTATAGCTGTCGGGTTCCTTCGACTCGATTTGCCCCTACCAGCGAACCCGGATCTGCATTTTTTGACCTTTTCGACCTTGTTTTCCAGCTCTCTTCTCCCCTTCGTCACATCCATGGACACGTTGACCCAGTGCAGTCGCTTTTGTCTCGTCTGACGCGGCACAAAAGCAGAAACGGGCAATCAACTTGCTCTGCTTCCGAGATTGAAAGGAGGGACGTGCAAGAATAAAATGGCTCAGCAAACCACCAGACAACAGGCGATATTAATACCAGGATAAGCAGACGACCGGCCGCTGAAGATTGAGGAAATAAGAAACATTCCGACGCAGTTTGAATTCTGAAGCAAAATACAGCGGGGCGCACTGCCCGAATACCGCCCTGAACGATGCCCTGGGATTGACCTGGAACTGATCTGACACAGGGCTCATTCGGTACTATCAGACGGGCGTTGTTACCAAATTGGAGCATCCCTCCCCAAGACTAGTGCTCTCTTAACACGAGTGACTTTTTTCGCGTCTTGGATTCTCCCCTGCCAGCACGGCAAAGAGACGATGAGCTCTCACCGTATTTGTGTTTCTCATCCTGTCACCAGCCCTTGCATTCCCGTATCGTTGAAGCAGTGGACGGCGTATCGTCCCTCATTGTTCTATGGTCTTCCCTCTCTGGCAGAGGCTCGCCGTCACAGTGTCTGGCGCCTTGCCTTTGCGGCACCCTGCAGCGCGCTGCGTTTTTATCCATTAAACCCCCGGCTGCTCTTGCCTTGCATGCAGCGCTACGCTAGGGCGGCTCGAGGGAACCACTTTTGCGGAGTCGGGTGGCACCGTTTGTTCCTGCTCGACGCCTACCACCACGTTGGCTCCGAGGAGACCGCCAAAGTCTGTTGGGGGAGTGTGGCGTGCTACCAAATATGTGACAATTCGGGGACACTGGGGACTGCGACTCTGCCGAGAGTTGACATGCAGCGAGCAATCTGCTGCTCTGGAACCACTGCATTTTCGTGCCCTGTGCCTTGTCGAGGTCAAGGAAAGTGTTTCCACAGTGCGTGGCTCGACAGGACACTGGAGAGTGGCCAAACTCGCAAGAAGGGAACGAATCGCCAATGAACAGAGTGCGGTGTGCTTCGGGGCGTGCAAAAGAATGGGCCAAGCAGCCCTACCTTGCTCGAGCCGACAAACATATCGGCCACCGCTGTTGACTGGGTGCAATACACTCCAACGGACCATTCCATGATACTGCTTTCGTGCCTGCTGCACAGTAAACCACACGAAAGAGCGCTGTAATGCGCCGCCCTGTGCCTCACAGTGGCGATTTCACGATACACATATGGCACACATTGATTTGATAATATTTTCGTATCCAGCGTGGCTAAAGTGGTGGAAAATGCAACCGTTTCGATACACACTGCACAACTCTGGCGTCGTATATCGTAACTACCAAATACTCCGTACTCTATTAGGGAAGGGCAGGCGCCAGCACGTCCCTCACGCTTCCCATCCCTTCGGTCCTACTTGGAGTTTAGAGGGCTGTGCTGAACGTGCGGTCACAGTGACCAAGAGAACAAGACGAGACGCGAGGCGAGGGCTGAGAGCCTGGAGGTCGTTTTTACTGGACAGTTGGGAGACAGAATGTGAGCGGGCCGACAATACTCGAGAAGACGTGAGGAGGTATCTTATCCCCCCCCCCCCTGTTCCGGATTTGCTGATTGATGCTCGTCTGGAAGCAAAGGGAGAGACACAATGAGAAGGAGACACGTTCTGAAATTACAGCAGCCAGATGGACATGGCAAGAGCACAACCAAAAAACCAAAAAGAAAGCAGAGGGCCGTGAGGCAGTACAATCATCCCATCACAACAAAGACGGAAAATGAGGGACGGCGCGAGTTCAGACACGCGCACCAGCAAACATAAATAAGCGAAAGCGAGACCTCAAGCCATGGAGGGGAGAATGTCTCTTGCAAAAGTAAGTACGGACAACTACATTTGGTCCTGGCGCAAACAAAGACGACTGTCGGCGTCCGCGATGAGGCGAGGAAAAGGCTTTGCTTTTCCTTGTCTCAATCGAGTGCCGGCGGCCAGGCATTGTGGGTGGCGCGCCTGGCTCTCTCAGCCCCGAGCGCCGTCCTGTTAGTGGTTTCCGTGAGCGTGCTGGTATTTTGTTAGCGGCCTGGAGTCTGCCGCTACGCCAATGCAATTGGGTTGTGCCTCTGCCTTTTGCACGCTTCTTTTCTTATTCCTGTTATTCGTGAAAAAGCATGAGTCTCTCCTCTTTGTGTCTTTTGCTTGACCTCCATTGTATTCTGTTTTCTTCTTCGTTTCTTTTTTGTCTCTGCTTGTTTAGGCATCGTCTCGCTTGTCGGATCTCCCATTGACTATGGAGCGTCCCTTTTCACGGCCGTTAGTTTGGTGTGCTTTGGCTGTTCCCTTTTAATTCCGTTCCCAAATTGACAACAACTTCGCCGCCCAGGCCTCGACACAGTGGCCGTATCCAGAGGCACAGTGCGTCACGCTACATGCAAGTAGAACGCGGCTTCACACGTGAAACGAATATTGTACAGACGACGATGAAGGCATTTGGCACAATGCTGAACAAGTCGTAGAAAAGAAACAGGTGACCGGACAACAGACGAATAAAGTCTTCAACCAGACTCTTTAACGACGCATCAGTTGGACGGCGTAGCAAAGAGATACGGTGCCACGACTGAACTCAAAGCGTCCAATGCCCTAGTATTGCCAGCACAGTGTGCAGACCGTGCAGCAGTCTGGTTTTTACCGTCGCGAGTGGGTTGTCGTCGGTTGGAGTGTCTCCATCTCCTTCCCCTCTCTGCCACATTCCACCGCCAACGAGCACCCGGAACGACTTCACAGAGGAACCAAGCCCGCCATGGCCTTTGTTGTCACTGTGCCCTGGGAAGTTCTTCCACTGACGTGAGCGCACCCGTACCCAGACCCAGTATTACCGAGTATGGCAGAATGGAATTTCCTTGTACACCACACACACACACCCACACGTAACGCACCTGCCCCAGTAATGCACCACAACAAACGCCATCCTGTTTTTCGCCCTTTGGCCCTATTGGCCTTGCCCTCCTTGGCCCTCTTGCCCTGTCCTCGAAATTGGTCTTTCGACGCTCCTGCTCTTTTGCGACTTGCTTTTTCCCAACCCTCACTCACGTCTCTTTCCTTCTTTTGACAGCGTCTCGATCTTTGCAAACGATACCCAAAAACCCCCATTTGTCGCTCTTCGGGTTGCCCGGAAGCGTGCTTGACGACTGCCACAAAACCAACCCCGACAAGGTCTATCCGACGACCTAGGGCATGTCGGGTCCGCCCTCTCCTGTGCCTTGCCCCTAACTCCGCCAGGTGCTGCACCCAGTCTGCCTTTGAGACACACGCCCTCAGTGCACCGTGTTGTCGTCTCTTTCCAGGCCTTTTGAGCATCGATCCAATTCGACTTTGCAATCACTTTTTTGTCCTTTTGCTTCTCACTTTGCTTTGCACATCCTCTCAGAGTGCACTCTCGACACACATCGTCCTTGTCTCCCTCGATTCATCCAGAGGCCCTCTTTCTTCGCCGGACGCTATCGGGAAACGACAGGCCACTACAGGCCACTACAGTACACTACAGAACACTACAGAACACTACAGAAAAAAGCAGCCCCTAGTCCAGGGCCTGTAACCGCTACCGTTCAACTCCACAGTCGCTGCCACAACACAGACACGCAACGCAGCACGCAGCACGCTACCGGCTGCTACCTGCCATCTCTTCGCTCTTTCCTCCCAAAGCACCCAAAGCACCCAAAGCCCCAGAGCCTAGGGCCCCAGCATCATCGCCCTCTATCCCCTCCCCTCGGCCGCTCCCACTGTCTGTCGCTTCTCTCTCGACAACGGCGACGTCGAAATCTCCCTCGTTCATCCTCGGCAACCTCCTCTCATCATCCTTTGTCATTCCTCCCCTCATACCCTCTTTCTGCTGTCTCGACAAGCGAACCCTCCTTCCCCTTGAGCGACTCAACCGCTCCCGTCCTCCCCCACAATGTCGACGCCTACCACGGCCACTGCGACGCTTCCTCACTACGCCGCTGGCTACCCATTCTCCCACCAGTCGTCGTACCGGCCGACACATCCTCATTCCGGCCCGTCGGGTCGTCTGGCGCCTCCACAGGTGTCCTCACCGTCGTCTGCGTCGGCCTCGTACGCTCCCTATTCCCCGTCGTCCTCCCATCTCATCCCGGCCGCCGTGGCCAACGGGGCCGCTGTTGCTGCGAACCACACCAACCACGCCAATCACGCTCGGCAGCCACAGCACCAGGCACCGCAACACTATCACCACACAACCGCCCACAGCCAACAGGGCCAAAACCACGTTTCGTCCTCGTCGTCACAGCACAACGGACACCACGCCGGGCCCTACGGGTCGCACGGGTCGCACGGATCGGCTGTTTCCTCGCCGAGCTACTCGGCCACCACAACCATTACTCTCCCACCGCCCTCACGGCTGTCCCACGGGACGGCTGCCACGGGCACCACGCCCTCGGCCTCGACCCTCGACGCCACCTCCCAATCGTCCATGCATGCCGCCATGGGCTCGTCACAACACGGAGATTCACAGCCGCCACGCAAGCGTCGCCGATCGGGCCCGCCGGATTGGGGCTCGTTCTACAAAAATGGCCTGCCGCAGGAGGTCATTGTGATTGAGGACAGCCCCGAGCACGACGCGCCTGTCCACGGTCGCTACGGCAGCGGACACGGTGCAGCCTCGGGAAGCCGCAATGGCACACATGGTTCACACGGTGCTCACGGTGCCGGTGCCGGTGCCGTCGACGTTGCCGCCGTTGCCTACCACTACGACCAGAAAGACCAACTTGCCAATGGTGGCAGGGGTGCCACCGCCGACCGCCACATTGCTAAGAAGCGGCGGCGCACAGACGACCAGTATCCGCCGCCGCAGCAGCAGCAGCAGCAACAACAACAGACAACAACACTGCCGCCGGCCAGCTCCCTCGTGGCCAGCGTCGGCTCGACCAGCGGCAGCCGCTACGACCCGGTGCACAACTACCTTCAGCACCAGCACTCGAGCGGCTCGACCATTTCCAGCGAGCGGACCAACTCCAACTCCAACAATTCCAACGCGTCCCTGTATACCACGACGGGCACGGCCGCCAACACGGCCGCCACATCCCTCGTGTCCTCCAACGGGCAGTACGAGTACGACGTGGGCAGCCAGAAGCGCAAGCGGACGACGCGGCAGCAGGCGGCCAACGAGTCGAAGAAGCGCGACCGCGAGGCCGCGGCGCTGGGCCTCGCCTTTGCCAACTACCGGCCACCGCCCTTGCCGCCCGTCAAGGCCGCCGAAGTCGATGTCAAAGTCATTCGCGATGTACGTATTCCGGGTCCTTTTTCGGCTCGTGTGGAGTCTTGTCTAATAGCAACTAACATGGTCTTTTCCGTAGGCACCCCACTCCAAGAACGTCAAGGTCGACGACGACGACGGCCATTACATTGTCGTGCCGGAGACCGACCTGACCAAGCGATACCAAATGGTGAAACTCCTCGGCCAGGGCACGTTTGGCAAGGTCGTCCAGGCCCGCGACCGCGAGAAGAACGAACTCGTCGCCATCAAGATCATTCGCTCCGTGCAAAAGTACCGCGATGCCTCGCGAATTGAACTGCGCGTGCTCGAGACGCTCAAGGCGAACGACCGCGAAAACCGCAACCGCTGCATCCATTTGCGCGAATGCTTTGACTTCCGCGGTCACATCTGCATTGTCATGGATCTCCTGGGCCAGAGCGTCTTTGACTTTCTCAAGGGCAACGGCTTTGTACCTTTCCCTAACAGTCAAATCCAGAGCTTTGCCCGCCAGCTGTTTACCAGTGTTGCCTGTGCGTTTCGTTCCCGTCCCCCATTGATGTTCGACTCCATCCAATTTCGAATACTAATACTTTCGTCTAGTCCTCCACGACCTGCAACTCATCCACACCGATCTGAAACCCGAAAACATCCTCCTTGTCGATGCTAACTACCAGACGTTCACGTACAACCGCAAAATCCCATCGTCATCTACGACTGTCGGCCGCCAGGCTACTCAGCGACGTGTCTTGCTCGACACCGAGATTCGACTGATCGATTTTGGCTCGGCCACCTTCCAGGACGAATATCACTCCTCCGTCGTGTCCACGCGCCACTACCGCGCGCCCGAAATCATTCTCGGCCTGGGATGGTCGTTCCCGTGTGACATTTGGAGCATCGGCTGCATCCTGGTCGAGTTTTTCACCGGCGACGCCCTGTTCCAGACGCACGATAACCTCGAGCATCTCGCTATGATGGAAGCCGTTTGCGACGGCCGCATCGACACGCATCTCGTCCAGCAGGTCGTGAAGTCTACCCGTCACGGTGTCCGCCCCGCGGCCAAGTATGTCCTTGCACCCTTTCCTTTTCCTGGTTCTGTTGTCTTCTTTTTTTTTTTTTTGATCGTCGCCTAACACAGCCTACAGATACTTCAAGAGGTTAAAGCTCGACTATCCCTGTGAGGAGACTACGCGTGCTTCAAGGCGATTTGTGAAGGCCATGAAGAAGCTGAATGTAAGCAGACTGTGTGGAAGCGCACAACCAACACACTCCGCGCAGACCACACGAGCACACGAGCACACGGAGAACATGAACTGACCACCTCTCTCTCCAGGACATTATCCCCACGACCAACAATTTCCTGCGGCAATTCCTCGACCTGCTCAAGCGCATCTTCATCTACGATCCCGCCCAGCGCATCACCGCAAAAGAAGCCCTGCAGCACCCCTGGTTCCGCGAGATCGCCGTGCAAGACGACGGTACGGAGGCAGCTAAGATCCGCCACCAGCGTGCGCGCGCCTCGCGAGAACGAACTGCCTCTCGGGTCGCTCAGCCACATCCATAAATGGCCCTTCCGGAGGCAGCTTAGCCTTGCGTATTTTTGGAGATTCTTCTTTTTTCTTGTGACGCGGACACGACACGTATCTGGGAGGCCCAATCGGCCGCACGACTTGCCATTTTTATACGGGATTGCTATTCGGTTCTTCTTCTTCTCTTCTTGGAGCATTGGGGGCATGGACTTACTGCCTGAGGCAGATGGGGCGTACGACTTTCATTTTCCATTCTGATCGCATTGTGTTTGCTTGTCATTTTCTTTTTTGAAGACGACTGGAAACGGCCAGGGAGTGTGGGGGCCGTCTTTTGTTGTGATTTCACACGTTCTTGTCCTGTTATTTACTACGTTATATTCGTCTCGCAATATTCTGTTGCCCTCTCGTCTTTTTTTTCCCCAATTGCCACAACAAAACGCTTTTGATGTCCAGCTGCAGACCGCACCCTTCCTTCTGTCGGCCCGGTCTTTGTGAAGTTACACTGACCAGGCGTCGTCTAATGATTGCGACTGCATGTTTTATGCTACATCTTCATGTTGTATCTCTTATATTCATGTTGTTAGTGCTACGGTCCAAGTTTGTTGTCTGGTTGGGACACGGGCAGGCTGGCCACAAGGCCGTGGACGACCGGCCCGGACTGGAACAAAAAGTCAAAGAACAAATCGATCACGATGCAAATGAAATACGATAAGACGCAGCAACCCAAACCACCGCGATATCAAGTCACTGAAAACCTCCTATAGCCACTGACCTTCTTCTCTTGAATTCTTCTAGGTATGCATACTTGCGTTTTATTCATTACTGCTGTCTTCCAGATTTTTCTTTTTTTACCAGTTTTACCTTTGTCCTTGTCCCATTGTTCAGTTGCGGCCACAGGCCCAACTGAGAGAGCCAGAACATAGACAAAGCGCCGACATTTGTGCCTTTCATCAACAATGAACAAAGGGCAACGAAGGCGACGTGAGGCCATGAACACACCCTCTTTCACCTTGCCGGTAACCGAATTGAACGGCCTCCTTTACTTTGGGGGCGACAGCCTTGTTCATTGGCTTTTAGTTATGTTCCTACTGCCTCCCCATTACTCTCGTCTCCTTATTAACCTCGCAGCCGCGCATCGCCTCTTACCCCTATCACAAATCAATATGGCGCCCTGCACATTGCAGTTGTACACACAAGGCTGGCCTCTGTTTGTTCAGGCTGGCCAGATGGCTCTTTGTTCACTAGAACGGCATTCTATTTTCTGTTCGTTTTGCAAGCACGAACAGGCGATCCGCCATCTATATATACAACCAGGTCACTTGGTATAACAGAGTACGCAGACGACCCTTTGTACAAGACTCTATTTTTCGAACCTTGATCTAGATGACAAGCACGTTTACTTTTTACTTCTAGAACGAAACAAAATAACAACACCCTCGACAGAAAGACGAGAAGCGGAACAGCAGAACCGGAGAGTGAGAGGTAGTCTTGTCTGTTTGCCTGATTTGCAAACGACCTTTGGCGAGAAGACTCGCCATTGGCACTTCCTTTTCTCTCTTTCTTCTCTTTATTTGTTTTCTCGTGTTTCTTTTACCGCCGTTCGCGTGGGTTTTTGGCCCTTGCGCCGGTATCCTCTCACAGCATGTCGACCATTCCTCTCCGATACATCTCGGGCAACGTCCTGCACGCCCTGGCCGTTGTCCTGAGTCTTCCGCCAGACAGCCTCGAGCAGACTGGCCGCCACACGGCCACGCCGTCTGCCACGTGGCAGGCCGAGCAGGCGGCCCGCATTCCTGGCCTGCCGCGCTGCCTCCTGATCCCTCCCATCCCCCACCTGTCTGTCAAGGTCGCCCAGGTGGCGAAACGGGTTGTCATTGCCGCCGCGGGCGGCGCCGATACGCTCGCCGTCAAGGCCGCCTCCAAGGGGATTCGGCTGGACGCTGTCCTCCACCCCTGCTCCACACCGACGGCGCTCTGCTCGGCACATCGCGACCTCCATCCGACTCTTGTGCGGGAGATGTTTTTCTATCTCTCGCGCGAGGTCGCCGACAATGCCGATTTCGTCCGCCGGCACCCTGTGCACGACCGCCTTGACAAGAACGACAACGACAACGGCGTCAACGACAACGGCGACGCTCCTGAAGCAATCTGCCACACTCGCGACGTGCACGACTGGGGTCTCCGCATGATTGGTATCAGCGCGCTGTGGTGTACGCGGCACACGTTCCGAGCGCTGGAAAAGGGCCGTCAGGTCTTGCACCGGCCACCAACGAGTGCCAAGGCTGGCTCGTCGGCGGGTTCGTCGACAACGTCGCCCTCCCAGTCGTCCACCCACATCCGCAGCAGCATGCGCATGCCACACCTGCAGTACCCCTGCGAGGCGTGCATCCTGGCGGCCGTCGGCGCCCGCAGCCAGACGCTCATCGACCTGCGCGCCAGCATGCTGAGCCGCATGGCCGAGGAGCACCACGACAAGCAGCGGCGCGACCGGCGCCGGGGCACGATTCCGTCGTCGTCGTCGCTCGACAAGAAGAAGAAGCCCCGCGAGCCCAACCTGCTGCCCCTCGTCGAGACGTACATCAACGTCCTCGGCCGCGACGTTGGCGACGAGATGGCGGCTGAGATCCGCGCGCGGAGCGAGGCGCTCGCCGAGTCGATTTTCGACGTGCGCCTCTGCGAAGCGCGGCGCCGGCGGCACGTGGCGCGCGACGTCAAGCGGCTGCAGCGACAAGGCAAGTCGACGCGGTACGTGCGCGACCCGTGCACGCCGCGCCTGGTCACCAAACACGGCCACCGCCTCCCGCTGCCGCTGCTTCCGCTCGACTGCGATCTGTGGGCGCACTACAACGAGTCCGTCGTTGGTGGCAACAAGCAAAACTACCAACCGACCCCTGGCCATGCTCATGGCGCCGACCCGTCCGGAGCGTACGACGAGAGCCATGAGCAGTACTATGTTGTGCCCGACGAGGAGGTGGAGAAGGGGCAGGAGGAGGCGGACAAAGCACACCCAGACGAATGGGCGGGCGAGATGGCAAGCGACAAGAGCACGGCTCAGCAGCACCCTTCCATGATGGGCAGCGACGCTTCGGCGCATCTTGGCTACAAGGAATACCATGCCCAGGGCCAGCCCGAGCCGACTGTGGCGGAGGAGACGCCGGCCCCCGAATGCGAAGAGGACTACCGGCGCAATGTGCTCGAGTCGGAGACGGTCTTCTCGTCGGATGTCGCCGACGAGCGTGCGTCGACGGGCCACAGCAGCGACGACGACCACGCCTCATATGTCACCATTAGTGTCTACACGCAGCTGCCTCTCAACCAGCTTTCCAGCCCAGTTCCCGACCTGCCCCCCAGCCATGCGGGCCCTGGCCGCCGAGCTGCTGCTGCTTCTCTCTCAACGATGCCTGTTCGCAGTCTCTCTCCGATCCCCGGCACTCCTACTTCCACGGCCGCCCGCTCTGTTGTCAGCTCTGTCTCACGGCACTCCACTCGTTCGATTCGTCCATCGTCTACCAGTGAACTGCCGCCCCGGCCGGCCAACCCGACGCCGTCTTCGCAACCTCGCATCTACCCGCCGGCTCCGACCTCGAGCGTCTACTCCCGCGTCACGGCGGCGACCCAGAACGGCCAGAAGACCTCCAAGGCCAAGCAGGCGTTCTCTACCATTCTGTCTGAAGCTAACGCCTCGCAGACATCTGCCTCCTCGGCCAGCCGGGCGATTCCTTCGCCTCGTTCTGCCAAGGCGTCCACATCAACTGTGCCGTCTGCGTCGTCTTCGCTCTCGTCTCTTACTCGGCCGACGGCGTCGTCTTCCTACCGCTCTCGCGCCCCGAGCACGCCGACTCCTCCTTCCAATGGGCGCAAACCGACGTTGGTAGCGTCATATGTGGCGATGCAGGCCGTCATGGACGCGAGCCGCAGCCGGAGCCGCGTCAACGTGGCTGCGACGATTCCTAAACCTGCGACTTCCACTTTGGCGAAACCGTGCTCTGCCGCTTCGACGGCGTCCAAGACCACCAAGTCGACAAGCACCACCTCCAAGGCACCGACCGAGAGGACCTCCCGAAGCACGGTTTCAAAGTCGTCCTCGATACCATCCTCCTCGCCCGCCACGACGGTGACCAACCTGAGCCGCTACCCACTGCTGCCCAGGTCGACGTACCGGCCGCCGTCCATGACACAGCGGTCAGCCATGCCGCCACCGCTCTTCTCCAAGTCTGGCCAGCAGAAGCAGCAGGAGACGCAGGAGACGCAGGAGACGCAGAAAAAGGTGCGCACGCCTATGCGTTCATCGCGGGCTTCCCCTCTAACCACAAAGGCTTCCACCTCCGCCGCGCTTCCCAAGACGCCCTCAGAGACCAGTTCAGACGTGTCGTTCGATTGGAGCCAGTCAGCCCCGTCGGATCTGAGCGTCGGCGAAGGGCCCCGTCATCGTCCAGATTATGCAATCTTTGTCGACGACGACAACGACAACGACAATGGCTCTGCTGGCCCATGCTCCATCGCGCCCGACGACTCCATCAGTGTCGTCGCTGGCGACCGGCACCAAAAGGAGACGGACAGGCCGACACGGCTGCGGGGCAAGACGGAGGCCGAGCAGCCGCGCCGGTGGCTGCAGATGCAAAGGCAGCGACACCAGCAGACATTGACGGCGCCGACACGGCCAGGTCGTGGCCAGCAGGGCCCAATTCCGCGGATCCTGAACCACTACCAGCCAAATAACAGTCGTCGGCCGCCCCAGGCACCACCGCGGGCACCTCCTCAGCCGCGGCAGCCGATGCGGCCACGGACGCAGGCCGAGGTCGAGAACAAGCCCCTGCCTCGTCTCCCCGCCGAAGCAAAGACGCAGCGTTGTGTTTGCCAGGGTGTCCATCCACAGAAGCATCACACGTGCGGGTTGCAGGAGCAGGTGGCTGACCGGCCGACGTCCAACCTGACCAACTGCACGGAGTGGCCCAAGTGTTTCTAACACGACCACCGCCACTACCAGGTGACGGTTTCTCTGTTTCCTTTGTTAAAGGCGACGTCTCTTATGTAAGTTTTTAGAATGCCAAACACAGCCAAGTACATATGGCGACAACTTAAACAAAAGATTCAAAACAACTTTTTTTCATTATGAACATGCCGTGCACCAACCAGTCTCGCAACTATGCACGCGTTCGTCAATAGGACAAGTATGCATTTCGTAAACGTACACGTAAATCACATTCGCTTTTCCATGCATCCAGCCACGCGACCCTGTCGACGGCCCGTCGCTTCCTACTCCTTGTCCTTTTTGCCCTGCATCTCCTCGCCTTCGTACAGCTTCTGCAGCGCCGGCAGGTACGCGGCGGCCAGCTTGAAGTCGCGCAGGCGCACCTGCATCTGGTCAAACGCCACGAGCACCTGCATCTCGGCCGCGCTGTTGTTGTTGGTGCTGTTGTCGTCGTCGCTGTTCTCGCCCGACGCAAAGACGGGAATCTTGGGGTAGCGCTGCGAAAAGTGCGTCAGCAGCACGCGGCGCGCGCCCATGGCGCGGCCCACCTCCAGGGCCTCGCCCATGGTGCTGTGCTTCTTGGCGCGGGCCTCGCCGACGAGCTCGTCGTCGAAGGTGCTCTCGTGGAGGAGGAGCGTCGCCTGCTGGCCGATCTCGGCAAAGTCGGTCGAGGGCCGGCAGTCGCCCGAGTAGGCGACTTTGAGGCGGTCACCGCCGGTTGTGGTCGTGGTCGCGGTCGTGGCCGGCCACGTAAACACGCACGCCAGGGCGCCGTGGCAGTGCTGCACGCGGCACGCGTCGATGCGCTCGAGGCCAAACTCGGCCTGGAGCGCGGGCGAAAACGTCTTGGGCACACAGACGTTGGACCGCGGGCCGTCGCGGGCGTGGTTCTCGAGCGCCACCTGCCAGATGCGGTCGAGCCCAATGTCCTCGACGTCGGCGTACTCGCGCAGCCACTGCAGCATGTTGACGTGGGACGCGACCATGAGCCGGCGCGTCTTGCCTTCGTTGCTTTTTGTGTCCTCGCTGGCGCCCGCCGTCGCGGCGGTGGCGTCGCGCCACGCCTTCAAGACGCTGACCGTGCCCAGGTGGTGGTCCGCGTGCAGGTGGCTGATCCACAGCACCTTGAGGTCCCGCAGCACCTCGCGCAGCTTGGCCGCGCCAAAGAGACGGCGCATCGACCCCAGCGTGTTCTCGCCGCAGTCAAACAGGTAGCTGCCGACACCGGGCACGCGCACGAGCGTTGCTGAGACGTTGCGGTACTTGGACGGCATAGCCGAGCCCGTGCCCAGCGGAATGACTTCGGTGTCCGGATGCGGCAGGCCGGCGTTGCCGGCGTCCACGGCGCTTTGGAAACCAGGGGTGGCGACGTGGGCGCGGGCGGTATCGGCGAGCGCGAGCACCTGCGGGTCCATCTCGGCCAACGCCTCGGCAAAATCAACGTACGGGTAAATCTTGTGGTCTTCCTCGAGGACCTGGGGCGCCAGACGGACCGACCAGCCGGGGCGGGCGGGCACAAACAGAGATTGGCCCGTGGATGCAGCCGGCACGGCGAGTGTGGGCTCCACGTTGTCGTACTGCTGGATGGGGAAGCGGTCCGGGTCGACGCGGTGGTGCTTGGCCTGCAGGGCGGCGGCCGACGACAAGGCCAGCCGGTTGGCGCACGTGTCCGTGGACGCAACGGTGTGGCGGACCTTGGGGTGTTGCTGCATAAACGCCTGGATGCGCGCGTCGTTCAGGACGCCAGGACCCAGCAGCCAAAAGATGGTGTCAATGGCGCGCATCACCTGGGGGTGGGCCCACTCGGGCTTGGCCAGGAAGGCGTCAATGTACGACACATCCGGCAGCTCGACGACGGCGAACGCGGCGCCCTCGACGTCGGCGGCAATGACCATGTCGGGCGTGACGGTGCGGCCGTCGGCGGCGGTGACGCTGTGGCCGGCGACGAGGTGGCGGTTGTCATGCTTGGCGACGCCCAGCTTGGCAGCGGCAGCGGCGTCAAACTTGCCGCGGCGCGGGTGGTTTCGCACAATGTAGCACATGGACTGGCGCGCGGGGGCGGTGTGGGGAAGGGACTCGATGAGGGCGCCGGGCCACGGCTGGCGCACGAGCACAGGGATGTCGGGGACGTCGGCACCGCCCGGTCCCGTGGGCAGGGGGCCATCGTACTCCTTGAGGTGGCCCTGCTCGTCCTTGACGAAGAGCTTGGCCGGCAGCTTGGCGGCGTGGAGGGTGGTCTCGACGAGGGCGTCAAGGGTCCAGTTGGAGTCGAACATGTGGTGGACGACGGAATCGACGAGTTCGCGGTCGGCCGCGTCGCGATCGGACGACGCCGTGGGGGACTCGTGTGCTGTGTCGTCGTCGCTTGTTTCGAGGGCGCGCTTTCGAGAGTCACGGCCGTTGCTGTCGGCGCCATCCGCAAACACGGGCACGTACCACACCATGATGTTTTCGTCCGACCAGTCCGGTTCGCGGACTGTGTCCGACGACGACGCGGAGGCACTGCCCGCGAAACTGGTGTCGTGACGCACCTCGTGCGGCTTGATCGGCATGCCCTTTCGAAAAATGAACCGCCGCGCCGTCGCGATGACGTGTGTCAGGTTGATACCGCCGTGGATGCTCAGCGAGCGCGGCGGGGCCGCCTGGGCGGCCGCCAGCCCCGCCACGGCGGCCTTGTATGCTTCCTCGGCCTTGGCACCGTTCTTGTTGTCTTTCCCGTCCTTGCCTTTGGTCTTTGCTGCGGCGTCCCGCAGCTTCTGCGCCTTGGCAAGCTTTGCTTTGGCCTCGTCCACGGCCGCGGCGGCGGCGGCTTGCACCACGTCCGCCACCGTCAGCACCATGCCCAGCAGCCCGCCGGCCGTGTGCCAGCCTATGGGCCCCGTCAAAAACACCTCATCGGCGCGGCTCAGCGACACCTTTTGCTGCACAAAGGCACGCTGCGTGCCTTCGGCGACGTTGCCAAAGAGATAGCGGCGGTTGTCATGGTGGACGAGCAGACAGGTGCCAGGGGTGTCGGCCGTCGGCGTGGTCAGGATCTGGACGTAGTTGAGCATGGGGGCCACGGGCCGCTTCGGAGGGCGGGAGGAGGAGGCAGTCGCGTGTTCCGTCGAGGGAGGTTCGTCTTTGGCGTTTGTGTCTTGGAACAGAAAATAGCGGACACGGCTCTTCCACGATCGGTTCAAATGGTGGGATGGGAAGGTCTTGACAGAGCTTGAAAACAGGCCCTCGGGGACTGTCGAGTATTTGAGTGGAGATGGAGGGTAGTTGTGAGGAGAACGGCGGCCGGCGTGCTTTGATATAGTTGGTGTGTTTGAAGTGTTTGCTGGATTAAGTGAACTAGAAAAGGCTGACGCTTGGTCCGGCGGCGACGGCGAGCGAAACGGCGTGGCGTGGTGAATGGGCGAGTGATGTGGCGCCGTCGTCCGCTGCCGCTTTGATGTGTGCATGGGCGGCGGGGAGCTGTCCAGTGCCGCCGTCGTCGAAGAAAATGGCGATCTTCGAGGTGAAGAACAAAAAGAAAATCGAGAAATGCGAAGAGGGGCAGCGCCGGAGCGAAATGAATGGAAGAATGGCGCCGGTCGGTAGGATGGTGGTCGCATGAAGGAAAGGATAGGCCGCGGATATGGCCGGTGACTATAAAACGAGGGGGTTGACGGCGATCATCGTCAAGTGGCGTGTCGTCGATGTAGATGACTCTTACGGAGAGGGGACTTTTGTTTACGGCGGAGACGTCTGAGGCAGCTCTTGCCATATTGATAGATCTGCCGACTTTTTCTTCGGCCTCGTCCTATCGATAAGAAACACGGCTGGCTAAATGCAGTACAGACAGCAAGGAGTGTACCAGCAGATGTATGGTGGGAATAGACACTATGGCTACCGTTTGTACCAGCCAGTCACGTGCATTCGCTTCACCCAGATGGAGCTTCCTGGCTGGTGATAGTTCTCCACTAAATAGACGTCGAGACATTACGTTGCCAGTCTCTCTCACATTTCGTCGTCACAACCTCGACTACAAACCCCCGTCTGCAGCCATGGCGCCCATAGGGCACTCCGCGACGGCGCAGGCCGAGAGTAAGCTGCTCCCAGCATCCAGCCAGCACCCCAATGCCTACTGATTGACACGCACTGACGCTCCCACCCAATCCTCCAGCGGCCATTCGCGACACCATCCAGTCGCTCTACAATGTGATGCTGCACACAAGCGCCTACGATGCTGCCGGCTCACACACGTCCCTCGATGCCCTCGTTGCCGAGGTGCGGATCCTCTCGCAGGCCCTCCGGGACGTCAACGAAGTCGTCGAGAACGACAACAACGGCAGCGGCCCCAACAGCGTCGTGACCCTCGACAGCACCGGCACCGGCCACCGCAGCTTGCCGTCCGTGCCTCGCGACCTTGTCCAGTACGTCGAGGCCGGCCGCAACCCGGACATTTACACCCGTGAATTCGTCGAGCTCGTCCGCCGCACCAACCAGCTGCGCGCCGGCAAGCGCGGCGCCTTTGCCCAGTTCCGCGACACGCTGGCGGGGCAGATCCGGTCGGCGCTGCCGGAGCTGGGCGGGGACGTCGACCGGGTCATGGGGGCGACGGTGGAGCACCCAAGCCAGGCAGACGAACGAGGAGAACCACACACCGCCCCTGGCTCGGCGCAGCCTGCCGCGTCCTTGGACGGCTCCTCCAAGACGACCCTCGTGGGTGAGGCCGAGACGCCTGGAAGCCACGGCGGATCTGCGCTTGTTGTGACGGCCACGGCGGCCCCGACGGGAACAACGGCAACACAAACCACTGCCAACGTGCCCGCGTCGGCGTCGGCATCGGCCTCGCCGTTGGCGCATCCGGGCAGCGGCGGCAGCAACCAAGCAGGCGCAGGGACACCGTCGGCCAACTCGGACGCCGGCAGCGGAACAGGGAGCGGCGGACCCCATGGGGTCTCGTCCGCGCCGACGACGATTGACATGATGGGCATCCTGCCGTCGACGCCACAGCCCACATCCGCGGCGGGTGGGGGGACGGCCAGTGGGAGTGGCAGTAGCGCGGCAGTAGGTGGAGGAGCTGCCGGCAGCGGCGGCGATGGTGGACAAGACGCGATGGAAACATCGTAGTGGATGGGATACGACAAATGTGCAGATGACGATCGCAACTGTATGATACTTGATACGTGACACTGGCTGTACTATATACCCCGAGACGGACGCGACATTCTACATACTTGTATTTACTTTTTATGTTATTTTTGATTTCCTACAAAGTCAACTGACCCTCAGTTCTCCACGTGCTACCGCGCCTCAAAATGCTTTACTTTTCTGTCTTGTACGAAATGACGGACACGCCGCGTGCAACGAATTCGGTGTCTGACGACGGCCCGGGCGACCCCGACGAACCCTCCATCTGCAGGTCCAGAATCAGGTACAGCGCCTTGCCGGTGAAGCCCCGGCCAACTTGCGTGGTCACCAGCTGGCCGTCCATGTAGAACCGCACACCCACGTCGCTGCCGTTGGCGTCCCACAGCACGCACCGCACCGCGTGAAAGGCGCTGGGGCTGGGGTACGCCACGTCCTTGGCCGCCACCTGGCTCGACGTGTTGAACGTGTTGAACGAGATCTTGCCGCTGCCCTTCCACTCGGCCAGGTCCACCTCGGGCGGCCACCCGTCGACGGCCGTCAGCCAAAAGGCCGGCCATGTGCCCCGGGCGACGGGCGCGCGGAAGTCACCAGCCAGCTCGACGGTCGTCCCCGTGGCGACGGTCATGTGCTGCCGCGCGTGGATGGTGCCCGACAGATAGTGGATCGAAATGGACTTGCCACCGTGGCTGGCGGGCTTCTGGCTGCCGTCGGTGACGCGCTTGGCCGTCATGGTGAGCGTGTTCGCGTCGGCGGCCAGGTCGAGGCGGCTCTGGCCCTTGTCCATGCGCGCGGCGCCGTTGTGGTCGGTGCCCCACGGGTAGTTGTAGTCCCAGACGGCGTCAAACGCAGACTGCGAGCTGAAGGAGTCTCTGGGGATGATGGTCGTCGTGGGGGCGGCGGACATGTCGTTGGTGGTTGCTTCCGCCATCACAGATAGAGACTGCGCCGGAGTGCTTGCTGCGTGGCCGCCGTACGCCAGCAATAACACCGACGCGAGCATCGAGTGTACCTGCATTGTAGTTGACGTCGCAGGTGATTGTGGCCGATCGCAACACGCGACATCACACACTCAAACGAAGGTGTCGCCGCGCGTACTTGTGCATCCTTTTATAGTATTATAGAGGCGATTTATCGCAATTGGAGAGCGGGTGTTATACAACGTGGCCTCCCTGCAATCTACGAGCCGTCTCTGCCTACGCCACAAGAAAGCATGCACGGATATACATATATAGTATTAAGCACACGGCTTCATCTTTTAACATGGTTCTATATTAGGAAATGCTCCTCAGAGGTGGAGGCCGCAGGCCATAAGTGGTTTTGTAAATCCATATGCCTCTTACTGTCTATGCAGCAGCCGACGGACCTCTATAAATACGGTAGCTCCCACTGGAGTTTCTCCTCCTGATCGTTACAATTGTGTCATCGTATTCCCTTGAAGCCTCCCACGGACTGAAAACCATCTTGCAACCCGGGCCGAAGAGTAGCCATCCAGACGATGGCATCTCATCAACTTTAGAAACGGGTCCACCGAACGGTTGACTATGAATTCCGACCCCATTTGGAAGCAGATATAGTCTAAGAGCACAGAGATCTGACCAAGACTTCGAATAGGTGAGCTGTCATTGGAACACATAATCACCGTCTTTTATTATTGTTCATCTGCAGGCACCGACACGGCAAATGTGATTTCTGGCCCCCACGAGAGCCGCCTGGCTGCAGTATATCGTCCCAGAAAGGACCAGTCAGAGTATACAAGGAACGAGAAGCCGTGTGTGAGGTGTGTGTTTGTAGCAGGCGCGGTCGACATATATCGGTGCGTCATTAAGCAAAACAGTACGTACCATCGATCGCTCGAATAAAATAAACAAAATGTATGGTGGACTACGGTACTTCAGGCCTGTCATCTAGCCTTGGTGTTACATTCGTAGAAGGCTCTCTAATTTGCCAGTTGGCCGAGAAACAGAATCCTAGCAGGTCACGTGTTGGTTCCAGGATGGTGGTCCTATCCCTGAGAGACCTCATTTGCAAGAATGTGATGCACATCATCCCACACACAAAATTCACTTTACATGGGACTTTTGTGCCCAATGCAGTTGATATCGCCCAGTCATAACCCTACGTGTCCTGTGAAAGGCGTATCGTACCCGGGTCCTGCATGTCTCTCACTCTCGCACTTCGCTCTGTCACGAACGCATCCCATCGCGTGACCAACGTCTCTACGGAAAAACAAGGCTCGAGTTTAGCTACCTCACTCCTCATTGGTCTGCCCCTGTCCCATCGTCTCAGGTCTTGCTAGCCGACATGGAGTATTACTGCAGGCTTTGTGACCGATATTTTTCACATCGCCAAGCGCTCGAGCAGCACCTCGGGATGTCGAGCAGGCATATTTTTTGCACGCGATGCCGGCTCGAATTTTCTTCCCTGAACGCAAAACGACATCATCTCGCGGTGTCCCGTGCGCATAATATTTGCAGAAGGTGTCGCGACGGGCCAGATTTCTACAACGAAGTCAGGCTCCACCAGCACGAAGAGGACGAGCACAACATCTGCGGCATATGCGGGGCCGATTTTGCGACTCCGTCCAACCTAGAACATGTGAGTGCTCTATACACTTCGTTTTCGAAAAAAAACAGTGGCTTATCCTCATGGCTCATCCTCCAGCACCAATTGGTGCACAAGCCGAAGGCCGTGCCCTGCCCTGGGTGCGACCGCATGTATGTTTCCATATCCGCCATGTTGCTACATCTCGAGGCGGGAACATGCGTCTCGGGCATGAATGTGGACACACTCGCCGCACTTGCTCGCCACTGTAGTTACTCGCACGGATACGTTCTATATTCCCCGAAAACCGGCTTTGAATGTCCAGCATGCGCTACTTTTGCCACTCACGTCAGCGGGCTTTATCAGCACGTCGAGAGCAGCTGCTGTGACGAAAAGGTGACGCCCGGAACGCCACTGTGGAACTTCATACGGTTCCTACAACATTGCCTCGCATGGAATCGATAGCGAATGTATTAGGTTGCGAAAAAGGAACGGCGTTGACTCGCCTGGGAGGAATGTTCGTCGAGCGAGTGGCCGTCCCCAAAGGCGAGATCCAGCGAGGGATCTGATTAGGTTTCAATGCTGCACTCACAATTGTTCTGAGAGGTAAATGTTTTTTTCTTCCCTTCGTTCTTCTTGACTATACTGGTCTTTTACTCACTCGTTTCCTCCAAGATGTCATGTTGTTCCACCCATGGACGACCTGCGAACGCGAAAACTGCGATAAATTTCACCGTAAGCATTTTACATTTATGATAACATTGAGAAAGTGATGCCAACTCGTTACGAAGGGTGGTAGTGGTTTACGGCTGTGCTCACATGGTATGCTCTCTCCTTGTTCTACGGTATCAAACGTTGCCGCGGCGCAACAATATAGCTATGTAAGAAGGCACAACAGAGCTACACTCTTCTGGAAGGCGACCGCTACTGCTCAATCGTCTGCAAAATCAGCGCCATACAATCTGGGATGGCGCTTCTTCGCTTCAGTTTCCATGTGAAGTTTCTCCGGCGTGGTCAACAGAGGACAAAACGAGTCACTCTAATACCGTATCTCCTCGCCTCGCCTCATGTTAATTTATAGTTCAAAATTGTATTCATGTACTTATTCCTTCGCCACGTTCTTTAAATAATTCTGTTCAGCTCCCCCCGACGGCGCATGACGCCGGCGGCCTTGTCAATGAATTGCTCTTCGTCCTTGGCGATGAGGTCCTTATAGTACGGGTCCTCGAACGCCGCCTCAAACGCTTCGAGGCTCTCCATCTCAAAGACAGCACAACCGTCCCAGTTTTCGAGTTCCGTGTTGCGGCCGGCGCGTTCGGGGCCGACGACGGTGCGGTTGGTATTCATGGCCGGGTAGAGGTGGATCTGTGGGGGCCGTGGGCCGCGGGCCAAGTGCATTAGCGAGAGGCGAGTGAGTAGGTATCACGAGCGCAGTGAAGCGAGAATTTCGAACGCAACGCAATGCGATCGAAGTGAGGCCACAAGACGACGCGAAATACGAGCGAAGCGAGGACACAGGACAGACGGGGATCGACCTACCTGTCTATACTCCAAAAACCCGTGCTTCAAGGCCCAGGGCTTGACGAGCGGGCCGTGGACATGGACCCAGTGGTGGTAGAACTGTTCGTGGGTGAGGCCCGGCTTGCGCTTCATAAACGCGACGATGCTGACCGTCTTCTTTGGTGTTTCGCTGGACATTGTGGCGGGGACGCGCGGTTGCGAAAAGCACGTTTGTTCGTGAACCTGAGGTCGAGGTCGGAGGAGACAACGTCGCGGATGGTATTATAATATAGAGAGGACGTGACAGCTGTGAGCTGTGGTTCCGTTCGTGTTGTTAGCACCGCACTACGGAAAAGAGTACCCGCACAAACGGGCGGGCAGCTGCTAAACCAAAAGGAGAACTAACAATACAACGACCACGACACCGAAATTTAATAAAATACATGCAAGAGCGGATGCACAATGTCTGGAATATAAACTAGGGCGTATGTACCGGTGCGTGGCCCATCTACTGTCCGTCGATGAGTCGCATAAAAGTATATGTATTCGTGCTAAGCAGCCCCTACAGAGCTAGTCTAGAAAAAGAAGCTCTGGCCTGAATAAGAAATAATGTATTCACAGCCCAGCGGGTTGCACGCCTCGTGCTCTCGCAGCTGGTCCAGGATAATGTCGCCCGCAGGCGGCCCGTCCCGTAGCTTTTCCTTGACATGAATAATCACGACCTTGAGGCCCTGGAGAGGCAGCGGCTGCGGTTCGGTTTGTGGTTGATACGGTACCGCCAAAGTAACATCGGGAATCGATGTTGGCGCCGTGGATGGTGCCTGCAGGACGTCGTCATCCAACGACGGCAGTGAGGGGTCCGCGTCCGAGAGGGACGGTTGTGTTGCTGGCGTTGCGATATGGACGGCTTCGGCCTGCAATGCGTCGCTGCTCACGTCGACAGGGATAGTCGGTGGCAGCACAGCGCTGGTACTTTCTGTGGACGAAGCAATCGCCACCCGTACCGGCTTCACGGTTCTCGGCGAAACAGGGTCTTCTGGTACTGGAGGTACTTCGATGGACACGTGGCCCGCTGGCGCTGTATCTGATGCGCTTTCGCCGGGAGCCGTTTCCAAGGCCTCTGTCTTGCGGCGACTGTGACTAGCAGTCCGAGAGGTGTTACTGATGCTCATGCGGTCGTCGTCGCCTCCATAGCGCTTGCGTTTCCGGCCGTCGCGGTCGCGGTCGCGGTCACGGTCCCGCTGGTACTGCTTTTGCTGTTCCTGGATCTCGGCCTGCTGTTGTTGGTGGGCGATACGCGCATGAGCAACTTCCGCGGCCAAATTGGCCATCTCCTCGGCCACAAACCGGGGCGTCAGATGGCCGTAAAGGCGGTCCAGTGGTTGCGAGTCGTCGTAGCTGCACTCGACAAAGATGGCGGCGAGGTTACCAGCCGCAATCTTGGGCGCAGCCTCTTGCCAAATAAGGCCGTTGCGTGGTGACAACGAGATAGAATCCGGCTCAACGTCGCCAAACATCAACACCTCTCGGCCCGTTTTCACATCGCGGATAAAGTAGGCGCTCGAATCGTAGACGCATATGCTTTCGCCTTGTGCTGCTTGTGGTATAAGACCGCCGAGACTGCCCTGGCGTGCAGCAGCAACGCTACCGCCACCAGACAGAAGAGCCAAGCTTTCCCGTCGCTGTGGCCCAAGCAATGGTGTTGTCTGCTGGGACGGTGGCGGCTGTTGTGAGGGTTGCTGGCCCGGGAGCGCGGGCACCTGCTGCTGTTGTGCCGTTTGTGCATGATGCTGCTGCTGCTGCTGCTGTTGCAGCTGTGGTTGTATTGACAGCGGTACGAGGGGCGAGGAAGACGATGGTTGGTGGGACGCGAGACGAGGACTGAGGACACCGGCGTTCAAGGAGCCACTGCTCGCATCCATGCTTCCGAATCGCGTATTTGAGCCGCTGCCCCGGTGGCTGTGCCGTTCAATACAATGGCCGTGGCTCACGCCCCAGATCTTGACGGCCAGGCCGTCGCTGATCTCGACATACCCGCGGCCTTCTCCGTCACCCAGAGCCGGCGAACCGCCTTCCACGAGACGCATAAATGTGACAAGGCCGGCGCCATTGTTCTCGTCCGAGAGGTTCGGCCAGATGACGTTATTGAAGATGTGTGTCTTGAAGGCAGAGATCGTCGAAGGGAGGCCGGCCAATCGCTTTGGCCGTGCTCCGGGCAGGCCGGCTGTGTTGATGACAAAACCGGAAATGTGGTCGAGATGCGGATGTGTGATGAGATACGTGTCAACGAGAGCGCTTTGGACAAACGACGCATTGGCGGCTGCGGATGCATGTGGTACCTCAAGGCCGGCAAAGGGCCCAGATGTAAGAGTGTATGGCAGAGATAATGATGGTGGTTCGGGCGTATCGCTTCCCTCGTCGCTTGGCGAAGTCGTGGCAGCTGCACTCAAACCTTCTGGTAACGACTGCTCAAAAATGCGCGTAATGGAGCTCATCATCACGCCGGCATCCAGCGCGACAATCGAGCCTCGTCGCCATCCCTCAGCAGTCGACCGCACGAGAAAGGCGGTCGTGTTGGATTCGAACGGCCCACCTCCAGATCCCTTGAAGTTGAATACGTCAGCTCCAATTCCACAAAAGGTTTCTTCACTAAGACCATGTGCGAATACAGGACAACAAGCATTGAAAGCACAAAACGAACGACAGTGGCTAAAAGGAGAGGAAACAAAAGTAATGGACGACGCTAAATGGCGCGTTTTGGACCAGTAGACCAGGTTTGGTCACAGTTGCTTTCCTTTGTTGCTTTGCGTCCCTTTGTCCTTTGTTTGTGAAGCTCGAGAGCGCAAGCGCAAGCGCGCCCGTTGCTAGGCCCTGGCTCTGAACTTTTGCGCCTTCGTTCCTTATGCCGATAAGGATTTGCGAGACGCGACGTAATTTGAGCGGTGGCAAATGATTACCTATCGGGGGAGAGCCTGGCAACCGGAGGCCGTCGTCCACTGGGACACTCTATGCCTGGGACAAGCTGTGCAATGAAATAAACCGCAGCGACGCAAGTCAACTTACAAGAACAATCACTTGCAGAGCTGGCGAGCTGGAGGCTCCGGCCGACGCATCGGGCCCGCCGCTGCCACTCATCGTATTCCAAGGTGCGCTTCCAGAGAGCCAGTGCGTAGTGGTCTCGTGCTTATGGCCGGCGTTCGTCAGATGTACTCCGCATGCGCTTCCTCAATTGGTATGGTGAGGGGGGCTTCACGCGCGCTGCATTGGCGCTCCTTGACGTGGTAAGTGATTGAACGACCGAAAGGAAGATCGATAGCGGGCGAAAGCAGCCCTCTATGTACGACCTAAGAATGCGGGCAAGCGGACTGGGCGGAGAGGCATGTGCCACGAGACAATGAGACAGTGAGACGAATGAAAAGGTGTAAGATGCGGAATGCGCCCGGTGGTGGGTGTTGGCTGCTGTGAAACGTGGGTGCAGAATGCGCCCTCACAGCAAAGAGCTTCCTGGCGACGGCGTTTGTATGTGGGTCGATAAGATGCGACGATACGAATGGGCGGCACAACTGATGTCGGTAATGGGAGCCCAGGAAGGATCGCGAATAACGTGCGAGCAGATGGGTGTGACGAGGGATCAATCGCTTAAGGTTGAAAGGGGATGCAGGGGCATATATATGTAAAGGAGAAGACGAGAATCTAGTGAAAGAGGTTAAAAGGTACGAGAGAAGGCAAGACGACGTCAATGTCCCGAAACGAACGGTAGTCACGAGCTACCGTGGGACTTTTGTGGACTTGGGTAGGAGCGCTAGAAGCCTAGAGGTGTAGTTTCCCTCAGGTGCCAAAAAAAGAGTGGGCAAGCGCGACCAAGAAGGTGTGTTACAAAGGGGAAGGAGGTATGGGGCCGTGAATGAAATGGGATGCACAAAGTTGAGGCCAGACCCACGCAAGTGAGCGAAGATCTTAAATGCGCCCAGGGAAAGTGCACAGGTGTTGGCGTTCTAGCTGTTGGGTTGGGGGCCACAGACGTTGCAACGGAGCAAACCGGGGAATGTACGGCCAAGGTGAACGTGCCCCACGAGATAACGCCCTTCCTGTTTGCTCTTGCTCAAATGTGTGACCTGCGTGAAAGCAAATGTGTGTCGCGACTCATTTGGACAAGCTTCTCATAGGGACCGTAGTGGTACAATAGAAAAATAGAAAAAGATCACTGTGTCCCAGATTTGCAGGGGGTCCGTCCTTTCTTAATTGCTTTCCTGGCTGGCGTATCCGCCGTCTCTCTTTGTGCACACCAAAACACGGCGCTCTTTCCTTTCTGGCGGAAGGCGTTGTTTCCTTGATCGTGCTTTCCTTGCGGACCGTTTCTCCCCCACGTGAAGAAAGTACGCAACGCAAGGGCTTCCGCAAGGCAAGAACAAGCGAGCAAGGTGGTCCAACCAAATTTTACGACCCGTACGCCGTGATCATGAATTTTGAACATCTTAATGAAGGGAAGGAGCAAGTGGTAACATAATCGTGACAGGAACGAGCCGCTTTAAGGTAAAGCCCGGAACAGTGGCTTGACGGGCTCAAAACGGCTTTGTTAATGGCTACTTTGTCTTCAACGCAAACGTGGCAGTTGATTGTTCAGCAGAACAGGCTCTGTCCCACATACATTGGCTTAAACTACGGGCACAGAGACGTAACAGGGGTGGCGTCCCAACATTGTGAAACTGGAAAAAGACGAAATCAAACAGCAAGTTCACCCCATCCAGCCGTCCAGAGCAGATCATTAATACAAAAATAAATCAACGAGACCAACTGTGGACGACCAAAGCGATGGTAAGTCTGGTGCGGTAACCTACCTCCGTTGCACTCCATATTATTGAAGACATTGATGTTTCTCAAGTTACGCGACCCACCTTGCTTTGTGAAATTATTTCGAGAGTGAGCACATCAATTCATTGTTTTGGGTTGGCCTCCGACCATGCCTGCTTTGCTTGTAAACGTAGCCAATCGTGCAACCTCAGTGTCCAAACTTGGAAGTCTGCTTGCAGGATTGCTTGCATGCACGTGAAAGAGGTACCTGGGGGTCTCCTTACTGCTAAGGGAGACCTGCATGCAGCGTCGGCCTACTTGTGAGCCAAAAACGGCGGATCCCCAAACATAGCTCCTTTCACCACGCCGGAGAGACCGATACACAAAGGGCGAGTACATCTCTGCCAGGTGACAAACAAGAAATTGTCCACGAATCGTGGCATATACATTTCCCATGTAGAAATCATATGAAGAGAAATGATGTGAGCAGACAACAGTTCAAAGGCAATATGTCGTCGGCACCGCCGCAAAAGTAGTACAGTGGCGCAAGGCGTACAAGCCCTTGGGATGCAGAGCCTCGACCGTTGACCCAAGCAAGACAGGCCGAGTGAGGCTCGTGTTTTCAAGAGCCTTCGAGGTTTCGTGACCCAGAGGCAAATGCAAAATGTGGGGAGCTACTCGAGCTGGCCTGTGCGTAACTGAGATCGCCGAGTTGATGTCGACTGCCTTCTTTTGATGCGTAACGACTGAGGTGTCATTTTCGGAGCTCGCGGTGTGGAGGTGTCCGCCGGAGAGATCACCCGACAACACACAATGCCAACGGGCAAATCATCACATAATACGACTCGACAACTGATTCGAGATGGCGGGGGTCGTGTCGTGTCAAGAAGATGACGAACATTTGAACGAGGGGACCAACAACGGCGAAAGGGCATGCTCCGAAGGGAAAAGGATGCCTGCTCACCTTTCCCCACTAACAGCCTCTCGGGCCGCCCGAAAGCGGGGCACAATCTGTAGCTGGTGGTCTGGCCAGGCTAGTGGACATCACTTCAACCTGCATATGGACATAAGACATCGTGAGTTTTGTTTGCCTGTCAAGCGAACAAAGCAGTATTTTCAGGGCTGTTATCTTGGCTGCCTGCGGAAAGGGCGATTGGATGATATTACTGGCTTCGTATCAGCCTGTGAGTGGGTGAGGTGGAGAAGACTTTGAAGTTGCGGGGCTTCGATGTTGACTGTTTATTCTTTAATAATTATCATGACAATATTTCACAATTGTTTTTGGCATTTATTTTGTTTTCTTAATCAATTTGTTTTGTTTTTGTTTTTCGTTGTATATATATAATATTGTAAAGCAATTGTAGCAATTTGCATTTTACGATAGTTAAATGAAAAAGGAAAAAAGAAAAGAAAAAAAAATTCAAAACAACGCACATGAAACTTGACTTAACAAAACATCAAAAAGTAACTGTAGAAAACAAAACTTAGCACTTCTCAGGACTTACCTGCCTAAACCTTCCAGAAGGCAAGGCAAAAGAAATATAAGGCATAACCTGAGCACAGCTACACTACTGATTGTAAAAGAAGCCCTCTGGAAGCTGCTCGCCGCCGGGCTGCGTGCTCATGTAGTCGAGGTACTCTTGGTAGTTAACGTCGGCAAACAGGTCCTCTTGAAACAGCCCGTGACCGACAGTGGCGCCGGAATCGGCCGTCGTCAGGTCTGCAGCATCGCTCTCCGCAATGACGGGCGTCTTTGGTTTTTCATTTGCAGCGAGCCCTGTGTGCGGGGCCGTTGGCTCAACCGGCGTGCCGCCCATGTTGTGCCGGCTCATGCTCCGTGTCACACGACGGCTGGGCGTGAGCGGCTCGTCAGCGGGCGCTGCCTCGGCACTAGCAGAAGGCTGCGGACGGCTCGACTTGTGCGGGCTGTTGGCCAGGGCGTCGCCAAGGAGCAGCTGCGGGTCGATGAGGTGGTCGGGGATCACGTTCCGGTTCTGGGCGCTATTGCTGACCTGGGACGCGCGTGCCGAGACGAGACGGGCAGCACTCTCGCGGCGAGCCTGGGTGTCGCGCAACTTGTACGGCGACGATGGGCTGGCACCGTAGGCAGGAGCAGCCAGGGGAGGCAGACCAGTTTGCGGCAGGATTTGCTGGTCGTTGAAGATGAACTGGTTGTAGGCGTTCCAGAAGGAATTTGAATCCAGGCCTAGATTGGCCATGGGCATGTCGAGAGGGCCATAATGAGCGGGCACGGGCACGGGCGGCGCCAGATCGGTGCGCACATTGAGGCCCAAAGTTGCGGCACGGACACTACGCGAGGGCGACTGAGTCGACGTGGCAGATGGAGCAAAGTTTCCAAAGCCGTAGGGGTTGTACATTGCATGGGTCAGCGCTGGAGCTGGAGCGGGCACCGTCATAGGAGCAGGCACTCCGATATACTGCGTAGCGTGCGCCTTGGACACACGCCGAGGGCGACGACGGCGAGTCGGCAATGGGGTGCGGGTGGTGGCAGCGGTTGAGTTCGCGGCCTCCGTTCGTGGTCGCTTGGGAGCGGGACTCGGCTGTGTGACAATCACCTCGACGTCGCTGTCTGCATCATCACTATCCTCGCTGCTGTCGCTCAGCGCCCGCTTGCGCTTCTTCTTGATACTGGCCTTGTGCATGGCGACCTTGCGGAGGTTGCCGCAGTGCTTGGAAATGTCAAAGCCGTTGCGCCGTTCACGCATCTTTTGACGGGTGATCGGCTGTGTCTCCATCTTCTTGACGGTGAGGAAGTTGTAAAGACGATCGCTGCTTGGGCGGGTGGCCTTCGAGATGGAGATGTTGTTGAGCACAAACCGGTCGTAGTGGTTGCTCTTCCACTCGTTGTAAGCGCCCAGCAGCGTACGACCGGTACCGTCGCGGTGGAGGCTCATGGGGTTGCGCTGCTCCAGAGGAAATTCGCGGACATCCGGCTGGACATCAGCAAACGTCATCAGCTCGGCCATGGGGATCATCTCCTCTAGGCAGAAGAGGTGCATATAGCCAGCTACGTAAAAGGGGTCAAAGCGGCCATTGGACGTCTCGGTCGGGTGCTCATCAAAACAAACCTGGTACATGCCGCGGGCAATCTTGTTGCGGGTCTCCGGGCAGTCGGAAGCGCGGCACATGGCCGATGTGAGGGTCGGGCAGCGGTCGGTGTGCATTGTTGGTTTGTTTTGGATCCACAGCCGGAGAGGGATGCCCTTCTCAGCACAGCCACGAATGTAGGCCTCGAGGATCTTGCGGTCAAACTTGACATTGGATTTCAGCTCACCTTCCTTGTTGTAGTCGATACGGACCTTGTCCTTGCCGTCGCCGACAGCCCAGTTGGGCTGCCTGGGGAATTTGTCGTACCAGTCGTACTGGCCGATGCGGTTCTCGCTGTTCTTGTCCCGGGCATGGCTAATTCGGGCACCCGGCGGGGGCGGATTGGCCTTGGGCTCGCACTGTGTCAAGATGGGGATGTTGTACAGTTGATGGACGAGAGGTGCCCCTGGACCAGGCGTGGTGTATGGCTGTGTGCGAGCCGTCGCGGCGGCCGCTTGCTGGTCTAGGAACCGCTGGAGCAGATGCTGTGGGTCGGTAGTTTGAGAGCCAGGGCGTTGGGTGGTCTTGATAATCTTCCACAGCTGCTTCTTTTGATCACGAGTGAAGTCGGGAACGAAGACGGTCGAGTCAGACGAGAGCGTTTCCAGTGAAGTACGAGCACCCACTTGCTTAGGTGTTGCTGGCATGGGCAACGCCATTGGCAAGGGATAAAAGGAGCTAACGGCGTTGTTGGTCATCGGGTGAGGAGGCGTGATTTCTTGGCCGGAGCCGAAAAGGTCGTCCAGCTCTTGGTCGGTGGGAGAGTACATGTTGTAAAGTGATCGAATGAAAAGGTGAAAGAAGAAACGCAGGTGGTCAGAAACGTGCTGACAGTATATTGGTGTCGAACTCCAAAGAATACGTTGTGAAAGAAGGATTGTAGCAGCACAGCTGAACTACTTGACGTTTCGTGAATAGGATGATTGTCGTAAGGTTGTTGAGGAATGTTACAATTGTAGAAAAGAAAGACGTAACATGCATGGGGGACAGGTGATTTTTATATCCTAAAGTTAGGGGACAACAAAATGTGCACAATCGTGCTGTTCCGTTAAAGGAAGGCTGTTCATAGAGCAATACAGCTTGAGGCACTGCCATTGTCTAACAGGTTGTAAGGTGAACATAAGACTGGACATAGGAAGTAAACAAACAAGCCAGCCATGAAAGGGCCATTGTTCGGTTGGCTTTGTTGCGGCTCATTGGCTTGTTCAATTCATTCTGTCGTGCTTTGTTGTTCTTTGGTATAAAAGGCAGCATGAGCAACAATGAAATTAATGAACAAAGTAACAGAGAACAACGTGCTGAAAGAGGGAACAAAAAAAAAGATAGTTGTAAAAGAGACTAAACAAAATGGTTGAATGAGAATCTGCAAAGAACAAAGCCAGAACTATTCATTGTGCTGTTGTTTTTAACGATGTATGGCCTTGAGAGATCACGTCCGAAGAACGAGTAAAATAAAGTAAAAATTGACAACTTACATGTCGTGGAACAAAGCGTTTGGCAAAGTTACCACTTCCCCTTTGGCCCCCTGCGGCTGGCATGCATTGCGTAACGTGTGTCTGTCGCACGAGAAGGTACTCGTGCAATAAACCATGGCAGACGCGATTTGAGATGCTCGACACCAGTCATGACTCGGTTATCGGCTTGTTCCTTTATCTCCGCAGTTTCTCAACTTTGACGGCCCGCATGAGACTTTTTAGTCGAAGACCGAGACCAGACGAGAACCTAGACCTGGCAAAGTAAGCGTGGACGTTTTAAGGGTCAGGAACGCAGCCGTGCTCTAGGGGTATACAGGATATCATGTCGTGAAGCTCAAATTGTCGTATTATTTCTCCCCTGTCCTTGGCTGTGGTGGTTGTGCCACGCCCTGCATTACTTCGTCACTTTGCAACATCGGGACGGGAAAGAAGTCGACAGGTGTGACAGCAACACAAGACTTGTCTGCACATATGCGAGTGCTGTTGTTTGCAGGTTTGGGAGCACCGAAACACGAGAAAGCACCGAAATGAGAACAATCTATCTGAAAACTCGAGAAGTGGCAGAAAAGATCAGGGGAGGGATGCATAAGAAGGTCGAAGGTCGACGGCAGGCGTAACTGCCATTTGAACCAAGGGGCAGAGCTGCCGGAATAGGAAGTCGCAAAGGACGACCCCTATGACCAACCAAGGAAAGGGCAAACCAAAACGAGCCAACTTTCCAACATCAGGGGAAGCCACGACGGAACTACTCAAATCGTCAACGATTGAAATACGTTACTCGGCGGAAGGAACGAGCGGCTCGAATTATGCTACTTTGTGGATTGTACGGATAAAGAGCGACCGGCTGGACGGCGTCTGCACCCAAAACGCTAGAAATAGCACACCAACCCCGTATTTACCCCACCACCACCGCAGGAAAACGCAGGAAAGTGCTGCAGCTTGTGGCCGTTTACGAGGAAACAAGGTTTACCTCTCCCGCACAAGCATACCGTGCGGTGGCTGGCACCAAACAGTGTGCATCCTGCCGAGGCCCTGCTAAAGTTAACGTAACAGTCCACCTAGTCCGTGCGAAAACATTCAACTGCACTGGGCTTGTCCGTCCCAACTATCATCGCTGACTGCACCTTCCCACATTTTCCCACGTTTCGCGGGTTTGACAACAACGCCAGGCCCTGGCCATTAGTCCCCCCTCCCCCATTTCACAACCACCAGATACAAGAAAGCAGGAAACGAAAGGAAACAAACACCATTTTCCTCCCGACGCCGTGTTACGTCACGAGAGTGCCGCACGCCAGCTGAGGACCCTTTACGACGTACGCCGTACCTTTCCTCGTTTCCGTTTCCTGTCTTCGCCAGCATCTTTACGTTGGCCATTCCGACGGCCGCCCAGAGGCTTCATTTTCGCACTCGGCTCGCTAGCTCCCCCTCACGATATTTCTGACTCGGCAGCATCCATTTTCTTGCGATACCCATTCGAGGCGAGCACTCGGCTGTTCTGCAGGCGACTCTTGCCGCCCGTCCCTGTTTGTGCCCGCGTGTGTTGTGGACGCTGCCCGACACAGACCGGCCGACGGCGCGTGACAATTTTGCGGCCCTCGACTTTGGCAATTGTCTCCGGACGACCGTTGTTTACCACGACCGACGATACTTTTACCGGCCTTCTGAAGAGGCTGCCAAACGTCTGTCGAGCTTCCTCCGACCAGGACACCAGACACCATGGCCGAGCTCTCGCCGGAGCTGCAGGATCGACTTGACGAGCTGGAGAAGGAGCTGGAGGTACGTGACGACCAGGAAGCCCCGGAAAAGCTACAGGATCCGATACGAGGCAGCTCGGGGCACTTTGGGAAAGCATAGACTGCTGTGTGGGGATTCGTATGCGTCGTGGAGCCCTGGCTGTGACAGGAAAACTGCTAACCGTGGCCCATTTCACACCCGCAGGAAGGAGACATCACACAGAAAGGGTTAGTGGGCAGATCCCAGCCGTCAATACCATTTTTTTTTTCGGCGACACGAACTCGTTTTCTGACTCTCCGTTCCTCTCACAGATACCAGAAGCGGAGGACACAGCTCTTCTCTCAGTTTGGCGTGCCCCCAGGCTTCCAGGCCCTCCAGACATCCGGCAGCAATGGCCCTCAGTCACCAACAGAAGGCGGCCAGCAGCAAGACCATCGCGATGCCTCCTTTGCGGCGCTGAATGCCAACTCGTCCGTCGCGTCTTCCTACTCACCCGCCCAGTCCGCTGCGACCGAGCCCCGCGTCCACTCACCGTCCTACCCAACAAACCTGCTTGCACCCGGCGGCCCAATTGCGGAGCAGCGCGCCAACCTTTCTCCCCACGACTCGCTCTTCCTTTTCCCTTCGTCTCCGCAAGGCGGCAACGACAATCGTCTCTCCGTTGTAGGAGGCAGTGGCAGCGATCCGGCGCGGACGGCCACAGACATGTCTCGATCGGCGACCATGGTGTCCACCGACTACGCGTTCAACCCGGACAGCCAACAGCAGCGTTACGACGACGGAAGCGACGGATATGGCATGAAAGATGGGGCCAAGACCATGCAGTCCATGCAGTCCATGCAGAACCCCTACGACAGCCGCGCAGGCAGTATGCTTGACACACAGCAGGCCTATTTCTCCGACTTTGCCGGGCAACAGTCCTACGACCAGGGGCCGATGTCTGGTGACTACGGCGGCGCGCAGCGCTACTCGAGCGGCGGCGGCGACCCCTTCTCCCCGATTGCACTGGGCCATGGCCCGCGCTACCCGGTCGGCGATGCTTTCTCGCCCACGGCCGCGACCGCCCCGCCCATGCTGACTGCCAACGACCTCCCGCCACCCGACGCCCTGCAGTACCAGTTGCCGCTCGAGCCGCGGGACGTGCCCTTTGCCATCTACGACCCTCACGACGGGAACACACCCATGTCCAAGTTCGACAACATTGCCGAAGTTCTGCGCCATCGCGGCCGCACGACCTCCAAGATGCCCGCTTACTGGGTCCTCGACGTCCGCGGCAAAGAAATCGCGTCCATCACATGGGAGAAGCTGGCTGCGCGTGCCGAGAAGGTGGCCCAAGTCATCCGTGACAAGAGCTCGCTGTACCGTGGTGACCGTGTGGCGCTCGTCTACCGCGACTCCGAGATCATTGAGTTCGCGATCGCGCTGCTCGGCTGCTTCATTGCCGGCGTCGTGGCTGTGCCCATCAATGATTTCAACGACTACCAAAAGCTGAACCTGATCTTGACCTCGACACAGGCCCATCTGGCGCTGACCACCGAGAACAACCTCAAGACGTTCCAGCGCGACATCACGACACACAAGCTGACCTGGCCCAAAGGTGTAGAGTGGTGGAAGACCAACGAGTTCGGCAGCTACCACCCGAAGAAGAAGGACGACATGCCGCCGCTGTCCGTCCCCGACCTGGCCTACATTGAGTTCTCGCGCGCCCCCACGGGCGACCTGCGTGGCGTTGTCCTGAGCCACCGCACCATCATGCACCAGCTGGCGTGCCTGAGTGCCGTGGTGTCGACCGTCCCTGGCAACCGGCCGAACGACTCGTTTACGGGCTCTACCCTGCGCGACAAGAACGGCCGGCTGATTGGCGGCGGCGCGAGCAGCGAGATCCTCCTGTCGTACCTCGACCCGCGCCACGGCATCGGCATGATTTTGGCCGTGCTCTTTGCCGTGTACGGTGGCCATACCGTCGTCTGGCTGGAGCAGAAGACGACCGAAGTCGCCGGCTTGTACGCCCACCTGATCTCCAAGTACAAGGCCACCCTCATGGCCGCCGACTACCCCGGCCTCAAGCGCGCCGTGTACAACTACCAGCAGGACCCCATGACCACGCGAAACTTCAAAAAGGGCATGGAGCCCAACTTCCACTCCGTCAAGATGTGTCTGATTGACACGTTGACTGTCGACCCCGAGTTCCACGAGATCCTCGCCGACCGCTGGCTGCGGCCGCTGCGCAACTCGCATGCCCGCGAAGTCGTCGCCCCCATGTTGTGTCTTCCGGAGCATGGTGGCATGGTGATCAGCATCCGCGACTGGCTGGGTGGAGAAGAGCGCATGGGCTGCCCTCTCAAGCTGGATCTCGGCGACGGCAACGACTCGGACGACGACGATTTCGACGGCAAGAAGGCCGATGCGTCGGACATGGTGACGCCCATGGCGGAGGGAGGTTTCGGCTCACTGCTGGGTGGCGGCACGACCGGCAAGACGGAGCAGCGCGCTGCTAACGAATTAAGCGAAGTGCTCCTCGACAGCGAGGCCCTCAAGACGAACGAGGTGGTCGTGCTTGCTATGGGCGAAGAGGCGCGCAAGCGGCACGGCGAGGCCGGTGCTGTGCGTGTCGGCGCCTTTGGCTATCCGATCCCCGACGCCACGCTCGCCGTCGTCGACCCGGAGACCTGTCTGTTGTCCTCGCCGCACACGATTGGTGAGATTTGGGTCGACTCGCCTTCCCTGTCGGGCGGCTTCTGGGCCCTGCCGAAGCACACAGAGCAGATCTTCCACGCCCGGCCCTACAAATTCGATCCGGGCGACCCGACACCGACAGCTGTGGAGCCCGAGTTCCTTCGGACGGGCCTGCTCGGCACCGTCATCGAGGGCAAGATCTTTGTTCTCGGCCTTTACGAGGATCGCATCCGCCAAAAGGTCGAGTGGGTTGAGCCGGACAACGACATCGTTGAGTACCGCTACTTTTTCGTGCAGCACATTGTCTTTACGATCCTGCGCACGATCCCCAAGATCTTTGACTGCTCCGCCTTTGACGTCTTTGTCAACGACGAGCACCTGCCGATCGTCCTCCTGGAGACGACATCGGCCTCGACGGCGCCGGCCACGACCGGCGGTCCGCCGCGCCAGCTCGACACCGCCCTTCTCGACTCGCTGGCCCAGCGGTGCATGGACGTCCTGATGCAGATGCACCACCTCCGCGTGTACTGCGTCATGATCACCGCGCCCAACGCGCTGCCGCGCGTGCTGAAAAATGGCCGGCGCGAAATCGGCAACATGCTGTGCCGGCGCGAGTTTGACAACGGCAACCTGGCCTGTGTGCACGTCAAGTTTGGCGTCGAGCACGCCGTGCTCAACCTGCCGTTTGGCGTCGATCCCATGGGCGGCATCTGGTCGCGCATCGCCTCCGACTCGCGCGGCCACATCCTGGCGGGCGCCGACAACCAGTACTCGGGCATCGACCGCCGCGAGGTCGTCATGGACGACAAGACGAGCACGCCGCTCAACAACTTCAACAGCATCACCGACCTGATCCAGTGGCGCGTGGCGCGGCAGGCTGAGGAGCTGGCGTACTGCACCATTGACGGCCGGGGCAAAGAGGGCAAGGGCATCACATGGAAGAAGTTTGACACGCGCGTCGCCGCGGTCGCTGTGTACCTCAAGAACAAGGTGCGCCTCAAGGCGGGCGACCATGCGGTGCTCATGTACACGCACTCGGAGGACTTTGTCTTTGCGGTGCACGCCTGTCTGAACCTGGGCATTGTCGTGATCCCCATGGCACCCATGGACCAGAACCGGCTGTCCGAGGACGTGCCGGCGTTTCTGCACCTCGTGGCCGACTTCAAGGTGCGCGCGGTGCTTGTCAACAGCGAAATTGACCATCTGCTTAAGATGAAGACGGTCTCGCAGCACGTCAAGCAGTCGGCGCAGGTGCTGAAGCTGTCGGTGCCGAGCATCTACAACACGTCGCGGCCGTCGAAGCAGAACAGCGGCCTGCGCGACTTGGGCATCACAATGAACCCGGCCTGGGTGCAGGCCAACTACCCGGCGCTGATCTGGACCTACTGGACGCCCGACCAGCGGCGCGTGGCCGTCCAGCTGAGCCACGACACCATTCTGGGCATGTGCAAGGTGCAGAAGGAGACGTGCCAGATGACGAGCTCGCGGCCCGTGCTGGGCTGCGTGCGCAGCACGACCGGCCTGGGCTTTGTGCACACGTGTCTCATGGGCATCTACATTGGCACGCCGACGTACCTGCTGTCGCCTGTCGAATTTGCGCAGAACCCCGTGTCGCTCTTCCTGATCCTGTCGCGCTACAAGATCAAGGACACGTACGCCACGCCGCAGATGCTGGACCACGCCATGTCGAGCATGCCGGGTAAGGGCTTCACGCTGCACGAGCTCAAGAACATGATGATCACGGCCGAGAGCCGCCCGCGCGTCGACGTCTTCCAAAAGGTGCGCCTGCACTTTGCAGCCACGGGCCTGGACCGCACGGCCATCAACACGGTGTACTCGCACGTGCTCAACCCCATGGTGGCCTCGCGCTCGTACATGTGCATCGAGCCCATTGAGCTGTGGCTCGACACCAAGGCGCTGCGCCGCGGCCTCATTATGCCCGTCGACCCGGACGCCAACCCGCGCGCCCTGCTCGTCCAGGACTCCGGCATGGTGCCCGTGTCCACACAGATTGCCATTGTCAACCCCGAGAGCCGGCTGCTGTGCCTGGACGGCGAGTTTGGCGAGATCTGGGTCGACTCCGAGGCGTGCGTCAAGTCGTTTTACGGCTCCAAGGACGCGTTCGACAAGGAGCGCTTCGACGGCCGCACCGTCGACGGCGACCCCAGCATTCGCTATGTTCGCACGGGCGACCTGGGCTTCCTGCACAGCGTGAGCCGGCCCATCGGCCCCAGCGGCGCCCAGGTGGACATGCAGGTGCTCTTTGTGCTCGGTAACATTGGCGAAACGTTTGAGATCAACGGCCTGAGCCACTTCCCCATGGACATTGAGAACTCGGTCGAGCGCTGCCACCGTATCATTGTGCCCGGCGGATGGTACGTCCTTTCTACCTCTCTGTCTCTATTCTAATTTTTTTTCTTTTTTTCTTCTTTTTTTTTCGTTTCCGTATACTAACACCTGTAGTGCCGTCTTCCAAGCCGGTGGGCTCGTGGTGGTGTTGGTCGAGGTTGCACGCAAGGCCTATCTGGCCTCCATTGTGCCCGTCATCGTCAACGCCATCCTCAACGAGCACCAGATCATCGTCGACATTGTTGCCTTTGTCAACCGCGGCGACTTCCCCCGGTCCCGCCTGGGCGAGAAACAGCGCGGCAAGATCCTGGCCGGCTGGGTCTCGCGCAAGATGCGTACGATGGCCCAGTTTGCCATCCGCGACCTTGCCGCGCTCGACCAAGACAGCAATGTGATGGGCAACAGCAGCAGCAGCGGTGCGGCCACCGATGCCAACCGGGCCAGTCTCAGTAGTATGCGCAGCGGCGGGCCCGGCGGCAGCGGCGGCGCACCGTCGTCTGCCGGCCCCCCACAGATTCTCGAGCAGCGCGAACTGGAGCAGCAGCATGACAACGAGTTTGCGTATGGCGCCGAGAGCAGCGGTGACGGCACCCGCACCAGCAGCGTTGGTGACGTCAGCGGTGGCGGCAACGTCAACAGCAACAACGACAACGACGGCCTCCCACCGCCCAGCTTTGGCGCGGTCGAGATGCCGGCGGACGACAGCGTCGTTGTCAAGCGGCCGTCCACGGCACGAGACGGCCAGGACGGCTACAGCGACCACGAGTACGAGTACCAAAACGAAAACGATGTTCTCACGCCGACACAGGCCCATGCCGGCGGCCTGCTGGCCGTGCGCAACGTCGACGCCCATGCTGACTCGAGCTCTGACGACGATGCCAAGCGCCCGCCACCGCCCATTGGACGCAAGCCTGTCCCGCGCAAGAGTGTCCAGTCACCGCCTCCCAGCGCACCAGGACAAGCACCACCGCCACCGCCCATTCCACAACAGCAGCAGCAGCAGCAACAACACGACATGTTCTTACCGGGCGTGGACGGCCGGCCGTCGATGAACAATGACTGGCGGTTGAGCCAGGTCATGTACAGCAACGATGGCGGTGTCGTGGGCGCCGCCGACGCCAGTGCGGGTGGCCGGCCCGTGTCGGTGTCGGACGACGAGTGGGCGCGCGATGCGATGCGCGGTTTGAGTTTGGCCGACAACGGCGAGCAGAGGTAGTTCTTGGTTGATGACAAGGTTCGATTCTTTATGAGCGGCATAGCAGGTGCAACACTACGGCTTTTGTCTTCGTTCCGTGTTTAACGTTTCTATTCATTATGTAGTTTTCTGGTTTCTTGTGGCAGCTCATGCTTTCCGTATTGTTATTGTTTAGTTCACATTACTTGGATTCCCCTCCTGTTCGCCTTGTCGAGAACCAACACTGCATCTTTGCCATGCTCGTATTCGGTCGACTCTCTTCTTGGATTTTGTGCAAGGTCTTCGTGCTCCCTATAGCAAGTACAATAGACAGCTCGCCTTCTCACAATTCATCCCGCTCAGGCATACCCAAGCTGTCCCGACCCGCCTCCCGCTCTGCCCGCGTATGCTTGCGGTCCGAACGCCGCGCATTGCGCATCAACGCGTCCCACATCAGCCGCCGGTCGCGCCCGTGGTCCGACTCCAGCACGTGCTCCGTGCGGATCTTGAAGTAGATGTCCACCTTGCCGTGCTCCGGGTCCGGCTTGGAGTGCTCAAACGGCCACGCCACCACCGCGTCGTCCTTGGCCGCCGGCACGTACCGGCTGAGGTCGGCAAACGAGTCCTCGCACTTGCCGCCGCCCTTGGCGTTGAACAGCGGCAGAATCGGATACAGCTGGCCCGGCGCGAAGAACACCACCTTGTCGCGGTCGGCCACCTCCGGCAGCGTCCACGTCGACGCCGCCGCCCCCTCCGTCGGGATGGCCCGCAGCGGCGCCGCGGGCTCCGTCGCCGTGGCCGCCGCCTTCTTGGACTTCTTTTGGAACACCATGAAGCGCCACGTGCGCCCGTCGTCCATCTCCGGCCGCCGCATCTCGTGGTCCTCGATCCACTTGCGCACGTAAACGGGCAGCTCGCGCCACTCCATCATCAGCAGGTCGCGCTGCATGCCGCCGTGGTCGACGCCGTCCCAGCTGCCCGGGTACGTGCGGCCCGCAATGAACTTCTCGATGCCGTCCGAGAACGGGTACAGCGGATGGCCCTCGCCGTTGCGCAAGTCGCCGAGGCGGTAGTTGCGCGCGTGGAACTTCTTGACGACGTTGCACTTGGTCTCGAAGCCCATGGGCGGGTCGCCGTGGTCGGGGAAGGGGCGGTGCCAGTTCCAGTGGGCGACGATGGGGTACTCGTGGGCGTCCCAGTTGATAAAGTGCTTGCCGTCCTTTTCGTACGCGTGCGTTGAGCCGAGGCCCTGCAAGACGAGGAAGAGCAGCGCGCTGGCGCTGCCAGTCTTCATCGTGATTGAGGATGGAGTGGTTTGGAGAGAGACAAATGTGTTGTCAAAGGCAGGTATTTCGTTGGCACGATCCAGCCGGTTGTCGTGGTCGTGGTCGTCAAGCGCGCTTTCCAAAACATGGAGGTGTGGGCAAAGTGTAGTGACCGGAGAACGGCTCGACACAGCCTGGTGATGCTTTTATCATGGGCCAGACAGAAACGAAGCAAAGAACCAGCCACGAAACGGTTTCGAGTATCCGCGCGTTTCTAGCATGTGCCAGAAGCCTTGCGGTACTAGTATTGCCGCTTCAATCTGTCCATCATGCTTCCTACTGCTGTCCTCTTCGTCCTCTGCCCCATCCCCTTCGGGTATTAACGAGGCCCAGCTATGTCATAGCAAACATGGGGAAAGGCATATGGAGGCGGGGGAGCGGAGGGAAGCCTGGCCGGCAATCGAAGACAAGGAACAGCAACAGTTTTCCCGACTTCGAGCCAATGAGATGCTGTGCACGTATTGTCCTTTTTGTTAGTATCCCAATTATCGTGTGCCGGCATATTTGGGGGTCTCGATGCGAATACAGGCTAATATGGGTGGTGCAGCGTCGTGATCGCGTGTGGCTTAATATTTGCAGATTAATATTGCCACTGGCTGCTGTTCGTACCCAGAACGTGTCCTTTTTGCCTTCATTTATCGAGATATACTGTATTGGCTTTCAACCTGTGTTGCAGTTGGATCACGAGATGTCGCCCGAGACTTTCCTTGTTTTGTTAGTGCATGGCAGAAGGAAAATATCAAGACATGAAATAAAACAAAATATTTCACAAAAGCACTGAGAGAGAACCTCATCATGACCATGTTTAAAAATGAGACATTCAAATTCGCTGGTCGGCAACTTTTATTCAAGAAAAATGAAAATAAAAAAACTCCAAGAACCAACGCATCGATATGCTTTGCGTTAAAGCTTCGCGATGAACAAAATTATCCAAAATCAAGTGTAATCGTTTTTCAGAGCTGCATTCCCAGGTATGCGCTCCGTCAACAAGCTGTTTTACGGACCGTGGTCACTGCCAATGGGGGTAGACCCTGGTTCCACTGGAGCGGCATGGATGACACGGCCGTTTTCGAGCACGACAGAGAAGTCGGCGTCACGGACGGCCTCAACACGGTGGGCAATGGTAATGACCGTGCTGTGCTGCAGCTCTTCGCGAAGGACCTCCTGGATCTGGAACGCCGTCTTCTTATCAATAGAAGCCGTGGCCTGGACGGTTAGCAATCACCGACTACATGGTGACAAACGCAAACGTCCGCAACGGAACTAAACTTACCTCGTCCAGAATGACAATGGGGCTGCGGCGCAAAACAGCCCGACCGAGGCCAATCAGCTGGCGCTGGCCCTGGCTCATGTTCTTTCCGCCACCGTCAACACGGCTGCTCAGAGTGAAGTCACTGGCGGCATCAGCCAGGACACGGCGGAGGACAAGCTCACACTCCTCGTCGGTGTGCTCGCCGACTGGGTCCAGGTTCTCGCGCAGGGAGCCGGGGAAGAGCACAGGGTCCTGTGCGACGAAGCTGATGCGCTGGCGCAGTTTGTGCTTGTTGACAGTGGCGACGTTCATCGAGCCAATGTAGATGCTGCCCTGGGATGTTTCGTTGTTGTCCGGCAGAATGGTGCCCAGCAGCGCCAGCGCCAGCGTGCTCTTTCCTGACCCAGTACGGCCCGTGACGGCCACCGTGGAGCCGGCGGGGATGCGCATGTTGATCTCGCGTAGGCTGGGCTCGAGGTGCGGCGCGTAGCGGAAGGACGCATTGTCAAACACAATATCGTCATTCGTCGTCGGCCAGGCCGCGGGCGGATCCACGTCGCCGACCGGCTCCTGGTCCAGGTCTAGTAGTTCTGTGACACGCTCCACGGAGACGAACTGCATCTGCAGCTCGCCGTACCGGCGGCACAGGACCTGCGTGGAGTTGACAAAGTACGCAGCAGAGGTCAAGACGAAGGCAACGAGACCGCTGGACAGACCGGTTCCCAGAGCCGTCATGGTCAGGGCAAACGTCGAGAGCGCGGTCAGCGCATTAAAGCGCCACTGCAGCCACGCCTGCAAGGACCAGTAAAAATGGTCCATGCGCTGAAACGCATCGGTGGTGGCGATGATGCGCTCTTGGAAATGCGGCTGGACGCGGAACGCACGGACGGTTGTCAAGCCTTCCAGGAGTGTGCCGAAATTGGACATGAGAGGCGACAGCGAGACCATCTCGAGACGGCGCAACGATTGAGACGCGGGCAAAAAGTGAAAGAAGATCAGGACAAAGGCCGACGTCATGAAGACGGCCATGACCAAGAAGGTCGGCGTGGCAGACGCAATGACCAAGATGGAGGAGACCCAGTTCAGTGCGAACCACGCACAGCGGTGGATCTGCTGGGCAATGGCTCCGTCAATTGTGCCAATGTCGGATGTGACGCGGTTCATGAGCCGGCCCACGGGAGTCACATCGAAGAAACGGAATGGCGCCGTGCTGACCCGCACCATGACTTGCTGGAACACCTGCTTGCCGGCCGTATATGTGATGGCAATCAAGATCAGGTCGCCAAGAGTACGGAATACGAGAGAGGACAGGGCCAAGACGGTGAACCAGAAAAGCCATGGCAAAACGTCACTTTCGGGGTTGGGCAGACCAAAATTCTTATCGGTCCACCCGGTGCTGTTCATAGTACCATGGTGGACAGCGACAGAGAGCATGTCATCATCGCCTTGCGCACCACCAACAACAACTTGCATGGATGGTGAAAGGATGGACGATAGTGATCTCTTCAAGACTGTTGTCACGGCGTCGCTTCCATAGGCTTCACCCCAGATCTTGAGGAAGTAGAAGTACGCAATCTTGGAGATGCGGAAGCCGACGAAGCAGACAATGACAAGCGCCCACCAGTGGGCACCACCCGCCTTGATATAGCGCCAGTACACGGACAGCATGACACCGCCATGGACACGGTGCTCCTCTTCAATGAACTTGTTCTTGGCAACCTTGTCTTCATGGGGCTTTGCATTTTCTGCCTCGCTCTCGGACGACGACGATGCAGAATCGTTGTCTGCGGACAAGCCCGCCTCGCTCTCGTCGGCAACGGTGACGAGTGTCGAGGTAGCAGCAGATGCGTTGAGCGTCCGGCGGACGTGGTCGGCGTCAATTTTGGAGACAATCCCGTGCTCGTCACTGACTTCGTAGATCTGGTCGGCATAGTCGGCAGCAAGGTCCATGCGGTGGGTAACAAAGATGACGAGGCGGTTCTTCATGAGACCGGATGTCGCAAACAGCCGTTTCATGATGGATTCGGCGGTGTTGTGGTCCAGAGCGGCAATGGGATCGTCAAGGAGCAGGATGCGGGCGCGGCTGTAGATGGCGCGGGCCAGAGCTACGCGAGCCTTTTGTCCACCAGACAAGCCAATGCCGTTCTCTCCAACATTGGACATGTCACCGGCCTCAAACTCGGCAAAATCGGGAAGCAGACAGCACGCTTCTATAACCCGGTTGTACCGCGTCTCGTCGTAAGGATGACAGAAGAGAATGTTCTCACGAACGGTCATGCTCTGGAGCCACGGCGTCTGCGCACTGTAGCCAATGGTCTCCTTGGGAACGGAGCGCGTGCCGGCATGTTGGTCCATCTCACCAAGTAGGGTCATGAGCAAGGCCGTCTTGCCAGTACCGACCTTTCCGCAGATCACAGTCAGGCCCGGTCCGTCGGCGACAAAGCTCACTTTGGTAAGAATCGCTGTTTCTGCCGTGGGCCAAGCGAAAGCCGCATCCTCCATACCAATGTAGAGAGGGCCAGGCGGGCGAATGATGCCATCGACAAGAGCACCTTCGGGCGCCTGCGTCAGCACGTCGCGCCCTGGCTCGTCGTCAATTCCTTCCTTGTCGGGCTCGGCCATAAAAGCCTCGATGCGGCGAATAGCAACATTGGCGTTGAGCATGACAGTAATGAGATCGGGCAGCTCGCGAAGGCTCTGCTCGAGCAAGTTGAAGAGGTTTAGCGCAGGGAAGGCGATGTCAATGGTGAGAGGACGCTTCTCAATGACAGTGTAGGCGTAGAAGGCAGCCACGGGGAAGAAAGAGGCAGCCAGCTGGTTGATGATGGATATGGCCTTCTGGATGAGGTTGGTAATAACCCGATAGTTGAGCTCCTTCTGCCGCGCTGTCAGGATGTTGGCCAGCCACTTGTCCTGCCAGTCGTACCACCGCAAATGACGGATCGATTCGATGAACTGCGACGTGACCTGGAGCTTGGTGTCGGTCACGGCACGACGGGCGAGCTCCCAATGGACGAGGACCTTCACAACGTAGACGTTTATGATTTGGGCGGCGACAATGACCAGGATGCCCAGAAGAGAGGCGGCGCCGAGCACATTCCATAGCAGGAAGATGGAGAGGACAAAGTTGAGGGGCTTCGTGAACAGCGTGGGGAACTCCCAGAAGCGCTGGGCCACCTCATAGACGTCATTGCGCATGAGGTTGAGGATCTTGCCAGTCGATGCGGGGGCGGAGCCGCTGGCGACACTGTTGGCGATCTCGGTCATACCACCGCCACCTCCTGGTCCACGGGCACCGCCACTACGGCCTCCACCTCCTCCGCCGCCACCGCCACCACCGTGGGCAGTCAGGATTCTCGGACGGACGACAGCCGAATCCCGTCTGCGTCTGCCCTTTCCGCCCTTCTTGCCCTTGTCTGCTTCTGTTAGACCAGGGAAGGTAAAGGCCTTCCGGCGCAGTGTTTTCTCGTAGATCATGGTGATGAGCTCGCCACGAGAGCGTTCATAGCAGCGGCGAGTGAACCACAACGAGAAGACACCGGCCTGGGCCCGGGCAATGTTTGTGATACAAATGAACACGGCGTAGACGGAGGCCACACGCACACTGGCTTGTGGACCCTCCATGGACGCGAGCAGCAGCTTCAAAAGAATGATGGGAAGCATCGACAGCATCGAGTCGAGAATACCGAGGAGCGACGTAATGATGAGGTCGGGTGTGTTGACCTTGATGATGCGGGCGGTGACGGAGCCCTTGACGTCATGGAAGAGTCGGTAAAGACGGGCGTGCTGGAATTCAAACGGCAGGTGCCAAACATCCTCGTCCTGGAGTTGGCGGGTGGCGCCTAAGCTGATAACAGGGGCCATCCAATTGACCGTCATCCACTGGTACATATTGAGATTGTCCTCGGGACTGCGGCTCTTGATGGACGGCGTCTCGAAGATGCCGGCAATTCGGTCGTCCCCGCGGCCCAGGCCGAGGCGAGGGTCACGCATGGGCATCGCCATCATGATGCCAATGGACAGACTCGTCACGCTCATCTCCGCAAGCCAGGTCAGGTTAAGTGGCCACTCGGACAGTCCGGGAACGCCGAACAACAATGCAATTTGAACGAAGAGTGTGCTCGTATAGATGAAGAGGACGCTGCTTGGCAGCGACCGAGGCCGGTCAATTGCCAACAAGATCGCGGAGATGAACTGCGCAGTCAGAAAGTCAGCGTATTGGGCGTTCGCAATCAAGGACGACAAACCGATGGGGGCACGGTACTCACACAGGGGACAACAGGTGTCAGGTACAAACGGCCATGGCCGGCTGCAAAGGTCAGAATCAGGCTCGTAGCCACACCCGCCACAGACAGCAAAAAGAGCGTGATGGCCATCAGGTGCCAGGACCGGACGACCAGTGTCGCCAAACCGCCGCCAATGCTCACGGGCCGGGAATCGACGACGCTGTTCCGCCGGCCAAAGCCGACGATGGTGCTGCTCGCACTGCTGTCGGTGGCATTGTCGCTGTCGGACTCGACGGCCCCTTCAGCAGGCTCGTCCACAGCGATTTCCACGGCCGAGCCGCTGGCCGTGGCTTCTACATCGGTGTCGGTATCACCGGCCTGCACGCCACTATGGCGGTCTTGCCGGGCGTTCGTCCCCGTCGATGGAGGCAGCCGACCGTGCTTTAGGCCGAGTTCGTCCTCTTCGGTCGCAAAGCCGCGAAGGTAAATCGGCCGGCGCTTCCAGAGCGGCTGCAATGAATAGCGGCCGACAAAGACAAGCAATGCCAGCCACACGGGGACGTAGGCTATGATGCCGGGACAGCCATCACCGAACGTAGCGCTTTCAGGAATCTAGTTTTGTTAGCTCTGGCGCGTTTGTTTCAAATTAGATGCAATAACAAATAGAGACTGTCGTCGAAGACGTCTTGTTGCTGTGAAAACGTAAAACGTATTCAGGGGCTGTTTGCCGTGAAAAACAAGCAAGGAAAGTGCGGCCTAGGCGCGGAATACCGGCAGGCATCGCACATTCCGAAAACGTCGGGCGTGTGAAACCAGGTGCGCGACGTCTTGCCGCGCCAGGAAGGCACGGTCGAGCACCGGAGGACTGCTTCGGTTCAATACGCACCCAAATCTGACGGCAGCATGAATAACAGGGCCAAATATGGTCTGCCCAATGTGGAGATGACGACATGGCCCCTCGGAGACGGAAGCCGGGGGCAGGAGGTTAAGCACCGGCGCAAAGACCGATACGCCGAGGACGGCCTGAAAACCTTGGAAAGCGACTCGACGTCGGCCGAGATCGAGAAACCACTCCGAAATTTGCCGCAGATACTCCAAGACGTACACAATGTGAGCTGTGTGTGTCAGTTGCGGAAGGAGTGCGTCGAAAGCGTGGAAAGAGCGTTGGCGTTAAAGTGACGATGTTAGGAAAGAACGTCCATGTAAATCCGAAGTGCGCGTAACGAAGGCGCCGAGGTGTGACAAGAGCGACCGATCAGCGAAGCTCGGTCGAGGCTGCTTAATTGAGGCAAGAGCCAAATCACAAACCAGCAGAAGAACCCCGGGTTGACCAAATCAATGGAGAGCTGCAACTGTTTCCATAACGAGCGTGAGGAAGGACGTCGAAGAAATAGGAAAGAAAGAGGAAATGCGTGACAATGAACGAAAGTTTAAAGAAACAGTGGACTTGCGTCGTCAAAGGTCCCCACTCTATTCGGAGGTGCAGTACGTAACATGGCCGCTAGCCGCTCGAGTTATGGTCAACGGGGAAGGTGCGCCAGTTGCGGAAGGTGTTCCTTTCATGTCAGCAGTCGCGAAAGGTAGCCACAGGACGCCAAAGCCCAAAGCACTCGCCATAATGGCGTCACTGGCAACAGACACGAACATACATTGCTGTTGGTGCAGGCTGCCCGCTCGTGTATTCTTCCGGCACCGAAGTCGGCCTTTCTTAGTCGCGACTTCCTTGTCTCGAGGAGCTTTGCACGGAGGCGCAAGAGGTGGGGTAAGAGCGAACGCAAGGGTAAGGCAATAAAGCAGTTGCGGTTCTACGAGGCAGGAAGGAACGGAACAGCTTGGGATTCAGAACATTTTGCTCTGTATCTTGGCAATGCTTTCGAAAAGGGGAAAAGAATGCAAACTGTCAAAGCAAACAAAGCATACAGAACGCGGCCCGTCGACCAAGAACCCACCCGACTTTCACCGCCTAAGTTCGGGCCGCAGCTCACTTGCACTCGGCATAGGTTTGCCGCCAGTAATGAAGGTGGGGATGGTGCACTATCATCTGCAACTGCAATATGCCCGCATGCACGCAGCTAAACCTCGCTTACAACTCTGGCCGCAAGGCCCGACCAGTTCGTCGAGTGTTCCAGTTGTCAAGTCTTGCAAGCAATCGAGCACCAAGATTCCAGCCTAGCTGCCTCGATGGTAGTCTCGGCTCACGGCCAACAACACGTACAGTCAAGTGCGTTGCTACTCGTGTTTCTGCCTCGCCGTGTTCAACATTCTGGAGCTCCCATCGGCCACGCCAAACGAGCATCGCATCGCCCATTCTTTTTGCCGTAGCTTCAAGGACTCGGCTTCGTCGTAACGGAGAAAGTGGATCGGTTGCATGGGGTGGCCCATGTAGCTTCCCCGTGTCAGATGACGGCGAACAAGTCGGTGTCCGGACCCCCACGCAAAACGCAGCACGGTGCACTGCATACGAAGTATGCAGCAGGTGAAGACGGTTAGGCGTCTTGTTCATCTCCACGTCTTGCTACATGTCGTTAATGTTGCAGCACAAGACGTGTAGCTCTTTGTAGCTCCGTTTTTCGGTCATCCTTAACAGGCTGCGGTGTGTGTCCAGTCAGAAATAAGGACCAAGGCGACATCTAGCGACATGACGCCTTGATAGACGTTACAGCAAGTTCCCGACCACTCGCTCTAGACTCTCAAACTCCCGTGAGCAGGTCCCTGGCAAGTGGACAGGGGCCAAGACATGCAACGCCGAATATTTGTCTTTGATTTGCACACGACCAGATAGTACACATGGCGCAAAGAAAATATGTTTTCGACGACCTCCAGAAAATAGCCAGTTCTGGCTTTGAAGCGAACAAGAATAGAAATTCAGAAAACGGCGCCTCACAACTGCAAACTGCAAGGCATATCGCCATGCCACCATGGAAAACAGGGCCGAAACAGCCACACAGAAAAAGACCAAGTACCGTTGTCTGGTCTCTGGCAGCATCATCAGCCTGATACCGACTGTCCAGAGTCGATATCCACTTCTCAATGTGTGCTTCCGCATGACTCGACAAAAGAGGCAACATGCCACCCATGAAAGCTACGATATACAAGACGGAAGGCCGGCTGGCCTATCATCAGAGGAACAAGGGTGCGCGCCTTGCTGTATGCCAACTAATAGCTTTTGAACAACAGACATTCGGGAAAACAAGAGCCGGCACGGCCTACGAAACCAGGCTGCAAGAAATGGTCGCGAGATCTGCAGGGAATGGATACGGACATCGTCCTTTCCTTCTTTTAATTGTCTTTATTTTCGCTAAACTCACTCGCCTTTATTCTTTGCATGCAGAATATACACATCACACGAGACCATCCAGACAAAATCAACAAGCTCCACTTCAAACAGCTTCAAGACGACATCTGGGAAGGGTGTAAGCCCATTTTGCCGAGCGCCGAAACGCGACCGAACCATACAGTCGTCCTGAGCCTTCTATCCCCCCAAGTCTGCTTTTATCTACCTTTCTACCACGGTCCCGGGTAAATAAAGCAAGGGCAAGCGCGGCTGTGCATAATATGCGGGGGTGACCATATCCATTTGGCAACGTCAAGAGGCAAGCCTGAATGAACATCACGGTTACATTCATTGGGTAACTGGAAATAAACATGCTGATGAACAAGGAATCAAGCCAGAGCCCTCCGGCCAAAGAACGAAGAAGTTCCATGTGTGTATACGGTGACATTTCGTCACAGGACAGGCAAAACTCAAAACGAAAGGAAAACCCAAAAAATGCATCTTTCCTATGACAATGCTATTTTCCTTGAGGCCATTAAAACAAAAACCATAGAAATCCAACACATTACCACCAGTATTAACCCTTCGACAAAATACACAAAAAAACGATGGAACCAAGCACTACCGGTATTGGGGCTGGCCGTACTCCGTTGGTTGGAGGCCCTGCGGGTGGTGGTAGCCCTGGGTCGCTGGCGTTGCCGCCATCACCATGGGCGTGGCTGGCATCTCGACGGGGTGGTGTGCGCCTTCCTGGACGGGCAGCTCGTACACGCCGCCGGACTGCTGCTGGTAGAGCAAGTTGGGCGAGGGCGACGTGTTGTACGGGTCGTGCGGCCATTTGGACTCGCTCGGATCGCCGCCCACGGCGCCCGCCTTCCAGTCGTACGTGTTGGCGCCGCCCGCCGACAGGTGTGACAATTCTGTGCCGCTTGCCTGGCTGCCGCCGCCGCCGCCGCCGCCGCCTCGGCCACCGCCCATGTCACTAAACGCGCCGTCGCCGCCCAGCATCGGCCGGTTCTCCTCGGTCGCCTGCCGCTTCCGCCACATGCGGACCAGGAAGTAGGCCAGCACGGCCACAATCGCCACGCCCGCCACGGTGGCGCCAGCTATTATGCCGGTGCGCGTCGTGCTCGACATGCCGCCACCGTTGTTGTCGTTGTTGCTGCTATCGCCAGTCTTTGTGGGCGTGCCCGCCGTGGTGGTAATCGTCTGGGTGTGGCCGTTTGAGGTCGTCGTGATGGTCGTCAGGGAGGGTGTCGCGCTGGTGGTGCCCGACGTGGTCGACGGCATCGTGGTGGTCGACGAGCTGTAGGTGCCGTTGCCGGCGGCCAAAAAGTCCTTTTGGGAGACGCTGAGCGGGGTGTTGCTAAACGAGCAGGCCGAGGCCATGGTGGTGTAGACGGTCTCGAGGTCGGCCAGGTCGGACTTGCCGATGCACTCGGCCGCGCCAATGACAAAGTTGCCCGTGTTGCTGCAGAGGCAGTCGTTCATGGCGGTGACGGTGTCGCCATTGCAGCCGCTGGCCGTGGACGCGGAATCGAGACAGGACCGCGTGCCGACCGGGTAGGCGTCAAAGTTGTTGGTAAAGGCGGCGCGCACGGCGGTCGTCTGGACGAGGAGGAGGAGGGTGACGAAGAGGGCGACGAAGGGGGTCGGCGCGGGCCGCCGCCGCCTACTTTGTTGCCGGCTGTCCATTGTGTGCGTATTGGGCTGTGTGAGGGTGGAGGGGAGACGACAACAAGAAGAGATACGACAGACGAAGCTTGACGATACGGTCCGTTTCACGTCAGTTCGTCGTTTGCAGTGGTAGCAAGTCCGGCCGATGTGGTGGGAGTCGCTTCCCTTAAAAGGGGGCGTGTTTGGCAGGATCCGTCCAAATCTCGGACTCGCGTTCCTTCAGCCTTGGAAAGTTGAGCCGTCCACGGCGAAGGCTAGCTCGGCAAGGTTGTTGTACTGGGACGGAGAACACGCGCGAGAATGTTTTGGCCTGAAGAAATGAAAAAAAGTGTCGGACAGTTTTCGTCGTAGCTTTTCTCCAGATGTAGGGATCGGTTTCCAGTCCACGGTTTCAGCCGCATGTGGTTTGGGAATCTCGATTCGGGATAGGCGCGACACTAAATCTCCAAGCAAACGGCTGCAGCTCAACCTTGGCGGAGGCCGTTGTCTTCTTCGTATGGGACGTTGTGTGTTGTCGAGGTCAGTTTGACGACAAGATGCTCGGCGTCGATGAAGCTAGCGATCGTGACGGGAGAAAAGAAGGAAATGGAGGCGGAAGCGATCTACGCGTTGGAAGAAAAGAAATCAAAAACAGAAAAGACGGTTGCCGACAGGAGTGGACTCGCGGAACTCCACATTTGAATTACAAGCCCCCCGTCTAGAACCCAACTCAAAAGCGAATGGATAGTCGGGAGACGAAGAAAATCGTGAGAAACTAGGGGGGCAGAGAGAACAGAAGTACGAAATTGGCGGAGACGATGCTGGGGGCGAACGATGAAACGAAAGTTGAAGGCCAAAACAGGACAAGAGGGGAAGAGTAGGAGAGGAGGAATAGAAGTGAGAGGCCAGAAACAGACAAGAGGCCCCAAGTCCAAGGCAGACCTGGAGCTCAGCCACGCAAAATTGGGGGCCCTTTACGCTTGACCTGACGCACTGTCGTCTCTGGCCTTTGCGAAGGATACGACATACAAAACCAGTATCTCGCATACGTTGAAGGGCCTAACCGTTCCAGCCGGCTCCAGATTCTCACTCTCCTTCCTTTCCTTGTGCCTCTGCTGCTGATGATGGAGACCAGCCCCAATCGCTCCCAGCCCCCTGCCGTACAGTGCACATCCTTATTCAAAATACCACGCCAGCGTGAGTGGCGAGATGGATCCAAGGCTTCGCGCAATTACCACTTTCTCACGAGCCATGTGTTTTCCAGACGGAGGAAGCGACAAACCGAAAAACGTGAGAACAACAAGACAATCGAATTGACAGGACTCGGGGAAGCACGTCACTGAGACGGACATGGCGGAGGAGATAAGACGCAACAAGACCACATACACAATAATTACGATGCATGGTCGGTGGGCGGGGATTCAACGCCTCCGCCACAGTCGACCCGCGCCAACAGACAAGCCTACCGTGCTCTGTCCGTGGTTTTCCAAGGTGGATCGACACAAACTCCCCTGGCCCGCAGACGACAGGGGTTGTGCTTGTTTTGTTCGCTGTACCCGGCAGGTACCGCGTTAGGTGAAATTAGCTGCCATTCGGTGCAAGCCCATACGCCAAAATACGTGGATTGTGTGTTTAGTGACTTCTGCGTCCGTCAGCTTATCTGGGGCGGCCTGTTTGGTGAGACAAGGAGGCAGGCCACTTGTAAAAATAGGGGCTTGGACAGCTTCATATCCCACGTACGCACTATCAAAGCCGTCAGTATGGGCGCAAGCCATCTAAGGGTCATCATACTGAGTTGTTGCTGTGTCATTGTCAGCAAATAGGGCGTTGTATCGATATATATACACGGAGTATATAAATATATATCTCTCTATAAAGCCCTATTTGCGGCAACGATTCCTCCTGGTGAGAACGGACAAAATGCGGACGAAATCAACACGACTGTTGCGAGTTCAAGTACCAATCCAGCTGGTCGTACAACAGCAAACCCCAACCCACAAGGCGTGAGAAGCGAAGGATCTGCTGCGGGACGCCAAATAACGACGGAAGCGATCGTGGCGTCGAGAATAAAGAACAAAGAGGTCCTCTGGTCCTTTTGTCGTAGTTAAGTTCCAATGACCAGCCGACCAACGTGTCAAACCATGTACTCTTCTGGGCTTCAGCCTTTTCTGGCAGGATTCAATAGAGTGTGGCGTGGGTGTGGCTTCCTGAGCTCCCGAGGTGCGGAGGTGCGGGAAAAGCTTGTTTTTTGCGGTTAGTGTTGGTTAGCATTGCTTCTGTGTTAAAAATAGAAGCAAACGCCAACTCCCAATGCCACACCAAAGAACTGCACAAAGCAACAAAACACCAGACTTGGAGCTGCACTGACTGATTGACTCCAGAGGCAAAAGACGACGTAGCTTAGTGTCTCCTGGTCCGTGACATGCCAAAGAGTCAGTTCCGGATGATTGCCGTACGTTTGATGTCGATTTCGTCGTAAATAAGATTCTGATGGTGTAGACTTAAAAGAACGCCGATCTCTGGAGACTGTCCGGGCCTACGGTCACGGCCAAGATCCAGGGCCAATGCGACGGCATGTGCGGCGGCCTCCACAGCTGTTGAACCGGGACTGTGAGCCTCCAGCTGCGTGAACCAGGGCGAGACCGTCTCCTCTCCTTTTCCTGGTAGAGGGCATCCATCGGCCGTCTTTGGAGACGCGGTTCGCGGATTCGGCTTGAGGGTGAGGTGTGTTTACGCACTCTTAGCCATATTGCTTTTAGCTGTGTAAGTGGCTTGTATTTGAGTATGGCATGTTCACTGTCGGTTGTCCTTTTTGAATTTCCGCTTTGCACCTCGGTGCTGCCACGCGGACACCGTCCAAAAGCATCATCGGACGTGGAGCGAAAGGTGTCGCCCCAAACGATATGCCTCCAAGAAACACAGCAACGCACATGGGGGCGAGACATCGCGTTTGTAACAAATGGAATCAAAATCGTGCTCGTTTCATCCGTCTCGCGACACAGGCACGGGAAGCAATATCAAAGCAATGGGACGACTGTTGTGTCTGTCGAGGAACGGTACAAATGGAGTTGAATGTGTCTTAAGATGAAGGGCTCATTGGGCCGGCAAACCTGGCCGCCATGGCAGACGAACGCGATATTCTCTGCGTCGCGGCTCCTGCCGGCCCAGAACGAACGTTGGGCCCTGACTGCTCCACCATGGTAATGTGCCGATGCTTTGAGTTTGACAGACATCATATGTCTCTCGGAAAGTGGATGATGAGTGTAGAGAGGGAAGAAAGAATGAGAGACGCAAAGTTGGCCGGGACAAGAGGTTGTTGGCTCTTTACTTCGCAAAGTAGCTTGCCAGACGGTTGGCTGTGGCCGAGTCTCGGTCCGTGCAGTGGAGGCTGCGATAGCCATCACATCTGGTTCTTGCGTATGATGATCGTATAGCGAGGTTTCTAGATTCGAAATGTAGTCTTCAGACTTCCTCTACCTTGTTATATGGCAGTTTTGTTTGCTCTTTCTGGACACTTGCGATCTGATCATCCTCGGCGTCAAATATGGCGTTTAAGAAGGCGACAAGGCCGGGCATGCCCGTGAGATTTGTTAGTTCAAAGTAATGAGAGCGGCGCTTCCTCTGCAGCGTAAAGGAATTCATTACCTCCCCTTTCACAAGCTCGCGGATGCTCTTCACGTCCATGCCATAGGCAATAGGCACAGGCGGCAACGCGCTCCTTGGACAGGACTTTTGAAGCTTCGCTATCGTGACAGCATCGAGATGTGGGGTTGATTCTTTCAGACTTAGCATGGCCGGCCGGACCTTGAAGCTCTCCGATGCCATTGGTTCTATTCACCACGTCGGAGAACGTCCGGGGGCGTCTTTACAACGTTCAGTGTCCATTGTAGAGGTGAAAAGACTTAAGATGTGGTGAGTGCTGTGCGACAGACGATGAGCAATGACCTACCAGACAGCTGAATGTAAAAACTAAAGACGGATGTTTGTCTTTCGAGATGGCCGTCTCATCCCGTGAGGAGACGAGGGCTATCTGCTGTTCATAAGCTTTACAGTTGACATGGTTTATTCGGAAGCAAATACTGGAAGCTGGAAGCCGAATCAAAGAAGAATTGGCGGAATAAGAGTAAGATAAAGATGTGTTCTTGATGCCTACAGCAAAAAAATTCAGTCATTTCTGTAGCAAGACTTTGTTGATGCCAGGAAAGGCACACTCATGTTTCTCTCACCACCTACAATCTCTGGTATCGTTGAAGTGCTCTGACGTGAACTTGATATCCAATTCAACATGGACCGGGTTACGCCTTATTCACTGTGTTGTCTATGGCTTGTCTTAAGACAAGAGATATCATTGTAAATAATTACAAAATTGCAACAATTTATTCCATGTTTTGTTTTCCTTTTTGTTCGTTACAATTATATTTATCATTTGTTATTCCAACAATCCTGGTTGAAAGCTAAAATCAATGTAAAAGTACGTATCAAAATACAACGACCACATTCCAAACAAAATTTTACCAATACGATTTTTTTAGAAAATAAACACTCTTATTGTTTGTTGAGAATTTCACATCAACTATGATGCACTTCACGATGGTTCATGCTGGCTTCACTTCACACGCATGGTGAAAGCAGCACCATTAAAGGAAAGGGTCAGCATCTGCATACGATCTCACTGGTAGTTTTCATTACGATACATTCGTACTTCATACTGCGTTACTCTATATTCCTGTCCATTGTTCCCTGCTTCTCTATCAAGCGCCGACTGCTATGTTGTCCTCGTTCGTGTACCAAAGGTCTCTCGACGTTCAATATGCACTCTTACTCATCCATCGTTTTGCAGCATCACGTCACGAGACGACACCGTCTGTCTGGTCACATGGGCCAACCGAGAGCAATTTATGGAGGGCTGTGGCCTCGGACCCCTTCACGACCCAACATATGCAACAAGTTTCGTCTTGGCGCCCCCACAGCCGTCTGTCAGGCGAGACGGGCCCTTGCTTCTGGCCCATTGCTTTTTCATTGTTCTTTTCGTCGTCTCGCTTCCATTCTTTGGGATACTGTTTGCCGGCCGCAAAGGAGACTGCGCGCAAGTCATCCTTATCCCCTTTCCACTTCCTTTTTCACAATGGGACAACGCGGACTTGGGAACAGTCGTGCGGTCACAAATGCAGGCCGACCTAAAAGGTCGGCGGTTGTGTGGCGTTGACGATTGGCTGCACGTGGAGTGGAACGTTTTCTTAGAATCCTTTGGGCCGCAGCCTAGGCCAAGGTGGGAAGACCCGTCAACAGAGCTGCGAGGTGCTGTCGTTTTTGTTGGATTCCATTGTCACTGCCGTTGCTACCGACTGGAAATGAGTCGGTAGTGTCGTACTTTCGGTGTGATTTGCTGACTTTGCTTTCTGACTTTATTTTTAGGCCATGCCGCGTCTAGAAGAGATTGCATTTCTTGTCGATAAAGTCGAACAGGTGCGTTAGGAGTTCTGATTGGCCTGGATGCGGCCGGTGAAGACAATCGCAGGCGACAAGAAAAATGCTCGTGGTGAGGAGTTGTCAACTACTGACTACTGCAGCGTGAAAGCGCTATACCGCTTTAATGGCGTCTTCAGCTGGCGGGCGGTGACGGGTGACCGGCCAGGACGAGTGGAGAGAACAGACTTGCGCCAAAGAAATGCAAGAAAACAAGCGCATTCATCTCTATGATCGGACCAGTTGCACTCGGACGGGTGGTGGAAGAGAGAAATACGAAGAAAGGGAAGATGTACAACAATGGGAGAGACTTCGCTTTGACATGCAAGCTTCTGGAAACATGCGGCTGTCTGAGAAACAGCCGTAGAGATGGGGATGAATAAAAAGGCCAGCGTATGTTTGACTTTTACGAATGTATGTGGTTTTGACAGAAAGTCCGATTTCTTTCCTCTTTTTGCCATGTTCGGATATGGACTTTCTTTTCTTTCGCGCGGACAGCCAGTGTCGTATTATTGCTCGACTCGACCAAACGGGTTAGCAGGTAGCAAGAAGGGGGTTGCTTGTATGGAGTTGGGGCGATCCAGGCGGTCCTGAGACAAGCTTTGTAAGAGAGCAGCCCGGGCCGCCATGTTGATTTTGGGCAAACTCCTGCGCCGCGCCTCGCTTTCTCTTCAGTCTTTTGTATTTTTGGTGTACAAATGTATTCTGCTCGAGTCCATCCCTTTTCGCTCGAGGCAAAGGCCCGCTTGTATTGGACGGAGCAGTTTCGCTTGGTCTTCCCGGAGGTGCGCTGCATCAAACGACTGGGGGGGGGGAGGTCCAGCATGTCATGATGGCAAGAGACGAAAACCAGCAGAAAACGAGACGGTGATTCGAGAAGGAGAGAATAGAGAATAGACGGCGGAGAAGGGCACAATGGGAAGCGTGGGCAGACACGGCGGAAAGGGGCCTGTCCAAAACATAAAACCGTAATGTCAGATGGGAGTTTTGGATACAATTATGGTATTCTGCAGAAATGCCATATTTCTAACAGGTGCATGGCCGTCTCTCCCCTTTCTACTCTGCAGTCCTTTTCCTTTCCTCTTGTCTCCTTTCCTCTTTTGCTTTTCCTCTTTTGCTTTCCTTCTCTTCTTCCCCTCCCATCTCGTCAATCTCTTTTCCAACCACATCCCCATTCGTTCTGTTCTCCTTGGCTGGCCGTGGAGCGGTCGTCGTTAATTGCTGGTCAATACTTTCTACGTTCTTTTCGTTTTCTTCTCTTTTTGACTCTCTTCTCTTCGACTCACTTCTCTTTGACTCTCTTTTCTTTGACTCTCTTCTCTTCTTCGACATCCTCTTTTCGTATTCTTTTAGTTTCTTCTTTTTGTTTTCGTCGTCTGTCTACTGTCTACTACATCACGACATCGATTGTTTCGCAACAGATACCCTCACCAACCACGCTTCTACACAACACACTGCACCGCCGCCATGGGTCAAGCATTCTCCACCGAGTTCCCCGACGAGTCACTGGACGTCATCAGCAAGGAGGACGCCTTCTCCGAACTCTTCCTGGCCATCTGCTGGGCCGGCACCTTTTATGTCATCGGCATGATCTTCACCACCGTCAAGATCATCGACCGGTGGCGGGGCCCGCGCGACGACAACCCGACAGGTTTCTTTTCTGTGCTGGGGGCACTCATATTAGCCTTGGCCTGGCCGGCCGTGCTGGTCATTTTGGCCATCAGCAGTCACTAGGATGGGCGGGTGGGAGAGTAGCGGCGGAGGAGGAGGAAGAAGGACAGCCGGCTCAAAAGGAAGGACACGAAAAGAATAACGAAAGACTTTCGACTGAGAGGGAAGAGCTTCATCGAGAAGGACGACAAGGGCGACGGGGCCGACGAGGGGAAGTGAACGATGGAGGTGAAGGGGAGACGATATCACCATCGACAAATCGCCATCGACAACATCGCCATCGACAACATCAACATCCGCATCAACATCCGCATCGACATCATTATCGACGTCAATATACATCAACTTTGATACATCGGCATCGGCGAGACTCGCCGTGAACATATCAATCTCTGTTTCTCCATCGCATTCCATGTCCGTCACGAGCACCAGCAACTGGCCTGTCAACAGGAATCCTGGTTTGTGTCACGGCTTCCTGGATAGCGCTATTCTGCCAGTTGATCTGTCGCCACTGCCAATCTGTTCTCGGAAACGCGACATGTCTCCAGGAACTCGACGACCTCTGGCGGGACGTGTCTTTGATATTAATTTCATTGTGGTTTTTAATCGGATGGCGTCGATGGATGGTGATGGATGTTTGCTGTCGAACAATGGTTGCTTTGGGGGCCGTGGACGGCATGGATATTGGAGCCGCAGACGGCTGTTGGTGGGCACAGGAGGCACATGTGGGCTCCCAATGTCCACATTTCCACATTTCATAGTCTGTTCAATTTTTCGTGCGCTGGCACTTTGCATATTCATTGCCAGTAATCAATCCACATTTATTTTTACAAAGTCGGCCACATGCACATGCCTTCGGCATGTTTCCACAGGCAGACGCCCGGTGGCCTAAATTTCGTCCGTGGTGCGGCGACGGTTCATTGCATGGCGCCGTCCCGACTTTTGAGCAGTCCCAATGCGCTGAACGACGTGTTGACGTAATGCCACTGCGTTTTGGCCGTTCCATCGCCGTCCAACAGACACAAGCTCAACGGGCGGATGGGGTTACCGACTCAGCGACACAGTGACGCAGCGCCAGATCGACTGGCATCGAGCTCTTTGCCACAAGCTGGACGAGTCTCATGCGTCGTTTGCCGTACAACGTACTCTGTACAAATAGCCCCCCTGGTCCCCCGAGACCCCTCGAAACACGCAGACTTTCTTGCATATTTTCCCAACGCGCACCGACCAGCCTTGCGACTGTGTTTTATGCTTGTGGGGCCAGCCATTGTTGCTTTTGGCCCTTGCCGATCGGCCTGACCCGTCCATCAATCTGAGCGCATCACCTTATTTTTTTGTCTCTCGAGACCAGATCGCCCCAATCGTCATCGTCAATTGAACCTCATTCTGCTCAGGCCACAATTTTCACCACCTCTCCCAACCCACGCCTCTCATGCCCTTCCTCCCCATGTCCAACGCGGCTGTCGTTGGCTTCGTGACGACCGCCATCGCCCTCCTCGTGGCGTATCTCTACCTCTGCTCGCCCCTCGCCGTCCGGCATCGCAACACCACGTCTGCCGTCAGGATGAAGTCCTGGGTCGTCGTCAAGAACTCCGACAAGCCCAGCGAGGCACTGTCCTTCAAGGACGACGGCACCGTGACGGACGAGGACACGCTACCCCGCCCCAAGGGCAGCGACATTCTCATCCGCGTCTCCCACGCCGGCCTCAACCCGGCCGACCTGGCCTTTATGATGAACATCCCCAGCTGGGTGCCGTTCCGCCGCCAGCCCACGCCGGCCATTGACTTTGCCGGCACCATTGTCGCCATGGGCCCGGCAGCAAGCAAGGTCCGCTGCCATGTGCGCGCCGGCCAGCCCCCCCTGGCCGTGGGCGCCCGCGTCGCCGGCTGTCTCACCGTACCCTATGTCGCGACGGGCCACGGTGGGCTCACCGAGTACCTTACCGTGCCCGCCTCCATGGTCGCGCGCCAGCCCGCGTCGCTCAAAGGCCCCGACAGCGACAGCAGCAGCGCGGCGGCCGTGGGCCTGCTGGGCTGCGCGGGCCAGACGGCCTGCCTCTGCGCCACCGACAGCCTGGCGCGCGCAGCCGTCGCCGCCGCCGCCGCCGCCGGCCGCCCGCCGCGCGTGCTCATCAACGGCGCCAGCGGCGGCGTCGGCTCGCTGCTGATCCAGATCCACAAGGCCAAGGCCCAGGCCCCGTCGTCGCGCGGCCCCGCGCACGTCCCCGCGCACGTCACCGCCGTCTGCTCGGGCCGCAACACCGCCTTTGTGCGCGGCCTCGGCGCCGACGCCACCGTCGACTACACCCAGCACGTGTCGCTGCCGGCCTTTTTGGCCGCCGAGTTTGGCAGCGCCGACGCCCAGTTTGACCTCATCTACGACTGCGTCGGCGACCAGGCCCTCTACCTGCAGAGCCCCGCGTACCTGCGGCCCAAGACGGGCGCCCTGCTGTGCATCGTCGCCGGGGCCGTGGGCGTGCCGACCGTCGTGCGCAACCGGCTGCTGCCCGCCGCCCTGGGCGGCACGCCGCGCGCGTACCGGATGCTGGGCCTGTTTCCGTCGGGCGACCTGGCGCGGCAGGTGGCCCGCATGGTCGAGGACGGCATCATCGCGCAGATGCCCATTGACTCGGTGTGGCCCATGACGGACGTGGTCGGCGCATACGAGAAGCTCATGACCAAGCGCGCGCGCGGCAAAATTGTCATCCAGGTCGGGTCCAAGGCAAAGGGAGCGACGCTACCCGCGGCGGTAAAAACGTGAGATGTCATCTTGTCTGTTGTATGCTTGGTTGAACTAGGCGGTGAGACTGGGTAGTAGGCTGCATTGGATTCGTCTGCTGTCTCATCAACATATCCATATAAAATTAAAATCGTTTTGCAATACCTGCACACCTGCACCTGCACCTGCACATCTGTACACCTGCACTGCCTCGTTTCTCTCACCCTAACCATTGCATGGCTGGCAGTCGTGCCCGTGGTCCATTGTGTCGCACGGCTCCAGCAGCTGCTCGTAGTAGCCCATGCTGTCCGTACACACCCGCCCGATGGCCACCTCGCGCGTGTCGTTGCCGGCCGCCTTGCTCGTTCCGTCGCCCCGCTTGTGGCACCACCACAGGTCCCAGCCTTCCACCCGCCGGATCTTGCACTGGCTGTGGCACGCCGTCGTCAGGCCGTGCTCGAGGCACCGCGTGTCCTGCTTGAGGTTGGGCGTCGCGCACTTTTGGTCGTTGTGCCCGTTGGACCGGTCGCACGGCGTAAGCGCTTCGCCGACCGCAAGGTCCGTCGGCGACGTGTTCCACAGCACCCACGTGGATGTGACGGTGCGTGGTGTCACGGTCGTCGCCGTCCATGGTGCACCTGTCGGTGCTACGCGTCCTTTGTCGTCAACGTGTGCCGAGTACAGATGACGGCTCGTAATGGCGGTCTGCATCAGCGTGTAGGGAAAGTATTCTGGGTTGGGACTCGACGGCCACGGCTCATACATGGTGACAGTCTGGACGGTGACGGTGTCCGCTGGGGCTGTGCTTGACGCAGTCTCACCGGCCTTTACCGTCAATGTCCGTGACCAAATGCGTGTGACCGTCGTGGGGTATGTTGTCGCGCCTTTCCATGTCGGTTGCGATTGTGGTGTGGTTGTTGAAGACGATAGAGAGGCCGCCTGAACGTGGCTGTTAGACAACACCGCTAGTGTAAGTGCAATCGCTGATGCCTTCATCTTGTGTAAACTGGAATGGCCAGGTGCTCCTATATCGCGTTTCTCTCATTGCGCTTCTTACAAACGTTTTCAGGAAACGCGATGTCGATACATGTTGTCTGATTTCTCGCTCGTGACGACACCTATCGTACACAGGGAGAATTGTTCTCTGGCCACTTGAAGTCGACAGCTGGCCGGTTCGAGAATTAATTAAAATGTCGCGGCGTCATGCTGGCTTCATCAATTGTGTTGTCTCGGCATAAGAATGCACATTATTTGTGGCCGCTGATGAGTTTAGGCGGCAACTCTCGAGCGTGATAAGTTTCTGCTTGTTCTTGTTAGTCATTTTTCTCTGCCATATCAAACGCTCAGAGAAGCTCGGGATCGGAAATTCTGGAAATGGCTTCGTTCTCGGTGCACATGGTGCATATATCTGACAGTCAACTGGAGTCAAAAAAATGGGTAATCCTCCAATTGAACGCTCGCCCCAAACCAGCGCTGTCGATGTCGATCCCGTCGTGCAGAGGACAGGCCACCAGCCAAACCCAATCGGCCAGACACCATGGCAGGATTTAGTTTAGTGGCCGAGAACGGTTGACATTTTGGCGTCTTATCTTCGGCGACTTTATGCACCATGGAGGCCCTAGCGGCGGGTGAGCCTGTCGCGCCAGAGAGGGCCACTTGGGATATTATGAGCGGTCAAGACGAAAAACGAAACTCTGTGCCGTCCAGCGTTTCTCGTCCGGTATCCTGCTCTCTTTGCTTGATGGGAGTCCGTTGCGATGCCTGTCGTATTGCCTGAGAAGAAATCTGTCCTCCGTCGTTCTGGCTGTGGCCTCGGCTTTGACAACGTCCACGACCCTCTGTCCGCCCCTCCACTCTCCTCGGCGGGAGGACGAAAAAGCTCAGCGGTCACCGGCAAGCGGGCCCAGAAGGAACGTCGCGATGAACCGCCAGCGGTTCGTCATGCTGGGTCAGGTGAGGAGCCAGCACCTGGTCTCCGAGGGAATGAATGCGGGCCCGGCCAACGGCGGGCTCCCCTGCTGCTTTCGTGATCCGGTGTTGCATTGAGGGCGTTTGCACAGCTCTAATTTTGTCCAGTATCTGTTCTTCCACTCTTGTAGGCCCTTGTGGTATGATTGAACCAACGGCTGTGGAGTCAAGCACACGCCAACACACGCCATGGATGATTGGCATGGGCGGGGATCATTGCAGAAAGTCAAACGGTTTTCTGGGTGGGGCCGCTTGTCACCTTTCTCCAGGAAAGTCGGAATGTTGACCAGAACATTGACGTGGACGAGGCCAGAGAATTGTGAGGAAAGGAAAATATTCATCTCAGGGGAGCTTCAAACGCTTCGAAGAGGGGTTGTCGCAATGCGGCACCTGCCTCTTTTGGAGTCTGCCGCACCCGTCGTGATTGCTAAAGTTGAACAAGCTGTCAGGAAAGCGCGACTGGACCGAAAGGAGCCTCCATGCGGTGTGCAAATGCGGAGAGTCTGAGGGCAGGAACCAAGAGCCGGAGAAGGAAGGCAAACGTGCACTGGCAGCAATGGAGGAAAGAGCCAGGGGCGACCATACCGCAAAATCTGAGTTCTGACACGACCCAAAGTGGACACAGACACCGACACGGCCAAAACGAGCTGCATCGCAGCTTTTCACCAAATTTCTGCAACGGCGCATCTTTCGGACGCCCATTCTCTCTCTTTCCTCGGCACTCCAAAGAACCGCTACCCACCGCAGACACCCTCCTATGTGAAAACAAAACCTTATTTTCTCTCCGGTATAGACAACTATTGGCCCTCCATCCAGAAATCGAAACGTAACATTCCAGCAGCGACTGGTAAACCAAGCCAAACTCTTCTCATAGACTGGCCCATTCGACGACACAGACACTGGAGCTTTAGGGACGCCGCTCGCTTGATTCCAGAATCCGACACAGTGATACGGCTACGGTTCCAAGGAGGCGCCGCAATTGTCACGGCTGTGTGAAGTAAGGGTTCGATGAGGTATGGTCAGTCACTCCTATTCTGTGAGCTGATCTATCGCGTACGACGATAGCATCGCCATTCGACTCCTCTCATCTTAGATTCGGTATAAAGTGACCGCATCCAGTCTACCTCGTCTCGCCAGCCATCCATGTCTCAGGAACGACCCCACGCGCGGGCGTGCAGCACCTGCAAAACACGCCGTCTCAAGGTATGTTGCTGTCCCTGCACACGACCATGGCGGTCACCACCTGGTGGGCTGTGTCTCTATTCTCGCACTCACCATGTATAGTGTGATGGAGAGTATCCGATATGCCAAAACTGTCTTCGTGGCGGCCGAGAATGTTTCTACTCGACCAATGTGGATCGGAAGCACCGTGACGATAGTCGACGGACACAGCGGCGAGATGCACAAAATACGTCAGCGGCAACGGCATCAAACCTTGCCACGTCTACGGCCATGCATCCCATATCCTCCTCTTCAACACCGGGCCCTGATTCGGTTTTCGTCCGACACGATGCCAGCCCAGGCGATGTCGTCATCCGTATTGACGACAGGCTCGACTTGAAAACCATCTCTGGGCGCGACGACCACATGCCATTTTTGCAATCAGCCGATGGAATGAAGATCACAGCATATGTCGCCGGCAGCGAAGTACCTCTTAGTGTCGCCCAATCGGCCGGTGCACTCACGATCAACTACGTACCGCGCTACTTTTGGCGCGGCCAGCCTGGGAGCGCGTCTACCCATTACGCGAACATTTACGCACCCGAGGACAACGCGGGCAGTTCTGCCATCTACTCCGGCGTACCGCCATTCTATCCTACGGGCCCCAGTCAAGGGCAAGATTCTGTATCCGGAGAAAAGAAGGGCGACGAACAGGCCCGGTATAACCAGGACAACGAATGGCAACGGCCGGCGTCGACGCTCAGCCTGCCCATCGGTGACCTGGCCATGTGCTACTTTGCGTCCAACTTTGTGCTCATCCCGCGGCGGCCCTTTGGCGGCAGCTTCTTTGAATTTATCGTGCCCGTCCTCCAAGGGCAGCCCCCAGATAGTTCTGTCCAGTATGCACTGCGTGCGTGCGCATTTTCAGCGCTGGGCAATCGCTGGGTCAGCGATACGGTTGACTTTCACGCCATAGGCATCAGTCAGTATACGGCGGCTCTGGCGAAGACGACTCAGAACCTGAAAAACCCACGGCTCAGGACGACGGACGCGACATTGGCGACGGTGCTCCTGATGGGGCTTTTCGAGGTGCGTATCCATTGGAGCTACTACGCCGCACAATACCAGTACTAACGAAGTAGAGCATCACGGCAAAGAAGGAAATGTTTGCGTGGCGCTCGCATATTGAAGGCGCTGTGCAAATTGTACAGAGTCGGGGCCCGGGCAGGATCCGCACGCGTGTTGAGAAGCTGCTCTTCAATTCGGTCCGCATGCAACTAGTATGTCGCTCTCACTCTGACGTGAGGCATCGAGACTGGCTTGACTGCTACTGACCTACCGTTCCCTCAGATCTACCATACGATGACGGCCGATTCGCCCCCGACGTGGAACATCAACTGGTGGTCTGGCGAGAACATTCTCGACTCGGCCACGCTCCGCTCCCAGCGCTTCCTCATGGAAACGGCCCAGATTCGCCGCGAGCTGGACCGCTACGTCAAAGCGTCCGCGGGCCAACAGGCCATTTCCCACAAGGAACTCAGCATGTACATGCTGCGCGTCAGGGCCATCGACAGCGAGATGGCCGCGTTCCTCGCCTCCTTACCCCACGAGTGCAAGCCCTATACCCGCGCCCTGGCCGGCGACGTACCGGACGGAGACTACGAGAATGCCGAGGCGTATCCCGGCCGCGTTGACATGTACCCGGACATTAGCATGGCCACAGTCTGGGTCGGCATCCGCTCGTGCCGTCTTGTCATGTCGTGTTCCATTGTGCGCTGTCTCGCCCTCACGTGTCCGCCCGGTACCGATTACCGCACGCTGCCCGAGTGCATCGAGGAGACACGTCGATGCAAAGGTCTCGTGGACGATGTTGTCGCCGCCGTGCCTTACTTTTTGGGATCGGTGCCGTCCATGCCACCAATATCGAATTCGCGGCAAGGGACGGTTCCGCAGCTTGGCCCGACCTCGGCTTCGGCGGCCACGTCTGGCTTTGCCTGCGGTGACGACCACGGCCATGGCATGCCCAAAGTCCTGGCGGCCTACCTGCTCATCTGGCCGCTGGCCGGTGCCTACACACACGACTGTGCCACGCCGACCCAGCGCCTCTATATGGCCGGCCGCTTCAAGTATATGGGCAATGTCCTGGGCCTGCGGTACGCGCTCTTGTGTGTCGAGACGCCCTTCCGGTTCCCATCGATGTTTATGTACCGAGACCGGTTGATTGTCACCGGTTCGCCAGCCAACAGCCCGCCCTCGGACGGGGCATCCACCGCCAGCAGCCTGCCATACATAGGACTGGGCCGAAGCCCGGCCAACTTCCGGGCAAGCCCAGAACGATAGAACCCTGGCGGCAGTATAGGAATCTGTCATATGATGTCATGATGTAAATGCTATGGAATGGCCTCACTGCGTCGAAGCGCAGGTATTTAGCAGGAGACGCAATGAAGTTGAAATAATCGGATGAAAGAGATATGGTCGTGCAACGGAAAGTGGAAAACATCGTTGCACAGTACAGACACACGCATCGGGCAGTGAGTCAAACCGGGTAAAATGAAGACGCGTATAACACTCTCGTCTTGCAAAATGTTTGGCGCGCAAGCTCAGCTATATGAAGCGGGGAAAAGAAATATAACAAAATATTACCGGAGCAGCGCGTTTATAGCCATGCGGAACCGGCGGCTTCCCCGGACCCCACCATTCTAAGCTCCAGTCGGACGCAAGTGATTTCCGGACGCACTCCGGATGTTCCGCGTTTTTTATCAAGCTCTACCGGCGGAGCTGGAGTGCTCCTAGACACTGGTTACATATTGTGGTATAATACTAATAGTTTCGTTGTGTCAGGTCCCCGGCTAGCGGCCTTCTCCTCATTGCCAATCTGTCGTAAGACGTGCGGGTCTAGGCCGAGACCGGATATCGGTGTCAGCAGATCCCCCGCCCGGTTAAATGTCGACGACCGACTCTGTCGTGTTATTTCCAAGGCCGCAAATGCCGCGAAACATCGGAGCCGCAGAGTCGCAAAGTAGTATAAATGTGTACGGCGGGCGACATAGCACGGTCAACGTACATCTGGACGAGGTAACTTTTGTCCACAGAGTCTCTCTACACAAGAACCATCGGACGTCGCACGGCCACTATGTTATCTCAACAAGAAAATCGACTCGTGTACGAGTACGATGGGGAAACGGTCTGGGTCGAGCCCTGGGGGCCCAACGCGGTTCGCGTGCGCGCCACCAAGACGGCGACGATGCCGACTGACGATTGGGCGCTCCTGGCGCCGCCGCCGCTCCTGCACCAGCCGCAGATCTCCGTCTCGGACGACGACGGGGCCTCCCTGACCAACGGCAAGATCAAGGTGGTCGTGACGAAGCGAGGCAAGCTGACCGTGTGGAACGCCGAGGGCAAGCTGGTGCTGGAAGAGTATGTGCGCAACCGCCGCGACGTCCGCGACCCCAAGTGCAGCGCCATCGAAGTGGAGGGCCGCGAGTTCAAGCCGATCCTGGGCGGCGACCACTACCACCTGACGGCGCGCTTCGAGAGCCTCGATCCGCACGAGAAGGTCTTTGGCATGGGCCAGTACCAGCAGCCGCACTTGGACCTCAAGGGCCACGACCTCGAGCTCGCGCACCGCAACTCGCAGGCCAGCGTGCCGTTTGCGCTGTCGTCCCTGGGCTACGGCCTCCTGTGGAACAACCCGTCGATCGGCCGCGCGGTGCTCGGCAAGAACATTATGAGCTTCGAGGCGCTGTCGACGCGCAGCTTGGACTACTGGGTCGTCGTCGGAGACACGCCGGCCGAGCTTGAAGAGGCGTACGCCGAGGCCACGGGCAAAGTGCCGATGATGCCGGAATACGGCCTCGGCTTCTGGCAGTGCAAGCTGCGGTACCAGACCCAGGAGGAGCTGCTCGGCGTGGCGCGCGAGTACCGGCGCCGCGGCCTGCCCATCGACCTGATTGTCATTGACTTTTTCCACTGGCCGAAGCAGGGCGAGTGGAAGTTTGACCCGGTCTACTGGCCGGATCCCGGTGCGTCTTGCCTCCCGATCCCCTTTCCCTCTGCTACATGCAAACCGCTGCCTGCAAACCGCTGACTGTCATGCGCAGACGCCATGGTCCAGGAACTCCAGAGCCTCAAGATCGAGCTGATGGTGTCCATCTGGCCGACCGTGGACAAGCTGTCGGAGAACTACGAAGAGATGCGCGAGCGCGGCTACCTGATCCGCGTCGACCGGGGCGTGCGCACGGCGCTCGACTTCCAGGGGGACACGGTGCACTTTGACGCGACGAACCCGGGGGCGCGCCGCTACGTCTGGGACAAGGCGCGGCAAAACTACCACGCCAAGGGCATCAAGGTGTTCTGGCTCGACGAGGCCGAGCCCGAGTACACGGCGTACGACTTTGACAACTACCGCTACTTCCAGGGGTCCAATCTCAGCATCGGCAACCTCTACCCGCGCGAGTACTCGCGCGCCTTTTACGAGGGCATGCGCGACCAGGGCCAGCAGAACATTGTCAACCTCGTGCGCTGCGCGTGGGCCGGCAGCCAGCGCTACGGCGCGCTCGTCTGGAGCGGCGACATCGCCTCGTCGTGGTCGAGCCTGCGCAGCCAGCTGGCCGCCGGCCTCAACATGGGCCTCGCCGGCCTGCCGTGGTGGACGACGGACATTGGCGGCTTCCACGGCGGCGACCCCAGCGACGACGCGTTCCGCGAGCTCTTTGTGCGCTGGTTCCAGTGGGGCGCCTTCTGCCCCGTCATGCGCCTCCACGGCGACCGCGAGCCGCAGCAGCCACAGCACGGCACGACCGGTGGCGCCGCGTGCCGCAGCGGCGCCCCCAACGAGGTCTGGTCGTACGGGCCGGCCGTCTACGAAATCTGCAAGACGTACCTGCAGATCCGCGAAGACCTCCGCGACTACACGAGGACGCTCATGCGCGAGGCGCACGAAAAGGGCAGCCCCGTGATGCGGCCGCTGTTCTACGTGTTCCCCCACGACAAGACATGCTGGGAGCGCGGCGAGCAGTACATGTACGGCAACAAGTACCTGTGCTGCCCCGTGCTCGAGCCCGGCCAGCGCGAGATGACCGTCTACCTGCCGCCTCTGCCGGAGGGCGCGCAGTGGAAGCCCATGGCCACGGAAGCGGAGGCTTTGGGAGGCGGCCAAACTGTGACGGTGGCCTGTCCGCTGGAGTCGATGCCTGTCTTTGTTCGGACCGACCTGTCAGATTAGCATAGGTGCTTATTGCTAGCTCGGTTTTGGAAATGGAAATGCGTAACTCCCTTGGGTTCGTTGTCGACAATTGTTTTGATAACGATGTAGTAATGTCTTTACAACGGCCATTGGGACGTATTTTAACGGCCGATACCTATTAAAGCAGGTCTTGGCTTCTCCACTGTCAGCAGGCACAAAAAGGGACCGACCGTCCATTCTTTCCGAGCCTTTTCTCCTCCCTCTTCTTTACGCAGCATCACTCCAGACAATTCTGGTTCAGCCATCGATGCAGCATGTGGTATAACGTTACTCGCCCATTTTCCAGGGCATCAACGGCACTAAAGGCCCGTGATGCTTTCGTATCCCGTCCGGTGCACGTCTCGAGATTTCGCCTGTCCTCAATTCGCGCGCCACAGTCCCTCATATCACACACCGTCCACCAGTTTCACACAGCCGCGGCTCGCCCCGCCGAATTATTTAGCAATACGGGCAAATACGACCCCAAGGTCCCGGTGCGGCCGGACCAGTTTCCAATCCTCTGCGGACCGCCGTACGTCAAGCCCGACGGCTCCTGGACCTGGGACAATATACAAGACCTGATGGAGGAAGTGGGCGTTTTGGAACACATCATCAGCCTCGACGACGTGTTGGCGATGCGTGAAATGCTTCGGCTCGTGGGGCCCGAACTGTTCTGCTGGCACGACGACATTCGAGGCGGCGGCTCCCCAGCAATGGTTAACGCAGCCAGGCAGGGCCGCGTACGGATCCTCGAGGTGCTGCTCGACTCCCTCGACGCATCGACGTATGAACAGCGCAAGGACGTCAAGAAGAATTACGACTTGGAAGAGAAGTACGACGCAAACACCGGGACCGTCTGGGGCACGCCCCTGACCGCCGCTTGCTTGAATGCGCATGTGGATGTGGTGCGGCTGCTGCTGGCTAGGATGCCCGAGGTCGATATCAATGCCTGCGACAACTACGGATACACGCCGCTGCAGACCGTGGCCCGGCATGCGCGGCGGACGATACCGCGTGCCGACAGAGACAGATACGGCGTGAGTCCGGCAGAGGCAGTAGCCATGGATAAGGAGTCTGAACGCCGCGTCGAGATTGTACGACTGTTGCTGGCCCACAGTGCCAAGAAAGAGGCCCCGGACAAGGGCTTTGCACGCATAGGGCAGACCGCAAAGGAGGCGTTCGATGCATGCCAAAGCACATGGACCGAGAACGGCTTTCCCGACTTGCGGGTGCTGGTCGACCGGCCGCGCCGCATTGGCAACGTGTTGATCCAGGCACTCGTCCGGCCAATGGGCGGCGACATCAGGCTGACACGCATGCTGATCGACGACGGCGGCCTCGATGTGCACGAGGGCTATTTTTCTCCTACAGCGACTTTTGACGGCCGGGGCGACAACGGCGTCGCCGACGATGTTGACGACGAGGAAACGAAACTTTTTATTGATGCAGAGAGGAGAAAAACACCGTCCGTCCTCGACGTGGGCCGCGAGGCGGCCTTTGCTATTAACTGCGCCAGCATTGACACCATCCGTGCCGAGGAGAAACGCGTCTACGGGCCGGGCCAGGGCCCCGATACCTACCTGACTCCGTTGGCAGCTGCGGCGCTGTGCCGCAACGCCGCTGGTGTTGCAGCACTGCTTGAGACCCCCGGTGCTGATTTCTACTCGGACCTTGTCGCCCCTTGTATCCCAGCCAATCTTGGCGCCCTGGATCCAAAGACCGCCGCTGTTCTGGCAGAGACGACCGCCATGCGGCCGCGTGGATGAGCGTGTCCGAGTCCCCCACTTTCGAGAGCCCGAGTTGTATCGCAAGACCGTATTGCTGGACGAGGCGTACGGGGTCGACGGCCGAAACGAGATCCGCACACGCGATCGGCTCTCAGGCGCGTCCGACGAGCCACTGGAGCACGCCGTGGATCCGGACACGCTACGGGTCACGTTCGATTACAACATCACCAGCGAGGCGGCGCGCAAGGCCTACCTCGACGACTGCGTGGCCACGGTGCAACTGCTGACGGCCGACGCCGCTGTCCGGGCGGCCACAATCAATGCCACGCACCCGCACGACGGGATGCAGTACACGCCGCTGCAGCTGGGCGCGCGCTTCGACCGTCTGCCGATGTTGCGTGTGCTGCTCGACGCCGGCGCCGACCCGCGCCCGCCCGTTCCCCACACCGGCCGCAGTGTGTTCTTTTCTGTGTTTGCCTCGCTGCTGCGGCTGTGCTCGAAAACGGGGGGCTGCAACTGGCACTGCGACCGGATGCAGCGTCGGTTGTACCACCCCGAGGTGATTGCCATCGACACAAGCATCGGAACCGCTGGCATGACGAGTCTACTTCGCGACTTGCTTTGGCTAGACACGGGCGATGCAAAGGACGAGGCGATACGACTCGCACGCATCAACGAGGCAGACGCCGACGGCAACACAGCGCTGCACTGGGCCATGGGGTATGATCTGCCACACGCACAGGCGGCGCTGCTTGCGCTCGGTGCGCGTCCAGATGCACGGAACGACGCCGGCGGAGTTCCTACGCAAGGCACACCGCCGACAACGACGCGGCGGAACAAACGCTCACGAAGTTTGGAGTAATCGGAAGACAGACGGCAACGTGGTTTGAGAGGGTAAGCCATTAACATTAAACCATTCACAGGAGTTTAATACTTGACCAAGCTCATGTACAATATATTCTCGGTAATTCCAATGCAAAATTATATTCATGAGTATTCGTATCGAGCAGCGCACAAACAAACACATCAGACAATACCTTCTCACTTCCGCGCCGCGCGCTAGGCCTCCCGCTGGCTGGTGCTCTAGGGTCAATATAGGGCTTCTCGCCGAGGCTGACGGCGCGGCTGCCGGAGCGTTCGCCCAGGCCCTCCTCGTAAATGTAGTCGGGCGTGGCGGCGTGGTAGACGCTGCGGTTGTCCCAGACGGCCAGGTCGTTAACGTCCTGTTAACGTAGACGTACCTATAGGTCGTGGTTGTAGACGACGAGTTGGTTGAACCACTCGAGAAAGGTTTGACTCTCGGTGTCGGACAGGTCGTGGATACGTTTAACGTAGTGACCAACGGCAAACACGTTCTTTTCATCGGTGGCGGGGTTCGTACGTACGACGGGGTAAAAAACCTTAAACACAGTACCGACGTTTTTAAATACGCCGCGCGACTCCGTGTAAAACTTAAAATTATTACGCGCGAACGACAGCAGCGACGACGGCGACGGCGACAACAAAAACGTCGACAACAACAACACCACCGACGACAACGACGAAGGCAAAGTAATGAGGCTTTCAGGAGTTCTGTGTTCGTTGGACAGGCTGTGGTGTATGTTAGTGGCGGCGAATTAACAAACGCGTTTGCTTGGCGGAAAGATGTTGAAAAGAGGTAAAAGCACAAAAGGGGTACAATGGTAAACAAACAGGTCAGGGGTTGGACTTCACGTGCGCAGTCGTCGGGTGTCGCGGAATCGAGGGGATATCACACAAGACTCGTAGAGACCCTGAATGGGTCGCTTCTGATGAGTTCATTGTTAAAAAGACGTGTGGATTAAATGCAGTGATTGATTGATGGATGGAGAGATTGAAGGAGCAAATGCTTTGTTTTGGGGGACGAACGCGATGTGTTCTCAAAAAGGAACTCCTGTCACGTGATGGAGACCGTTGGCTGTTGCTCGCATCACCGAAATGCGAGGAGACTGGATGGACGAAATTCAAATCATACACGGACAAAGCGTCTTTTTTTGTATTTTATTGTATTTTAGCACGGACAATAACACTTTCCATTAATTTAAAAGAAATTGAATCCCCCGTCTCAGAGCCCATCCTTCCCTCCTTACTGTTGCAAATTCCACAACGTTTCGAGCACGTGTCTTGGTTGGCCTCATTGTGCTCCTTAATTTTACGGGCAAAACTGGCAGGTGTTTGAACGTTGCAGGAAGGAACGCATCTGCACCTTCCGTCGGGATACAAAACCGCAACTGGGCGGCTTCCCATCATACACTGGGCCGTCGCTTACTTCTACTCCCCAGCAAAATGGCCACGCAGGAACAACACGGCGTCAGCACCAGCGCCGATGGCGACGCGGCCCTCCATGCAGCCCTCCGCGCCATTCGCTACTCGGCGACGAACAGGACGCCCGACCCAGAGGCATTCACAAGACTGCAGGCCATGTGCCCGGCCCTCTCGTCGAAAGAGCGATATGCGGAACATCAATACATGTTCAGTTTCTGCTTTCTCGAGCACTTGCGTGCCGTGGTCGAGGCCAACGACCTGCCGGCGATGCTCGAGTTCATCCGCGTCGAGCCGGGCCTGCTGACGCTCGAGTGCCCGGCCGATAGGATGGACCCGCCCTTGGTGCTGGCCGTCAGGCTGGGCCACAACGACCTTGTCGCGGCCTTGCTGAAGCACAGGGCCAGCGTCCCGCCCCATCTCCAAACACAGTCCGGGTATGACGACTGGGACGACCGCGGGTCCTGGGGCACGCCGCTGACGACCGCGTGCGCCATGGGCCGCTTGGACACGCTGAAACTGCTGCTGGACGGCATGCCGGACGCCGACATTAACGAAGTCGACAATCTCGGTCTGACGCCGTTTTTGGCCGCGGCAAGCAAGCATCATGGCCCGACAGAAGACCGGCTCACGTTGCTCTGCTTCCTGATGGAGCGCGGCGCCGACGTCCACGCTGTGGAACGAATCTGGTTTGCCTATGACGAATATCTAAAACAGAAAGTAGAGGCCGACCTCCAAAACGAGGAGGGGATTGACGACGACAACCACGACGACGACGACGACGATCTGTACGAGTTTCGGCCGCGTCCGGGCGGATACGGAAACGCTCTGGCACTGGCCATGGGGCATCCAGACACGGACCCGGCCATCTTGAAATTTCTGATCGAGGCAGGCGTCGAAGTGTATCAAAACCGGGCACAGGCCGTCCGGCACTTGGCCCATTCCAACGATCTCTATGACCCCAGCAGACCTCGAGACGAATGGGCCTTCTTGTCGCCTTTGGCCATTGGCGCCCTGTACCGCAACCCCGTCGGCATCAAGACGCTCCTGGAGCTCTTGCCCAACGACCACGGCCGGCTTCTCGCTTCAACAGATGCCACCATTGTTCCCAGTCCATGGCCTGAACCACCGACCCCAGAGGACGCCGTCCCTGTGATTCTGCCCCTTCACGCGGCCCTCCTGGGCCCTTATACCCACCTCTTCGGCTACATGCCGGGTAGCGAGGACAACTCAGCGGCAGCCCTCGACGTGGTCGGGCTCCTCACGGCCGACGAGACCATCCGCGCAGCCACCATCAACGCACGCTACCGCCAGCGCCACACACCGGTGCACATCGCCACCGCCTTCGACACCATCCCCATGCTACAGACTGTGCTCGAGCTCGGCGGCGATGCCACCATCCCCCGCCACGATGGCCAAGGCCTGATTCTTGCCCTCTTTTCGTCCGTCTCCCGCCTCTCGCCCAAGAACTCGCTCGAGTCCATCGAATGGGCCGTCGCCGTCGACGCTGCCACCGATATGCAGGCCCTGCTCACCGTGTTGCTGGACCGGTGCTGTCCGCGCGGCGATGGAACAGAGGCCACAGACGACGACGAAGCCGCCGCCCGCCTTGCTCTTCTCAACGAGGCCGACGCCAACGGCAACACGCCGCTGCACTTTGCCATGGGCTACCGTCTAGAACGGTCGACGGCGGGTCTTCAGGCCCTCGGTGCACGGACGGATGCGGTCAACAAAGCGGGCGAGGTGCCGGCCACGCCGCCACAATACGGCCTGCCAAAGTTTTGACGGCAACGTTGAGGGGTCTATTTTCCACTGTACATGAGTTTTCATGTATTTTTAGGATAAGAGCACAGTTTACTTTATTTACTTTCGGTAGGAAAAATATTGTAAATTTTGATGAACGAATTTTGTTCGCTGATTTTTTTTTTAAAAATTTAAAAGATCAACAACGAACAATCGTAAACAAAGATCATGACCACTGCTGATCTATTTTATCACCAATTCACAAAACTACGGACAAAACACATGTAAAGAAACGGATCATATTGAAAATACATAAAATTGGTTGTACATGCTACATATCGTGTACATAAAATCCTCGGAGCACATGCACTAAGCAGGTTGGAGCAGGGACGGCACAGGAGCAGGTCCAAAGAGGGAAATCTTCAGTGAGGTTTTTCGGGTGGTATATTGTGGTGATATACGACGCCAACTGCATCCAAGGATTGACACGGCTTCATTGGATATGAGGCAACAGAAACGAAGATGCGTTTCCGACTACTGATGTGCTGCGCCATCTTTGGGGTCCAAAGGCGGCAGATGTGGGGTTTCTGCGCCACCTGCCGACCAGGCATGGCAGTTTATTGTCGCAATAGTGGACAGCGTCGTCTAAAACGGATGACAGTGTAGAGCATAGGGATGAAGAGCGATGTTAAGTACTTGGATCATTAAAGCAAAGAAATCACCGCGAGAACATTCATAAAGCACGATGAACAATTGCGCTTTCCCGATTCACCCATAACGACTAAGGAAACTGCCCACCGTGCCTGCCCCATTCCCCCGCTCTGTCTAGCGTACGTCGTTCCCGCCAGCAGACGGCAAGAGGGCTGAACTCGCCCCGTTTGTCTGGCGATCCTTCCTCGTCTGGCGACTCCATGTCTGCTAAGGCATACTCCGCACGGCAGCGCAAAAACCAGCTCCTGCCCGCTGTCGCTGGTCACCCGCAGCAGAGCCGCAACGCACAAGCCAAACTTGGAAATTGCGATGAAAGGTCTTTCTTTCCCTCTCGCCCAACTGTCCACCAACCACCACGTGGCACAGCCTGGCCGGTGTCTGCCTGGCTTTTCAGCGACTCCGTTGTTCCTCCGCTTTGCCATAAACTAGGCCAAGCGTCTCCTCGTGTCAACTTTGCTCGCACCACCTCTTCCCCGACCGCCATTGTCCGCGGAAGGAATTCTGGATTTCCATATCGGACAGCAGTGAACCGGGGCGACAATAAGGACAACGCTGCCCGCGTCCTGTGTCTCGTCTGAGCTTGAGACCGCCGACGACCTCCCTGGCCCGACATCGGCAGGGCTTCCGACGTTCGAACAGCGCGACCTTCACTCTCCCGTCACTTGCGCCCTTTTTCCTTGCTTGTTGTCCCCCGTCCCTCCGCCCACAATGCCGTCCGTCGCCACCAGCGGCCCAAAGGCGCATCCCAACGCCCACTTGGCTGGCCTGCCGGCATCTCTCACGCCGCCGCCGCCCGTCAAGGCCACCAACACCATCTGGCAACCCTCGGAGCTTGTGCCCGGATCATATCGTGCCACCGGCGGGGACCGCAAGCACCGCATGTCCTCCGCCCTGGCGTTCAATCTGAACCATGCCATCGACTTGCTGAAACGCAGCAACTGCGGCATCCGCGACGTCATCCGCCAGCACGAGAGCGCATGGGTCGCCCTGCGGCTGCTCTACAACCACGTTGTCATTCTTCAGACACTCCTCGAGCGGTTGCGCGACATGCTTGAGAACGTGGCACACGTCGAGAGCGTTGCCCGAGACGTCAACATCTACCAGCCGCATCTTGGGGACAACGACAACACGCCGAAGGACATGCCGAAGGACAGGTCGCGGGGCAAGACAGAGGGCAAGACAGAAGAAAAGACAAAGGGTGCCGAGGCGGGAAAACAAAAGACGACAAAGCATGCAGCCTCTTTCTCGTTTACCGTCAATCGGAACCCGGCCCGGACGCACAAGTCGCCTTTGGCCTGGAGCCGGCGCGTGCTGCCCAGAGTCGAGGACATGATGCCCGAGTTGCGCAACTACCTGGTTACCATTGAGGAAGCGTGCGTTTGGACCGTGCGGCGACAAAGCTCCCGCTTTCTCCCGGACCCAGACGCCGTCCCGCTGCGCTGGAACGACAACTACATCTTCGCAACCGTGCACAAGTTGTGCTCGTTTGAGCAAAACATCGAAGTGCATATGACGACGTGCAAGTAGTAAGTCACACTCGTCCCTCGGACGCCTCCTCTCTGCGCACGACCCGTTACGAGCCGCTAACACATTCCAGTATCAACATGATCTCCACCGATGCCCTCTACAAGGACGGAACTGGCATGCGCCTCGACGACAGCGACACGCGCTACTTCCTCGACGACGGCAGCAGCCGCCGTGACCGCGCCGCGTTCTTCACCTTCTGGAGCAGTGTGAGCTTGGCCAAGGCGGCAAAGAGGCACCGGGGCAAGGACAAGAAAAAGAAGCAGCCACATCACGAGAAGCACACCACGAAGGACAAGGGCAAGGGCAAGAGCAAGCAAAGAATCGAGGCATCCAAAGATGGCACGGAATCACCCGCCGGCAAAGAAGACCTTGTTGCCGCCATTGACCGAAAAGACTACTTGACCATCGTCACGCTGCTCATGTCGGACATGAGCCTCAATGACATGCTTGAGGACGGCACCTTTGTGCTGTCGCACGCCGTCGACGACGACAACGCCGCCCTCGTGTCCATGCTCGCCATCTGCGGCGCCGACCCCAATGTGCGGCACCGAAGCGGCAACACGCCGCTGCATTTCGCCAGCAACACCGACTGCGTCGCCTCGGCCCTGGTCCTTCTCGAAATCGGCGCCAAGGTTGATGTCCGTGATGCGCAGGGCCTGACGCCGCTGCACATCGCCTGCCGTGAGCGCCACGTGTCGATTGTCCTGCATCTGCTTGCCCACGGCGCCAATCCAAATGTCTGCGACGACCGCGGCGTGACGCCCCTCGGCTACGCCCTCATGCACCCCAAACGGCCGACCCTGCCACGCGAGCTCGTGACCACCCTGCTGACGTACGGAGCCCGCGCCACGGGCCGCGACCTTGTTTTGTCCCCCTTTGTTGAGTCCATTTTTCGCTACGACTCGACACTCATGGGGCGCTACTTGCGCAAGACCCCCGAGGTCGTTGATGCCGAGATGGCCGTGGCCACAGCGGGCCCGGACGATGGCATCGTGCGTCTGCGTCCGCTGTACGCCGCCCTCCTCGTGGGCAACATCTTTGCCATCGACCTCTTGCTGCGACGGGGCGCCGACATCCATCATGTCACTGCTGCGTTTGACAAGACCACCACGTACCTCGATCTTGCCGTCCAGAGCGACTCCACCGCCATCGTGTCCCGCCTGCTGCTCGCCAACGCCGACCCCAATGTCGCCGCCGCCAACGGCCGCACACCGCTGCACGCGGCCGCGTCTGCCGCCCACGGTGAACTCGAGGTCGTCGCACTGCTCCTGCGCCACGGCGCCGACGTCCACGCCCGCACCACCGACCGCCACAGCCAGGCCCTGCACATGGCCGTGCGCGCCGGCCGTGCCGACATGTGTTTCCACCTGATGAAAAGTGGCGCCCAGGTGAATGCCCCGCTGCGCAGCGGCGTCACCCCTGTCATGTTGGCTGTCTACTTCAACAACCAGTCGATGCTGCGCTTCCTCATGAGCAAAGGCGGCGATGTCCGCTACAAGACGCCGCAGTACGGCGAGACGGCCATGCACACCGCCAGCCGCGTGGGCGATATCGCGCTGGCCATGCTCCTGCTACAGCATGGTCTGTCAGTGAATGCAGTCCACCCGTTTCAATCAGAGGCAGGTACGGACGACGATGGCGCAGACAGACATCAAGACAGCGACGACGACAGTGGCGACGACAGCGACGTGACGGACAAGGGCACAGCCAAAATCAAGGACAAGGGCAAGGACAAGGCCAAGGCCAAGACAGCGTCGCCGTCCAAACGGTCGCGCTCACGCTCGGGCTACGCCCCGATCCACGCGGCCGCCTCGCGCGGGCACCTGGACATGGTCCGCTGGCTGCTCGCCAACGGCGCCGATCCCACCGCACGCATTGGCCGCATTGCCGCGCGCGTGTGTCTGGGCGACGACGACGAGGCCAAGCGACAGGCCGAGCGCAAAGAACGCGAGGGCGAGGGCGAGGTCGCGCCAGGGCGGCCGTTGGGGCATGCCAAGCACGACAAGGTCGATGGCGCAGCGGATCAAGGTCACAAGGACCGCGTTGACAACACGGCTGACCACAACACTGCCGACCACGACGCAACCGTCTCTCTCGACGCTACCTCCGACGACGACGACAAGGAGGACCCCGGTGCGACACCCGTCGAGATTGCCCGCGCCTTTGGCCACGAACGGACGGCGGGTGTCATTGAGGATGCCATTCTTGCCGCGTCGCCCCAATACAAGGAGTTCGTGTCCAAGCGACGATCATCCACGTCGTCGCTGTCGTCAGAGGACGCACCTCCGGACGCTCGCAGCCCTCCTCCCAAGAACAAATCGTCTTCGCAGAACAGCTTCGAACCGGAGTACGACAGCGCCGACGAAGGCGATGCCCTGGCGGGCGAGCTGGGCAAGGGCAAGATGAAGGCGCAGGTGCCCGCGACTCCTCCGCCGGAGACGTCTGCCGGTGATGGTGACGAACATGACGACGACGACGACGTTGCCGACCCGGAGCCGGCTGATTGGGCTTCGGCTTGGTGAGCTTAAAACACAACCACGTTGAACGACAAACTATGTAATGATTCACGACGACGAACAGGAAACGAGCGCAGAATGACTTGACTTGATTTTGGAATACCACATTGTATTCAGAGAGTTTGAATAGTTCTGCATGTATCAAATATTGAGTTATATTTTATTTTGGAATTATTCTTAAACATGAAAATGTTTAATATTACTTTTTTACTCTTAATATCTCTGCTCCGTGGGATTTTGGTTTAAGCAATCTTGGCTGGTAATGACGGACATTTTATTTTAGTTTTCCCACAACATTGCGACACTATTCATAAAGGTACTACAACATTTACAACAATTAAATTAATGATTTGCATTTTAAATTTTCTTGAGAAATCTTTTATAAATGCGCTTTCAAAGCTGCCACCCAGGTCTGTTAATTGGATGACTAAGAAATTTCACAGCTGTATCGGCGCTAACCGAAAAAATAAAAGTATTTCGGCGAGAGCTTCAAAGACACGTCTGGGACGAACAATTCCAGCACCCTGCTGTCTTTGAGTCTGGACATGCGACAGCCCCTTTGTCGACTCCAATTGCCTTCCAAGGCAATTCATCTCGTGTCGCACTGCTCTACGGCCACCACGCGACCTCCCTTGTCACGACGAGCCGACCTTCCCAACCTGACGTTGCTTCTCTCTTCAAGTCGTTTGAACCTTGCCAAACGGACGACGCCTCCTCGACGCACCTACGGGACAATCATGGCTGGTGACGGTGAAGGAGGCGGCAGCGGTGGCCCCAAACACAGCCACAACTACCGCGGCGCCAACAAGCACCGCAGCGGCGGCCACGGCGGCCACAGCGGCCACGGCGCCAAGCCCAAGGACAACGGCACCTGGCGCAAGGACAACCGGCCGGTCAAGCGGCGGCGCCTGCATGGCGGCCGCAACGCGGAGAATGCGGAGAATGCAGACAACGGCGAAAACGGAGACGAAAAAATGTGGGAGGCGCGGCCGTCCAACATGAGCATCCCCTTTTCGGCGGAGGAAATTGCCGCCGAGGGCCGGCGGCCGAAGCGGAAGGTGGCGGTCATGATTGGCTACGCGGGCACGGGCTACCGCGGCATGCAGATCAACCACGACGAGAAGACGATTGAAGGCGACCTGTTTGCGGCGTTTGTGGCGGCGGGCGCGATTGCCAAGGCCAACGCGGACGACCCCAAGAAGTCGAGCCTCGTGCGGTGCGCGCGGACGGACAAGGGCGTGCACGCAGCGGGCAACGTGATTTCGCTGAAGCTGATTGTCGAGGACGCGGACGTGGTGGACAAGATCAACGCGGCGCTGCCGGCGCAGATCCGCGTGTGGGGCATACAGCGGACGATCAACAGCTTCAGCTGCTACCAGGCGTGCGACTCGCGGTGGTACGAGTACCTGCTGCCGAGCTACGCGCTGCTGCCGCCGCATCCAGAGAGTTTCCTGGGGCGGGAGATGGTGTCATGGTCCACCAAGGCCGACGAGGAGGCGGCGACGGCAGCAGCTGGCGATGCTGTTGATGGCGAGAAGACGGACCAGTCTGTCTTTGCAGGCATGATGGAGCGGCTGGACGACGTCAAGGACTTTTGGCCGACGGTGGATCGCGAGGTGGTGGCGCCGATTCTGAACGCACTGAGCCCCGAGGTGCGGCGGCTGGTGACGGAGCGCCTGCACGCGGGCGACGACGTATCGTTGGTCACACAAAATGACATTGAAAACGTCGAGCACGCCGAGGCGGATGGGCCCACTGGGGCCACGGAGACGGAGACGACGGAGACGACGGAGACGACGGAGACGACGGAGACGACGGAGGAGGCTGTTGCGGAGGCAACGGCTGAGGCGGTGACGGAGACGACGGCCAACACAGACGGCGAAACCGACGCGACCGCCGAACCCACGACGACGGTGCCCAGCCACAAGCTGGCGGTCGAACAGGCGCTGCGCGACATCAAGGCCGCGTACATGGCCGCCAAGCGCGCGTACCGCGTGACGCCGCAGCGGCTGCAGCGGCTGCAGGAGGCGCTGACGCAGTTTGAGGGCACGCGCAACTTCCACAACTACACGATCCAGAAAGCGCACGGCGACGCGTCGGCCAAGCGGCACATCAAGTCGTTTGTGGTCAACCCGGCGCCGATCCAGATCCGCGACACGCAGTGGCTCTCGCTCAAAGTGCACGGGCAGAGCTTCATGATGCACCAGATCCGCAAGATGGTGGCCATGGCCGTCATGGTGTCGCGCTGCGGCACGGACCCGGCGCCGGCCATGGCGCTGAGCTACGGCCCGCGGCGCATCAGCATCCCGCGCGCGCCCGGGTTCGGCCTGCTGCTGGAGCGGCCGGTGTTTGACAGTTACAATGCGCGCGCGCAGTCCAACTTTGGCAAGGCGCCGCTCGACTTTGGCGTGTACGAGACGGAGCTGCGGGCGTTCAAGGACAGCCAGATCTACGGGCGCATCTGGGACGTGGAGGAGACGCAGAACGTGTTCCACGCCTTCTTCCACCAGCTGGACAACTTCCGCACGAGCTATTATCTGTGGGCGGTGCCGGGCGGCTACAAGGCCGCCTTTGAGCGGTTTGGCGGGCAGGGCGGCAGCAAGGACGGCGCACGTGGTGCTGGCGGGCCGTCGGATCTTCTCGAGGACCCTGACGAGGACGCCGAGAACCCCGACGAGGGTGAGGGGTAAGCGGAGGGCAGCTTTTTTTTCAATGTTTGCATATCTGGCGTTGGTACATGAAGAAGTAACTATGGTGTAAACGTTTGGTATTATGTTACGCAGTTGCTATGATATCGTACAAGGCTAGGGTAGTAGTAATGTGCAAGGCTCTCACTAGGTTGTCACTATGATGCTGTTGCCTCGCCTGGTGGCTGTGACGGTGGTTGTGACGGTGGTTGTGACTGTTGTGAAGCTTGTTGTGTCTGCTGTGCCTGCTGTACCTGCGTCGGCTGCGGCACCGGTCCACCCGTGGCTGTCGTTTGGTAGGTCCCGTATCGCCCCAAATCGCGTGTCCGCGTCGCCTGCTGCATGCCCTCGAGCTGTGCGAGTAGCGGCGCCACGTCGCTCCGAATCTTGCTTTCCGCCTCGGCGTCGCCCGCGCCCGACGCCCGCAGCGCGCCCACGATCCACAGCTCGCGGATGCGGCGTGTGAGGGTGCACAAGTTCTCAGCCGTTCGCAGCAGTCCCGCGACCTCGGCGTCGATCCGCAGACGGTTCGCGGCCGCCTCGCCAATGGTGGACCGGTTGGAGACGCGCGACGTGGCCGCCATGACGAGGGCGCTGGCGTGCTGCATGTACTGGGCGATGAGCTGGGACTCGCGGTCGAGCAGGTCGCCGAACTGGTCGGCGCCGGCACCGCCGTTGGTGGCGCCGGGGGCGGACATGGCTGGTTGGATTCGACGAGGTGACGATAGTAGAGACGGTTGAGAAGGTCGAGGAGAGGCTGCTGGGAATGGATGTCGTTCGGCCAATTGGTGGAGGGATACGAGGTGAAACTGGCGGCAGTGGTTTGACGTCGCAAGAGATTCTGGATTCAGATCAAGTTGGGAGGGTGGGTGTCGTTGTGGGTCAGCCTGAGCTTGAATGTCACTGTCCGGTGAAGATTGTCGAGTTGAGAGAAGCTGGGGTTGAAGCTCAGCGGTTCGTCGCCAAGTTAGTGGAGAATCTAGCATTATTTCACGTGAGGAGAAAGTAAGCCTGCCTATATAGTGCTTGCTTACAGATTTCGCAGCGTCAAATGGCCCGGGTAGCACAGTGGTAGCTGCGCCTGCCTAGTAAGCAGGAGGTCCGCGGTTCGATCCCGCGTCTGGGCAATCTTTTTGAACAGGAATTGTTTGAGTTTTTTTTTTCAACTTAAATTTGGGGCGTGTTACCTGAATTTCTTATTAAGTACATTACCTTCATTTGTCTTCTTCTTCGTTGTTTTGTGTTTTATTTTGTGAAAGAAAGCCAACACATGTGCAGCCACCGGAGATTCAAGCGGCATCTCTGACAGAGTTTCCTCTAGCGTGGTCTTCAGTGGAGTTGACTGCTATGAATACCTGTCCGCTCACTAAAAGCTCTCGTGCCGTAGCGGCCGTGACAGAGTAAACAACGCACAGGAAGCATCCTTGACATAGCCAGACCCGGGGGTGCAATGTTTCACTATCTGGGCCGTTTCCGCGGGTCTCGAGGCCGACATGTGGATATGATGTTGGTATCGTACTCCGTACCTCCTTTGGGCAACTATATATGTTTGCTGTAGTCGGCACACCTCGAGCATTTATTCCCACGGAAGGTGAACCAGCAGCAAATAAAATATATGGAGTGCTTCCAAGGAAAGGCAGAGCTATTTTTTTTTTTTTTTTTTGGTTAGATGTTACTCAATTTCGAAGACGCCGATATGGGATCTAGTTCCAGACTATATTGCTGGACCGACACCGGCCCGTCTTGGCATGCGGCCCGCGGGGTTCTAAGAATGTTGCATCATCTTGCGACGTTACGTCTTGGTGGCTCGTTTTGTTTGGCCGTATTTCCTCATCCAACAATGCAAACGCACGACAACATTATGGCATCCGACCGCCCTCACATTGTCGTCGTCGGCGCCGGCATCATCGGCGCCTCCATTGCCTGGCATTTGGCCGCCGTCGAACATGCCGACGTCACGGTCGTCGCCCCTGCGGCCGGAATCGGCGGCACCGCCACACCCAACTCATTTGCCTGGATCAACGCCAACAGCGGAAATGTACGGCCGTACTACGAGCTGCGACGGCGGTCGATGGCCGTCTGGCGCAAGCTGGCCAGCGACGTGCCCGGTCTCGACGGACTGGTGCGCTGGCATGGCACCATCCAGTGGAACAAGCCGGCCGACGAGCTGGCTGCATTTATCGACGAGCACACGCGCTGGGGCTATACGTTGGACAAAGTGACCGACGAGGACATCACCCGACTGGAGCCCGGTCTGTCGGATGCGGCCGAAATACGTCCTGCCGCTGGGTGGGCCGTGCGGGCACCGGACGAGGGCACAGTCGAGCCGGCGCTGGCCGCCCAGCTATTCGTGGAGCAGGCCAAGGCAAAGGGCGCCCAAGTTGTCACAAAAGGCGTTGCCAAGTTGCTCTGGTCGTCTGGCCACGTCACTGGCCTCATTTTGGAAGACGGCACTCAAATCAAGGCAGATCACGTCGTGTTAGCGGCTGGTCTGGGTTCCGTCCCTCTCTGTGCATCGGTGGGCGTCAAATTGCCTGTCCATCCACGGCCGGGCCTGCTGGCGCACACCAAACCCATCTCGACGCGACTGCTCAAGGGCATCATCCTATCGGCAGGACCGCACGTACGTCAGACTGTGGAGGGCCGTTTGGTGATTGGTGCCGACTTTGCGGGCGGAAACGTTGGCAACGAGAGTCCAGATGAGCAGCGCCGGGACGCCATCGCCCTCGTTGACAAAGCCAAGACGCTGTTCCGGCCCGAGGACGCGGCCCTGCTGGACCTAGACTTCTTCACGGTAGGCGAGCGACCGCAGCCGGGTGATGGACTGCCGATTGTGGATGCTGCCGTTCTGCCGGGTCTGGCTGTGGCCGTCATGCATTCGGGCGTGACGTTGGCGGCGGTAGTCGGCGAGCTGCTGGCCAAGGCGGTTGTGAGACACGACGTCGACCCTATTTTGGAGGCATATAGCATTAAGCGTTTTGGGGAAGCAGGGTAAAGAGAGCAACAAGGGCAAGACAGTTTGACCAAGTTTGCCTTGCCCTGCAGTGTTTCGAGGCCATTCACTAAACATGTTGCTATTCTAATACGGAAACGCGTTATATCATGGCGTACAGACAGCTAGGACTATCCCCATTCGCAAAGTATACTGAAGGTTACCTACCCACTCCATCAAGCATCAAACTGCAAATACCATGTTCTCCGCCAAGGCATGCATGATCCTCGCTGCACGTGCGGCCAAGTCCTTGCACTCGTCCGTGGCATCCGACCAGGTCCCGACCTCCTCAAACTTTGATGCCCAGTACCGCCACCGTTCCACAGAACGAGCTTGGAAAGGGGGCAGGCCCGCTGCATTGCCAACCTTGGCCACAAACCTTCCGTCGCCGTCCTGGTCGTATAGAATGTAGCTGAACATGCCGTGGCCGTTCCAAAGGACCCATTGCGCTGCTCCCTTGACCAGGGTGTTCTTCACAAACGCGGAACTATATTGTTTGTCCGTCTCAAAGAGGTCGCGAAAGATGTCGAACCCCGGGCCGGGTGGGGCACCCCATGTACACATGGCGCATAGCTTGGCTCTGAAGGCACTGGCATTGACGTAGTCGTCGGGAAAGGCCGCGTCAAGCACTTGACAAGGTTAGTTATCTTCCTCAGGTTTTGTCGAATGCAGATGGATCTGCGGAATACGCAGTTGGCTGAAAGTAACTTCAAAACGTACCTGCTGGGGCGAAAAGCCTATCCATTAGCAGGCGATGAGGCAGCAGCACAATTTCTTCCTTTTCCTGTTTCATAGAGGGAGGTTAGTTTTTTTTTTTTTTTCTGGGGGGGAATGTTTTGCCTGTTTCGCCGCGTAAGCATACCGACCCCAGCCAATGCTGGCTCAGAAATGTGGGCGACTCTCCCAGTACCCTCAGCAGCCTGGCCAGCTTGAGCTGCGACGGATGATGGTACGGGATTTGTTCAGCAAGATCAACGCAAATCCGAACAAAGCTCTTCACGTCCCTCGACGCCGTTGCGTCTTCCGGGATCAGCGCGAGAATGCTATTCGCCACGACGTCCTCCGACAGCGCGCAGTCCGGCTGCACATACGAGCAGAGGATGGCGGCGATCTTGCGTTTGGTGACGCCCGTGCGGTCAGTGAATGGACGCGGCGGCCATTGTGGCTGGGCGGCGGTAGTGGCCGGTTTTTTGTTTGTTTTCTTTCCAGCGCAGTATTTTTGTCCACAAATGTGCCATTCGTGCAAGCCAGGATCCCCGCTTTTGTTGTTTCGTCTCCCTGTCCGTGTTGTCGATTTTGTCAACGGAGGGGGTTTGTCCATGGAAGACGTCTCCTTGTCGATGCGTTTCTCGTCCGTGATGACGGGATACTCGTCTTCGTCGCTGTCGCGAAGGTCGACCAAGAGCCGCAGAGGAGCCATTTCTGCGTACCTTAATGGGTGTGTCAAACGTGTGAGATGAAAATAACAGAACGAAAATTGGGGAGCGAAACAATAATGATTGACAAAAAAAAAAAAAAAGAAAAGAAACGGAAGAAAATCGTAGAATGAATGAGAGTATTATACGCATTCGTTGAACAAGTACATTTTTCTTGGTCTTTGATCGAGGCGCCCGGATTGTTACGACAGCCGCCGAGTTGACTTGAATGTCTCATATACAGAGGAGCCGCCTGAGTCACCTGGCGCAAAGCACATTTGAGCGGCCTATGCGAGCGGCCACGCGACAAATGGCGGCGCAGCACGGCCACAGCGGCCAACAAATCCGGCCAAGGCAACCCAGACCCGAGAAGTACATTTTGTACTTGCCGGATAGCAACGGAGGAACCAAATTTCATTGTCATCTATTGCTACAGTGTTCTCTACTCCACTCTCCTTCGGCATCACCATCCAGCCAGAACTCATCCGCCTGGTAGCCCCCACACAGTACTCTCCCCTCTTCAAATCAACAACCTGCCAAACTCACCCGTGTTGGCGAAGAAGTGGGTATGGATACGGAGCTTCCTGACGACGCCTCATTTGAATACGCCGGCGTTCTTGACCATGCGCCGGCCACTTCCCATGGCACGTATCTGGACGGCATCAACGAGGGCCTCGAACCCTTGGAAGAATACCGCGAAGGCGGTTATCATCCCATTCACCTCGGTGACACCATCGGCGTCGCCGGCCGTTATCGCGTCCTTTGCAAGCTCGGTCACGGCGGTTTCGGCACCGTGTGGCTGTGCCGAGACACGCGTGACACTACCGGGTACGTCGCTGTGAAGGTGATGGTGGCAGACATTGCGCCGGAGGCGGTTCCGGATCTTACCTTGGTGCGATTCGATCGGTCCGCTCCCGGTGCCGAGCACATTGCCATTCCACTCGATGCCTTCTCCATCGAGGGACCAAATGGAGTACACCAATGCCTCGTGCTCCCCGTTCTTGGGCCTTGTGTTTCGCCTGAATTCTGGTTACGGATGAAACAGGATCCCGGCCCTGTTCTCCGGGATATGGCCCAACAGACTACGAAAGCGATGCAGTTTTTACATAGACACGGTCTCTGCCATGGAGGTACGAAGATTCTCCCGTCGCCCCCGTCGTCCCAGTTTTCAACCGTCGCGTAAAGCCTGTTTAAAACTAACAACACCACCTTCCCTCAGACTTCCGGACCTCCAACATCCTGGTCAAGCTAGCCAGCCTCAACAAGCTGTCCGAGGACGAGCTGCTCTCCCTCCTCGGCCAGCCCAAGGAGGTCCACGTACGAACCGAGTCGGGCGGCGACCTTTCAACTTCTTCACCACGATACCTTACGCCTGCCGCCGACCTCTCTCGCTTAGGCGATGCGTATCTGACGGACCAAATTTGCGTTATTGACTTTGGTGAATCGTACGCCATTGCATCCCCCCCGGCGGACATGGGCATGCCGGAAAATTACCTCCCGCCCGAGGTGCTGCTCGACGAGGAGAGCGCCGTCGGACCGGCGTGCGACCTCTGGGCGCTCGGGTGTACGCTCTTTGAGATCCGGCAGCAGATTCCGCTCTTCTACATGATTTATGGTAATGATACGGACGAGCTTCTGTCCGAGATGGTGTGTTTCTTTGGCAAAATGCCACAAGGATGGTGGGACAATGGGAGGCGCGGGCGGACTTTTTTGACGACCGGGCGGCCTGGCTGCGGGAAGACGATACGGAAGCGTGGTCACTCGAAGTGGCGCTCAGCAAGTCTATCGAAATCGTTGAACCGGGCAGCGGGGAGCAGGACGACGTCGCAAGGACGTCGTTGATCACATCGGAGGCAGAGCAAAAGCGGATTGCGGATCTCCTGTACAAGTTGTTCCGCTACGACCCTGAGAAGCGTCTAAGCGCCGAAGATGTCGTGGCACACGAATGGTTTACGATGTGAGATGCTGGTGGATGTGGGGCGACACGGACAAGAACCGCGAGGCACGGAACAGTATCTTATTTTCATACGAGGAATAAACGTCTTTCGTACCTAGTTAATAAGAAGGGATGGCGGTTTTATAACCGATGATATTCGAATGAAGAGAACATCGCCTTTGTTCCTACGATATAAGACGGCCGCTATTCTTCATCTGCCACCTCATCTGGACCATGAATCGCAAACAGGCCGCATGATGCTGTTTGGCAATCAGAGTTTTAGCGTGTATGATGTACGGGCCTACATTCTCGCAGTCCAGTTTTAATGGGATGCATGGAAGCGTTTGGATAGGGGAGGTAGTTGACTTTTTCGTGTTTGTTCTTTATGGGCATGGCCATGTGTTTTTCACTATCAGAGTCGATCTATATACAGTACGTCCACGCCTTTTGCTCTCGTTATCTTTTTGTCAGCTTCCTCACCTCACAGACTTGGCCAGCCGTTGGCGCCCCAGTGGATGACGTTCCAGCCAAACTGGGAGTGGTCATAGTCGACGCCAATAGACGTGTTCACTGGGAGGGAAGGGGATTAGCTTTGGCCGAGAAGGTTGGGAGGCGTCTTTTGTACCCTGCTTCCGTTACAGACACGACTTACAGTAGTGGTAGTACAACACGTCACCGTGCACGGGATCGTGAAAGACGCCCTGGCCGCCGGGCGCGTACACCTCGTCGTGGCTGGCCAGAATCGTGGTGCCGCCGCCGGCCGTGCAGGCCACGCCGCTCTCGTCGACATAGGGCCCCGTGACGCTCGCGCTGCGGCACACGACCACGTGGTACTCGGTGCCGGCGGCCGGCTTGGGGTCGTACGAGCAGCAGTGGCCGACGGACAGAAACAGGTAGAAGAAGCCGTCGTGGTAGTACGTATAGGCGCCCTCTTCGTAGTTGCCGTTGCTCGGCGTGTTGTAGGCGATCTGCTTCTGGTTGCCCGACGGGTATATGTAGGTCGTGTCGACGGCCGCGGCGGCCTGGTAGATGTCGCCCCAGTAGGAGCCCCAGGTCATGTAGAACTCGTCCGGGCCGGTGCCGTTGACGAGACTGGCATCGATGGCGTTGTAGGGGCTGCTGTTCGACGACGTCAGGATTTCGCCCTGGTCGGTCCAGCTGCCCGGGTCCATGGTCGACGAGGTGGCGTAGCCAATCGCCGAGATGTGCGAGCCGGACGTCGACACGGCATAGAGGCAGTAGTAGAGCCCGCGAATGTAGGACACGTCGGGCGCCCAGAGCACGTCGTTGCCGTCCATGTTGATGACGGACCGGCCCTGGACGACGCTGCCGGCCACGGTCCACGGACCGGAGAGCGAGGGTGCCGTCCGGATGCTGATGAGGTCGAGCGTGGAGAAGCGGAAGTAGGTGCCGTCGTCGCGGCGGGCCACGGCCGGGTCGTGAGTAAAGCAGTCGCCCGTGCAGCCCTCGGGGTTGGGGTACGCGGCGGCTATACCGGCGCCGGCCAGCAAAACAGCCGCAGACGAAACGAGGGACCGCATGGTGGGGGGGATGGCGAAAAAAGGAAGAGCGGACTGGACTGAATGATTTTAATTACAAACAACGAGTAGAGAAAGATGTCGCGCAAACGCTGCTGTTGACGTATGTTTATATTCGAAGAGGTGCCGAGGGCCGTCTTATTTAAATCAAAAAGAAAACAGGCATGTCAAACGACAAGGTCAGAATGTCATAACGGCAGGTTGGCCGACCGGACAGCGAACGGGGAAGGGGATCAGCAGAAAAGAACCAAATACAACCGTGAACAGGGAAGAGAACCCCTGTCCTGTCAGCAAGTATAGGGCGTGAAAGGATGAGCAGGGCCTCATCAGGGCGCCCTTTGACAACTATGGCAGCGGTTGGGCAGTGCAGTGTCCTGCGGAATGGAGACGACCAAAAACAAATGGAACCAAGAAATAAAAAAAATGAACGAAAAAGCAAACGAAGGATCTTGACTCGGCTTGCCAACAGCTTGAACTTTCCCAACGTCCTCACCGTTTTCAGCTTTTCCACGAGCACATGTTCTCCGCTTTTCGTGTCCATTGCAGATGCACACTCCGTGTCATCGATATACCCCACATGGTACACGATCAGCGCGATGTCGGGGTGCGTCGGAGATGTTGGCAGAAACGTCGACTTTCTCGACGTTGTGCTATACTATTGATTTTGTTATTTTTATTTTCTTCTTCCCTCCCACGCCTACAAGTATTCTTTCTTCCCACCGTGAAAGTCGGCCCTACTGGCATCGCTTTGCGTTGATTACCTTACCAAAGGAAGAACAAGACGGGGAGCGTCGGTCGTGGATGTTTTGTTGTCTTCCGCTACGTTATGCAGTACAACATGTTCATATTCAGTTTCCCCAATTCACCCAAGCGGCAGCATCGGCGCAACGTCACACTTGCTAACGTCTACCTGCCAATTCCGACCTCCCAGTGCATCAGCCACCCAGGCCATCGATCCTTCGCGTCGATCCCGCTGCGCCACGGGATCAGATGATACGCTATTCGTGACCCGGGAGCTACCACGCCCTCGAGGCCCTGTCTAGCCCTTAAGCCTCCTAATGGAAATAGAAGCACCGAGTGATGTCGGCGACTTGTAATATGCCACGGACAACGTCGGTCGGTGTTTTTAGACAACAAAGTCCGACCTAGCCCCCCTCCGTGATGCCGTCCAGCGAGTCATGGCCCTTTATGGCACTTTATAATTGAAGTAGGTTCTGCTTCATCTGTCGTTCCGCCAAGTCCATCTGCCGACTTTATATCTTGTGCCTCGTTACCGCCAATTGGGTCTACATCCACTAGTCGTTTGGTTGTGTTTTCTTGGCAGACTTTAACGTCATCGCAGACTTTAACGTCTTCGCAGACTTCAACGATCGACAGAAAAGAAGCAAGCCGACCTCACAACTCGGCTTCGCCATGAAGAGCACCCTCTCGCTTGCCGTCCTGCTGGGCGCCGCCACCGTATCTGCACTGGTAATTATCGACCCCTGTCCTTGTCCGTCGCCGTTGCACGCTTCTCGCTCACGTCCCCCCCATCTAACCTCTCCACAGGCCCTCCGTGATGCTGGTCATGGCCTCGCGCGGACCCCTGCCTCCGGCCTCGCCAAACGCGAGAACCCCAACCCCGTGTCGACCGACTTTACCTGTGCCTATGGCACGCTGGTCGACGTCGCGCCCATCGATGCCGGCATCAAGCAGCTCTACAACACGGGCACCGGCAGCTGCAGCGCCCCCGCCGGTGCGCCCGGCGCCGGTGGCTGCACCCGCCTGACGTGCAGCGACAACGCCAGCATCTGGCTGTGCAACGACAACGACTTTGCCGTGTCGATTCCCTGTGAGCTGATTGCCGACAACGCCGTGCAGCTGCTGATTGAGTGCCAGACGACGACATACGCGGGCGGCAACACGTGGTCGTCGACAGTGCGCGGCCAAATCTTTTCGAACGACCACAAGTGGAATGTGATTATCGATCACAATAGTTGTTAGGAAGGTTGTATTGGGGGGGGGGGAGAACAAGTACACTGTGGACGAGAATACATGACTCGAGATGCTCTCGTGAATACATACAACATTCAATTGAATCATATTTCAGAAGGTCAGACGTGAGTTGATCAGCCTCATCTGTAGGTGTGCATCACGGGAATCCTATTGCACTATTGCAATAGCATCACAGTCGTACCCGTACAAAATAGTTCAATCACCGATGAACGCCACCAATGAACGGTCGCAGTCGTATTCTTCCGACACTATCCCCGTTTGAGACTGGGCAGTCGATCTATCGCTCTCCTCACAAGTCTGTATATGACAAGACAATGGATCAAATGCCAATTCGCTGGACATGGCCATTGCGAACAAGTGCAACCTCCACTGTCTTCTTAATTGTTCATTTGGTGCTCCGGAGATGCTCTCGTCCCACCCCAGCGCACACGACCGGCGGCGCAGCAAAGAGCCGCAGCGCATCCGCACCGGGGCGCGCATGCTGGTGGCGTGCATCTACTGCAAGGAGCACAAGCTGCGGTGCGACAACGGCGTGCCGGCGTGTGCCAGCTGTGTGCGGTTCAGCCAGAGTGAGTGGAGCGTGAGTTGAGAGTGAGGTGGCAAGTGTGCATGTTCAGAAGACTAATTTCGTTGGCAAGCCTGCCTGGTCGAGGATCCCATCACGAAGCGCCACCAGCCGCGCAACTACCTGGAGATCCTGGAGACGCGGGTTGCGTATCTCGAGGGGTTGTTGAGAGATGGGCAGACACAGACACAGAGACACACACAGGCACCAACACCATGCACGACGGGCTCACCGACATGGCGTTTGCCACGCACAAATGTCACAGCCACTGACAAAGAGGCCGATGACGACAACGACAATAACGACAACGACAATGACAACAACGACAATGACAACAACGACAGCGACGTCGACGGCCTGGCCGCGACCGTTGGCATGCTTGGCTTGTGCGCCACGGGCATGGAGCCCCGGTACCTGGGCTCCTCGTCGGCGTTTGCCTTTTCGCGGGCCATTGGGACGTCGCTGCTGCTGCGCGATGCGGGGAGCGGCAGGCCTTGCCTTGGTGCGCGGCCAGGCATGCCCATGCCCATGCCCATCCCCGGCGACATGCACAGGAACCTCCCGACGGCCCCCACGTACGAAGAGGGCCTGGTGCTGAGCAATGCGTACTTTGAGAACATCCACATCCAGTACCCGTTCTTGCACGAGCCGACGTTCCGCCTCTGGGAGGTCCAGCGGGTGTCGTCGGTACCTCCAGTGCCGTTGTCGGAGTCGGAGTCGGATCTAGACATGGCCTCCTTCTTTGTGTACATGGTCTACGCCATTGGTGCCCTGCTGCTGCCGACGACACGCCACGACCCCGAGCAGCTCTACGCCCTGGCCATGCGGTCCATGGACGGCGTGCTGCACCGGGACAACCTGCAGTCCGTGCAGGCGCTGCTGGCGTGCTGCGTGTACTCGCTGCGCTCGCCGTCCGGCCCGTCGGTGTGGAAGCTGACGGGGCTGGCGCTGCGGCAGTGCATCGAGCTCGGCTACCACCGGACCGCCCAGCGCAGCGTTGGGGCGCGGCTGGGCAGCGTGCAGATCGAGCTCCGCAAGCGTGCCTTCTGGACGGCGTTTGCCATTGACTGCTCGGTGGCGCTGTTTCTGGGGCGGCCGTTTGGCGTGTCGCTGTGGGACATTGATGTAGAGGTACGTTCGCTGACCCCCCCCCGCTGGTGTGTAAGGGAGAGTACCTGGACAACACTGACGGACAGCTCCCCCAAAACATGGGCGACGGCAGCGTGTTTGCGGACGCCCACGGCGGCACCGGCCTCTGTGCGCCGGCGCCCGACTTGTCGGTGGCGCTGCACATGTTCCGTCTGCGCCGGCTCTGGGCCCAGATCCACGTCGCCCTCTTCAGCGACAGTACGACACGCGTCCGCATCCGCACGACCGACGCCGCCTACACGGCCCGCATCCAGCAGCTGCAGGCTGCGCTCGACGCGTGGCGCGCCGCGGCACCACCGGCACCGCCGCGCACGGGGGCGGCCCTGACGCTCTTTGGCAGCCCGGACTGGTACGACACCAACTACCACCACTCCATCCTGCTGCTGCACCGCAACCACCTGGTCGAGGCCCGCGCGGCCGTCCCGGCGCCCGTCGTGCACGCCTGCCTCGACGCCACCGAGCGCATCGCCCGCGGCTACTACCGGCAGTTTGTCCTCGGGCGCGTCGGCTGCACGTGGGGCTGCCTGCACGTGCTGTTCCTGGCCGGCCTGACGTACCTGCACAGCCTCTGGACGTCGCCGGCCGCGCGCGCGGCCCGGTCGCTGAGCGCCGTGAGCAGCACGTGCATGGACTGCTCGATGGTGTTGGCCGTGATGGCGGCGCGGTGGACGCGGGCGGCGGCGTACCGGGACATGTTTGAGACGCTGTCGCGCAAGACGATGGCGATGCTGGCGGGGAACGGGATGAATGGGGGGGACATTAACAACAACAAAGGCAGTCCAGATACAGCGGCATGGCTGGAAAGTGTAGAGGCGTCGACGCTGGCGGCCGAGAGCAGCGGCTTGGACGACCCGTGGGAGGTGATGCAGTGGATCAACGAGGACGCATTGACAGAGGCGCCAGAGACGTTTGCGTTTACATAGGTCAGGGGTTGGCAGGGATTCACAAGATGGCTATAGCTACATTGGTGAATGATATCGTGACACTATATATACTATCCATACACCTCTTTGGAACGCAACACCTCTCGCCTCCCTCAACGTCCCGCCTCCCGCTTCTCCTCGTCCTCCTCCCCCTCCGTGCCACGGGCCCCGTCGACGCCGTCGACGCCGTCGAGAATCAGCCGGCTCGTCTTGTACGCCTGGAACCACGGGCCCTGGAACAGGCGGTCAATCTCGTCGGTCGACAGCTCGGACGTCTCGGGCACCATGAAGAAGACGTAGACGAGCGCGACGGCGCAAAAGGCCGCGAAGAAGAGGAACGCGCCCCAGTTGTGCGTCTCGGCGAGCAGGGACGGCAGGCCATAGTTCATGGCATAAATAAAAAGCCAGTGGAACGTCTGGCCGAGGGCGCCGCCAAACGTGCGCAGGTGGTCGGGCCACAGCTCGGCGCCAAAGACGTAGGGCAGCAGGAACAGGCCGATGCAGTAGCCGAAGGCGTGGATGTACAGAAACCCCAGGGCGGCCTGCGACGCGGCGTGCGGCACGGGGCCGGCCTGGCTGTACTTGAGGTAGACGCCAATGTAGACGTCGGAGACGATCTGCAAGGCGATGCCGAGGAACAACGAGTGGCGGCGGCCGAGCGTGTCGACGAGGCAAAAGGACGCCAGCAGCACGGACGCCAGCTTGGCCACGCCGTAGAGGCCGCTGAGGAACAGCTTGTCCTCGGTCGAGCCGGCGACGCCCAGGAGCGTCATGATGGGCACGAGGTACGACGTGATCTGGCTGGCGCCGGACAGCTGGGCCAGCAGGTAGGACACGAGGCACTGCTGGACGCGCCGCAGGTTGGCGCCGACGCCAAACGTGTCCTTGACAATCGAGCGGATGCGCGCCCGCTCGCTCGTCGCGTCCACGTGGGCGGCGCGCACGGCGTCCTGGATGGCGGTGATCTCGGAGCGGACGCGCGGGTGGTCGGCCGGCAGGCCGCGCAGGCGCACGAGCGCGGCCAGCGCGTCGTCGTAGCGGTCGACCATCATGAGCCACTTGGGCGACTCGCAGCACGCGAAGCTGGCGGCCACGACGACGGCCATGGCCGCGACGGGGACGATCCAGACGACCTGGTACTGCAGCCGCGTCGCCGCCATATGCACGTAGACGCCGTAGACGCAGAACACGGACGCGATGAGCGACAGCGACATGCACACGCCGAACCACGACGTCAGCATGCCGCGGATCTCGTCGGGGCTGATTTCTGCAATCGCCATCGGGCCCGTGACCGTCAGCGCGCCGATGCCGATGCCCGTGACAATGCGCGACGCGTTGAGCCCGGCGAGCCCCGGCGCCGCAATGGACACGACGAGGCCCGCCATGTACACCAGCGCGTACAGCCGGTACGCCCACAGGCGGCCGATGCGGTCGTTGACAAAAAACGTCGACGCCGAGCCGATGGCGTAGCCAATGTAGACGAGCGACACGAGGTCCCGGATCCGGCCGGCGTCGGCGCCCGTCGACACGTGGAAAAACGCGTCGTAGCCCGGCAGCGACGGCAGCACCGACGCCGAGCCCTGGTCCCAGACGGCCGGGAACCCGGCAAAGGCAAACACAAACGCCGTGCCGAGCAGGTGCGGGCTGACCAGCACGGCCCGCGGCGCCTGCTGGATGTTTCTGACGCGCCGGGCCAGCACGTCGAAGCCGTAGGAGGGCATGATGGGGGTGGGCGGGGGGTACAGAACGTGTGCAAGTTCACAACAGCTCACGGAGGGCAAGAGACAATACGTGGTGCAAAGTGATGGGTTGTGAAGGCGAGTGAAAGAGTGAACAGACAAGGAAACGACAACAACATGAGAACATGATTGCAGAGTCCCATGTTTATACCCCGGATTTCGGACGAGGATATCATGTCGACAGTTTGCCAGCTGCACGGAGTATCTCGACAGCTTATCAACTCGGAAGAATACGAGTGGCACCGACTAAAATGTGACAAAATGCGGGGGCCAACCAGAGGCCATGGAGAGATCCGACGATCGTTTGACGGATCCACTCCTATCAAGCCCCAGACTATGACAATACGCTGGTACCATTGTGACAAAAGTCGAGTTCTGTTGCCTCTTGAAGCGATCCGAACCAGCCCGGAAGAATCCGAGTGATTGCCCGTTCCCAGCCAATGCCGGGGGTGAGAGGAAGTGGTGTTGGGAAGAGAATGAGGCGCGGCAATAAAATATAAAAATATATACAGTAAAACATATAAACTAGTGAAAGGAGTCGACATTAGCATCGCTCAAAGAGACATACTGCATCAAAGCGGCATCATTCCAACGATCAATAGTTACGATCCTCCCCTGTCCATCGCTCACGTCCACCCAACATGACCATCGACAAGCCGCACGTCGTTGTTGTTGGTGCCGGTATCGTCGGCGCCTCCATCGCCTGGCACTTGGCGGCCCAGCACGGCCAGACCGTCACGGTGACCGTGGTGGCGCCCGACATGGACCGCGGCGGCACGGCCACGCCCAACTCGTTTGCCTGGCTCAACGCCAACTTCAACAACGCCCGGCCCTACTTTGACGTCCGCCACCGCTCCATGGCCCACTGGAAAGACCTGATCCACGACGTGCCCGGCCTCGCCGAACTCGCCCGCTGGAACGGCACCGTCCAGTGGCAGCAAGACGAGGCGGACCTCGCGCGCTACATTGAGCAGCACGCGCGCTGGGGCTACCAGGCGGCGCGCATCACCAACGACGAGGTCCTGCGCCGCGAGCCGTGGCTGGCCGACGCCGGTCTGCCCGCTTGGGGCTGGGCGGCCGCGCTGCCGGGCGAGGGCAGCATCGAGCCGGCGCGGGCGGCGCGGGCGCTGGTGGCCGACGCGCGGGCCCACGGCGCCGCGGTGCGCGAGGCGACCGTGGAACGCTTGTTGGTCGAGGGCGACAGGATTGTCGGCGTCGTGCTCCCGTCCGGCTCCATCAGGGCAGACCACGTCGTGCTCGCGGCCGGCCTGGGCACGGTCCCGCTCGCGGCCGCGGTCGGCGTCGCCGTCCCTGTCCACAGCCGCCCGGGCCTCATTGTCCACTCCAAGCCCCTGGCCACCCGCCTCCTCCACGGCCTCGCCATATCCAACGGGCCCCATATGCGCCAGACCGTCGAGGGCCGCATCATTGCCGGCCGCCACTACTCGGGCGGCAGCCCCACCGCGGATCCAGACGCCGAGGCCCACGTCTTTTTCAAAAAGGTGCAGGCCATGTTCCGCTCCGAGCTCGACGGCGTGCCCTGCCCGCCCCTGGAACTCGACTTTTACACCGTCGGCTACCGGCCCGACCCCGACGACGGCCTGCCCATTCTGGGGGACAGCGGGAGGCCGGGACTGACGCTGGCCGTGATGCACTCGGGTGTCACGTTGGCCGCCTTTGTTGGCCAGACACTGGCCGATTTGGTGGCCACGGGCACAAGGGACAAGGCGTTGGAGCAATTTTCGCTGTCACGCTTCAGCAAGGGGTAGGTGGGTGATTGGGGAGGTCACTATGGACTGAGGCGCAACGGGAATGGTGTCGAACCAGAATACAAGCACGTAGGGTATATAACAAAGATCAAAAAGTAGACGAGAATGTCCGCCCGCCGCACGGTGGCCACGAGCATGGTTGTCAATGTCGTTGGATGTTGGATAAAAGACTGCATTAACTGCGAACAGACATCTAACGACGATATTGATAATTTACGAGAATTACCTAGACTTTTTACAAAATCAACGAAAAATCCATCTCTATTCTAATCAGAACACTCGAATGCCACGTCTCTCTTGCCATATACCTACGTGTCTTGTGTCCGTCTCCCCGTGTCCTTGTCCCGGGGACTCTATTGATCTCCCTTTCATCTCTCGTCCTCAACGCCCCTCCTCTTCACTACTCCTCGCCCTCGTCGTGCACCGGCTCCATCATCTCCACATCGCGGCCCATGCCCAGCTTGTCGTCGAGGCGGCTCGGCCCGTCGAGGGCAATGTCCGTGGCCTCGTCGCCAAACAGGCGGCCAATCTCCTCGAGACTCAGCCCCTTGGTCTCGGGGCAGTAGAAGAAGAGCGGCGTGATAAAGGCGGCGAGCGCGAGGATGAAGACGAGGTAAAACTTCCAGCCAATGGTGTTGAAGGCGGTCGGGGCCACCTGCAGGTAGACGATGAGGGCGGCAAAGTAGGCGCTGATGGACCAGGCCATGCCCTTGGAGCGGATGTGGTTGGGGAAGATCTCGGAGGTGTAGACGTAGGTGGTGACGTCAATGTTAAAGGCGAAGCAGAAGATGTGGGCAAACAAGAAGACGACGCAGGCGACGGCGGCGGGCCGCGAGGCGGTGCGCTCGTAGACGCTGAGGGCGATGCACTCGCCGACGAGGCAGGCGAGGTCGCCGAGCCAGCCCATCTTGAGGGCCTTGACGCGGCCGACGTGGTCGAGCGTGAAGGCGTTGAAGAAGTTGCCGACCAGGGCAATGGTGGCGTAGATGGCGTTGAGGAGCAGCTGCAGGGTCGAGTCGAAGCCGAGGGTGCTGTAGAGCTGGGGGCCGTAGTCTGGCGAGCGTTAGCGAGCGTCAGCGAGCGACGAACAGAAAAGGCAAGATGGACGGCCATTCCAAAACAGTCACGGGTGGAACTCACTCGCAATCACAGTGGTGCCCGTCGTCTGGGCACCAAACAGGACAACAAAGCCGATAATCATGCGCTTGCGGTACGACGGCTTGGCAAACAGCTCGTACCACGAGACGTTGAACTTGCGATCAATCTCGTGCTGCTGCAGGATCTGGTGATACTCGCGCACGGCATAGGCGTCGTCGGGGTCTTTGGGGTCGTGGTGCAGGCGGCGCACAATGGCGAGCGCCTCCTCGGCACGGTCCTGCGCGATGACTGGGTCACGTTAGCACATTGGGCAGCATCGACGTATTTCTCTGGACCACTTACGCCAGCGCGGCGACTCCGGTAGGACGAGGATGCTGCAGCAGCACAGGAGCGGCGGGATCGCCTGGATGGCCAGCGGCAGGCGCCACTGCGCGCCGTTGAGGCCGCTCAAGAAGTAGAAGCCGAAGCCGATCCAGCTGCGGACATATTAGTAAGGGCAATGCAAGCAGCCTGTCACCGGGGTTGTAGGACGCACCTCCCGCCGCAGTAGCCAATCGTAACCAGGACGCCGTGGAAGCCGACCATCAGGCCGCGGTTGTGCGGCGGCGACACCTCGCTCTGGTACAGCGGCACCAGTGACAGCAGCATGCCGATGCCCCAGCCGTTGACGAAGCGGAACACCAGGAACATGGCCAGGTTCATGGCGCCGGCCGTGATGCCACCGCCGATGGTGGCCAGCAGCGCGCCGAGGAAGATGGTCTTCTTGCGGCCGTACTGGTCGGCCGTCCACGCCGAGAAGAGGGCGCCGAGGAAGCCGCCGCCCGTGTAGATGCCGTTCATGGCGCCGGTGATTTTGTCGGCGTTGCCGCCGCGGTTGACGTGGAAGTAGTCCCTGTGCGCGTTAGCTGGTGGTGGTGGTGGAGGTGGTGACGAAGTGGTGATGAAGTGGTGATGAAGTGGTGACGTGAAGTCGTGAGTGAAGTGATCATGGTGCAGGACAGACCACACCGCCCGCCACTTACACAAACGTCGGCTGCCCCAGCGTGCTCCCGATTATCATGTTGGAGTAGCCAAAGGTCAGCGACCCCAGCGCCGCAAAGGCGATGATGAGGATGTTGTACTTGGTAAGCGCTCGTTTAGCCATTGTGATGACGGACGTTGTGAATGGGTTGGTGATGACGAGAGACGAGAAGAGTCGACAGTAAACATACGGCGGTGCAGCACACATATACCCTTCTTAACAACGCCCGCCAACATGGAAACCACTGACTCGCCACACCCTGGACCTAGACCTGGACCTCGACCTGGACTCCGACTCCGCGCTCGGCACTCGTCGTTTACATCCCCGCTCCGAATCCCGAATCCTCTTCACGTGTCGTCTGGCCCTGTCCCTGCAAACGGCTGCATTCTTCCACGGGTGCACATATACCGCCAACCGTGTAGCCGCGCGAGGGGAGAGGGCCAAGGATCAGTTTTGCGTGGCAGTGGCCGTCAACATCGTTATACGCTAACCGTTTTGCCCTCTGACGTTCCCACGTCCCACGTCCCCCACGTCTACGACCGTCGATCCATTCCCCGTGGGGACGCTACAGCCAAGTTTCACGGAACGAAGGCACTAGCTTCGAGGCAAAAGCGACGGTCGACGATGGGCAAGGGGAGCCGTCCATGCCCGGCTTATGACCGTCGATGCTTTGCGAACTCGTTGCCATATTCTGTTTGGTCGCCTTGGCGAGGACGACGTGAACATTGTAAAATTCGGGCTTGGCGACGACAACGACTAGCAAACAAAACTCTAGTCTCTCCAGTCGTTCCTGGGCCCTGCGGTTCTTTTACCAAATCTGTGCGGGTGTCGTTCTGACAGGCACGAAGAACATCTGCCGATCTCGGCGATGTGGCAGTGCTCATCGGATGAAACATCTCCGATCGAAAACACAATTGGAGACAAGTAGCACCTTGGCGCAACAACCCATCGCTCGTCAAACCAGCCAACCCGACTTCATCGCAACATCATGGTCACAGTCTCCTCCGGTCGCATCGCCGCCGCCGTTGCTGTCGCGGCCGCCGCCGCCGCCGCCGTCTTCGTCCCGCCCGTCCTTGTCGCCCTCGCCGACCAGCTGGCCGCCGCCGCGGGCCACATGCACATCGACAAGGCCGGCCGGCTGCAGCAGTGGGCCGCCAGCCGGCCGCTCAACAACGGCGCCTGTGTCGTCGAGACCGCCGCCAACGCCTGCGAAGACGTCGTCGTGCACGCCGCGTCGAGCACCGTCTTTGCGGCGTGCGGCGATCCGCGCGGACGGGCGCACTGGTACCCGCCGGCCGGGCAGCGCGATGCCCGGGGCCGGCTGGCCGTCGGGTCGTCGTTCCGGGAGACTCTCTTCAAGCACGACCTCCAGAGCGGCGTGACGACCGAGCTGCGCATCGAGGGCGTAGAGGGCGACTTTGTGACGCACGGCGTGGACATCTGGTCGCCGCCGGACGATCCGTCCACGATCCACATCTTCGCCGTGCGGCACACACGAACGGGCGACTCCGTCAGCATCTTTTCGCACAAGCTGGGCACCGACACGGTGGTACTGGTCCGGGACGTCCGGCACCCCAACATCAAGACGGCCAACGGCGTCGCGGCCGTGGGGTTGTTGTGCGTGACCCAGATCTCCCCTCTGCAGGCCCCGTCCATCGGGTCAATAATCGTATGCTGACACCGACACGGCAGTGAATTCTACGTCACAAACGACCACTACTTCTTTTCCGATCCGTGGCGGACGCTCGAAGAACACTTCGGGCCGTGGACGTGGGCCACAAACGTGCAATACTGCGACGCAGCGAGCGAGGCAAGTCTGGACTGCGACGTACCCGAACCGAGCACTGTGTACTGACATGTCCCTTGGTGATAGACGACCGTCTGCAAGACCGTGGTCGGCCCCTTCCCTGCCGCCAACGGCATTGCCGTCTGGGAGGACCGCCTGTTTGTCGGCGACTCGCAGAACGGAACCCTGCGCGTCTTCCAGCAGCGCGCCGACCATGACGTTGAATACCTGTCTCAGGTGGTACGTGGGCTTGGAAGTTTGCACAGTTTCACGCGTCGAGTACCACAGCACCGGACACCGGGAAACGGCAACTGACTCACTTGCGCAGGAACTCGGCGCCGCTGCAGACAACATCAAGATTGATCCCTCCACGGGCGATCTCATCGTAGCAGGTAGGATGCCATCCCAGCCCAGCGGTACCTTGTCCTCTGCACCACTGACCGCCAGTCTTCCCCACCGTCGAAAATCTCCCCGCGTACCTGGCCAACGTCGACAAGCTCGGCAAAGAGCTCCGCGTGCCGGCGGCCACGCTGCGGCTGCCCAAGGCCAGCGACTACGCGCCCGAGCTGCTGTACTTTGACGACGGCGGCGTGTTGAGCGACATGACGGCGATGGCGCTGGATCCGGTGAACAATGTGTTGGTGGGCGCGGCGGTGCTGCAGTACGGCGGCTTTGCCGTCTGCAAGATGGGGCATTCAAAGTGACGTTTATGTGACCATCTATATGTATTGCATACGTACACCATATCGCAGAGAACAAGACTATTTTACTACACTACATACAGGCCCGTCATGGCGTAATGTACTCTTGCGCAACGTGCCAGGGCCCGGCCAGGCCCCACGGCTTCGTCCGGAATTCGGTCTCCAGCGCCGCCGGGTGCGCCGGGCTCAGGACAATGTCGAGGTTGAAGTCGAGGTCGAGGGGTGTGCCGACGTGGCCGAGGTCCGGGCCCACCACGCGGACCCGCGACTCTTCGTCGGCCAGCGGCAGCCCGTGCACGCGCGCCGCCTCCGCGGGCCAGCCCCGGGCGTCCAGCTGGCGCTCTTCGCGCTCGATGACGCGCTGCGCCGTGGCGTAGGCGACGTGCGCGTTCCACAGGCCTTCGCGGCGCGGCGCACACCGGAGCAGGGCGAGGGCGCGTCGCCGCGTGGCCGGGTGGCGGCACTTGAGGGCGGTGTAGTACAGCGGGCCCAGGACCTGAATGTCAAACGACACGAGGGCCTGTTGTTGTGTGGCGTGGGGGCCGCCCACCACGTGCGTGGCGTGGTCGACCAGCTCGACAAAGTCGGCCAGGTACGCGTCGACGGCGGTCTCGCTGGCCGTCGTGCACACGCGCAGCCAAACGCCGACGGCCTTGACGTGGACCATGAACTGGTGGTGGAGGCCGACAGCGCGCGTTCGGCGCGTGCCGCTCGTTCGGCCGACCAGCCGCTCGAACTGCCGCCGCCACGCGTCGAGCATGGTTTGCAGCCGCGTCTGCTCGGCAAAGTCCGCCACGTCAATCGCCAGCGCGGCGGCCTTGGTACTGGCCTGCCCGATGAACCGAATGCACGTGTCCAGGATGGCCACCAGCCGCAGCTCGACGTCGGCGAGGTCAAAGGCTTCGTCGTCGTCATCATCATCGTCGTCGCCGTCGTAGTCGTCCATGGTACCATAGGCGGGCGGCGTCATCTTGCCCGCGAGCGTGGACATGATGTTCAGCCGCGCAAAGATGGGCAGAATGGTGTCCTCGACGGCGCTGCGGTCTCGCCTTCGATTTCGACTTTGATGGCGTGACGACGTGATTGTCGCCTTGGCGCGTCGGCTCTGGCGGTGGGCCGCCAGGATCTGCAGCCCGTTCTCGACGTGCAGCATCGCCATTGCGGCGCGGCCGCGCAGAAACTCAATGAGCGTAAACAGCAGACAGCACACCAGCGCCACCAGGTGTACGTCCGGCTGCCGCTGGATGCGCGCTGCCAGGCTCTGGGCCGCCCTCTGCCACGCCGCGTGCGCGCACCGGTTCGCCGCCACGTAGCCCGCCGGGTGCCGCAGCGCCAGCTGCACGTCCTGGTGCACGAGGCTGGCGGCCGCGACGGCGTGCCGGACGCAGGGCTCGGCGTGCGCGAGCTGCAGCACGAGCCGGCCCCAAAACGCCGATCCCAAGAGCGGGTCGACCTGGCCGTCGAGGCTCGCGGCGATGTGGTGGTGGAAGAAGTCGATGCCGGCGTCGTGGACAGACGGCGGTGGCAGCGGCGGTGGCAGCGGCGGAAGCGGCGGCACGTACACGACAATGACGTTCTGCCGCACGGGCGACGCAGCCTTTGCAGGTACGTACGTGCAGGACCGCCCGCCGACCGCACAGCGCTTGCAGACGGGCTTGGCCTCGTCGCACTTGACTCGCCGCGCTTTGCAGGTGCGGCAGCCTGTGCGCACCTTGGACGTGCTTTCGCGCGTCTTTTTCTCTGGCGGGTCCATTTCGGGACAGCGTCGACGTAAAAGGCGTAGTTGGATAATAGTCGATGCCAGGAAATGCTGCAGAGAGGCAACAACAATCTCTCCCGACACAGAGATTCAAGACGCCGACAATACTCGCTGCTCGGAGCATGAAACAGGGCAGTGGGAAATGGCGGATTGTCCGAGTCGGCCCAATGCGGTTAGGCATATACGAGGTCGTGGACAGTAGGGCTGACCGTCCACCGGACAAAACAGCGAATCGTATCAACCGCAGCATGGCCACGCTCGTACCTGTCTAGCCAGATAAGGAACACCGTGTAAGAGGTCAATGTCCAGTGTTCACAGTGACATTGTCAACGTTTGTCGCCGATGTATATAAAGAGGAGTAAAGTCTATCTGTTGACGATATTTTATAATAAAATATAGTTCCATCTCCAAACACATCACAACTGCTATTCTCCACGAGAAGAACAGCGCAATCTTCGCTTCCATACGCCTTTCAAACAACCCCGTTTGGCACACAGCACCGTCATCATGCTCGCCAACATTGCTGCCAGTCGGACAGTCAATATAGTCCTGCGGACACTTCAGGTTGTGTTTGCCATTGCCGTCCTGGGAACAGACGGATATGGTAAGAGAGCCTCCCTATTTTTTTAATCATTATTTTGTCTTCGTGTCATCGCCTCCAGTCTAACACGGCCAGCCATCCATGCCTTCCGCGGTCATACGGTCCACGACCACTTCGCGTTTGGCGACTTTACAGACTACGTCGGCGTCCCCAGCGCCTGGGGCTTCCTTCTCTTCTGCGCTGCCTGGACCGTTCTGGGTGTCGTCGTCCTCGTCGTCGCCGCCGTCTATTTTGCTCACCATCGCATCGTCGGCTACGTCCTCGTGGCTGTCGAGGCCGTGGCCCTGTTGTCGTGGCTCGCGGGCTTTGTTGCCGTCGCCGTCAACATTGGCACCAACGCCTGTCCGCTCAGCCAAAGCCACGGCTGCGGCAGCATCACGGCCGCGGCCGTCTTTGGCGGACTGGAATGGCTGCTGTTTGCGGCGACGACGGCCATGACGGTCAAACTGGTATTTGCTGCGCCGTCCTGGTCAAACAGAAACAGCAGCGACAAGTCCACTCCGACGGTCTAATCGAAGGAGACGGACATGACCTGGATTGTACGTCGGATGCAACACTGTTTGGCATATTTTAAACAGCGAGTTGGGGGGAATCATATTGGAAGCGAGTTTTCATATATCTACCAGTAAATACCTCTTCAAATAAAATAATATAAAATGCAATCGTTCTCGCAAGGCTTACTTGACCTGCACATGTATTTTGGCCTTCCAACCTCGCCAATCTTGGATCACTTTCATAATATTGAAATAAAAGAAGAGAATACGGTTATGTACAATCAAACGGTATTTTGTGTAGACACCAGCCGATAGACACCAGCCGGCCGAAGCCACCCGCAGTTCCACATCCACGCCACCACCAGCACACCTCTCACTTGTCCAGGCCAAAAAAGGCAATGTCCATCGACTCGTGCACCGGCACCGTGTGGCCGACGCCCTGCCCGCTGTAGCCGACCAGCTGCGCCGTCGTCGACGTGCCCGCGCCGTAGATGGTCTGCGTGTAGCCGCTCTGCGGCGTGTTGGCCGCCGTCTTGGGGTCCGACAGCCCCAGCACGTTGGACCACTGCTTGAGCGTCTCCTGGTAGTTGGGGTAGTGCAGCGTGTTGTCGGCCGTGCCGTGCCAGATCTGCATGCGCGGCCGCGGTCCCGTGTAGCCCTTGTAGTACGACCGCGTCAGGTCACCCCACTGCGCCGCCGTCTTGGTCAGCTGCCCGTTGGCGCAGGCGTTGGCCCAGCCCGGCGGGTCCTGCGTCGCCGTCGACCCCTGCACGAAGAAGCAGCCGTCGGGCACACCCGAGTACACGCTGCCGGCCTGGAACACGTCCGGGTACGCGCCCACCATGACGTTGGTCATCATAGCGCCCGACGACGAGCCCGTCACAAACGTGCGGTTGGCGTCGCCGCCGTACTTTTGGATCGCGTACTTGACCATGTTGGCCACCGTCTGGCTGTCGCCGCCGCCGTCGTGCGTCAGCGACGCCGTCGACGCCACGTCGAAGCAGCCGCCGCCCGACTTGGAGTTGGGGTAGATGATGACAAAGCCGTGCTTGTCCGCCAGCGGCTGGTAGTGCGTCTCCGTCGAGTAGCCCTGCGCCGAGCCCTGGCAGTGGTGGATCGCCACCAGGATCGGCGCCGGCTTCGCGAGCGTCTTGGGCACGTACACGTACATGCCCAGCTTTGTCGGCCCGGCGTTGAAGTCGTTGACCTTGCTGATGCCCTGGCCGCTGGCGACCGCGGCCAGTGTCGACACGAGGCCGAGCACAAGTGTGGTGTGCATGATGGTTCGAGACTGGCAAAAAGAAAAGAAAAGAGAAAAAGAAAAGGGGGACTGGATTGGTCAACAGCGGGAAAGGACGCTGAACAAGGAGGACCAGAGGGAAAGGCGATACTTAACCAGAGGATGCCAAGGGAATTAAATATCGAGCGTATTCTTTCCCTTTTTCGCTTCCCCTCTCCCCTTGTCCCTTACGCCGTCCTTCCGTACGTCCTCGGCGGAGCGAATGTCGTTTTCATTTGTCGTTTTCATTAACGCAACCCATTTCGTAACCCCATTCTTTACTTCCTTCATTTGGTACGCAGATGGTCCTCCCCGCAGTCCACGCAGATACGTCAACAAACAGCTTTTATCCAAAGACCGCCGCAACATCGCTTCCACAGCCCACGGCCGATTGTGGTAAAGTCTGTTCCTACCCAATCTCCAACTCGGCACCCTGGCGCCGTTCGGTCGGATGGCTGTTGGGACGAGCCACATTTCCCGTTTCTACCTCTTTTTGGACGGCAAAAGTCGACGGGACTCGATATCTTCCGTCCACTCAATAGGAGTCTCCAAATGTCCCTCCGATCGAATATATCCGCCCGTGCACGGCTCTGCTTCTCCACATTGTTGTCTTTATCCATAAATAGACCACGAGGAGGCTAAGTTGGGTGTTGGGGTCCGGGTCTGGCGAAGAAACCACTCCAAGTCCGCGGGGGATACATCCAATGGAACATTAAAGGATCCCCGCCTCACAACTCGCTTAATCTGCCAGGTCCTATCAACCCATCGACCCATCGGACATTGCCATGTGCCATGACGAGTCGTGGATAGATCGGAAGCGACGGGCGCACGCCCTGGTCCGTTTTACCATGGTGCTTTCGAAAAGAGGACCCGACAACATAGCGTCTGGCACATTGCACGGACAGGCGACGAGAAATGAACTCTAAACGTCCCATTCATGTCAACTCGCTACTCTGAGGCCCCCTTACGCATCGCATCCTGTCTACTCCGTTCTATGAGAACACCCCACACCTAACACCCCATGGCCACCTTGCAGTCCACCACCGCGCTCGTGCCGCTCTGCACCGACGCAATCGCCTGCTTCAGCACGCTCTCCAGCTCGGCCGACTGGTCCACGCGCGCCGTAAACAGATCGCCCGCCGCGGCCGCCTTGGCAATGCCGCCGTAGTCGGGCGACGGGCTGAACTCAATGTTGATTTCTTCGTTGGTCGCCTGCGAGCCCAGGCCGTCGGGGTGCACCAGCAGCAGCGACCGACGGGGGGCGTTCCATCCTGTTGCATGGTCAGTATTTGATTGCATTGGGGGGGAAAGAGGAGGAGGGGTCTGCGTACCCTTATTGTTGAGAACAATTGTCAACACCGGAATGTTGTAGCGCTTCGAGATCCAGTAGACACTGCCCGGCACCGAAAACAAAAAGGTGCCGTCGCCCACAATCTGGCAAACAAATCGGCCCTTGTTCGCGCCGCCGTGCTCGTAGTCCGTCGCCAGCTTGATGCCCAGCGCACCGCCGCCCGACCAGCCCAGTCCGCCGCCGCCGCAGTTGATCCACTGGCCCGGCTGCGTCGGCCGCAGGTTCTCGTGCACAAAGCCCGTGCTCGTCACGGCCTCGATCGCCCAGATCGTGTCCGACGGGCACGTCGCGCGCAGCGTCTTGGTCAAGTGGCCCACGCCGAACCCGCCGTCGGCCTGCGGCTGGGCCGCCGCGTCGATCTTGGCCAGCAGCGCCTTGTGCACGGCGACGCGCTCGTCGTGGCCCGCGGTGTCCGCCACCGGGCGGGTCTTGAAATGCTCGTTGAGCTGCTGGATGCTCAGCAGCGAGTCCGCCTGGAACCGCTGCTCCGCCGCAATATAGAACACCGGCATCATCTTCTTGAGCGGATCGCAGTCAATGTGGAACACCCGCGCGTCCGCCTTGGGCTGGCAGAGCTTGTGGATCCACGGCACGTCGCAATCCACGACCACAATCACGTCGGCCGTGCGGATGGCGTCGTGCGCGCCGAACCGGAGGCCCAGCCACGCTGGGTGGTCCGCAGGGAAGCACATGTCGCTGCCGCCGGTGTCGAGCACCCGGAGCTTCGGCACCGCGTCGGCCAGCTCCACCAGAGCCGGCGCCACGCCGTGGTTGCGCCCCGCGTAGCCCGTAATCAGCAGCGGCTCCTTGGCACCCGCCAACGCCGTGGCCATGTCGTGCACGGCCGACGGCGGGAGTCCGCCCAGCTGCACCGGCGTCCAGTCCTCCTGCTTCAGCTGGTACGGCGTGATCTCCTCCTCCATCACCTCCCGCGCACCACAGAGGTACACCGGCCCCGTGGGCTGCGACTTGGAAAACGTGAGCGCGCGGTTGACCATCTGCTTGATGTTGCGGCCCGTCTTGATCTCCGCGGCGTAGCGGCAGTACTGGCCCAGGATCTGCTTCTGGTCCGGCACGTCCTGGATCCAATGAATGTACTCGGTGCGCGAGCCGCGCATCTCGCCCTCGATCGTGAACGGGCTGATGCCGGCAAACACAAGAACGGGCGCTCGCCCCGTGCTGGCATTGTGCACCGCCGCACCCAGGCCCTGCGTGCCGACATCCACATGCACAATGACGCACTGCGGCTTGCCCGTCAGGCGCGCATAGCCGTCCGCCATGGACATGGCGACCATCTGTGCGGTTAGAAGAGAGCCAACGTAAATTGACACATGACAATAGAGCCTGTGCCTCACTCGGGGGCGCTCACCTCGTTTGGACAAGTAATCATCTTGGGGAACTTGTCCTTCTTCTCCCGCTGGCCCTGCACCATGGCCTCGATGATGCTGGGGTGGTCCGAGCCCAGGTTGACGAAGCAGTGCGTCACACCCGCTTCCCACAGCGCCTCGAAAAAGGCAAACGACGCCGTGTACATGTTGGGATTAGGAAAGTTGGACGCGCTGGAGGTGGCGGTGCCGGATGTGCTTGCGGCGCGAGTCTGGTTGGCAGCAGCAGAAAAAACCTGTGATGGCAGCGGCGGGCGAGTGGTTTGGATCGATGTTGCGTTGCTGGTGTCCGTCTTCAGCGCACCCGCATTGTTTGCATTGGATGATATATAGGCCATGGAGCGGGCGGAGCCAAAACCATGAGCTGCGAACGAGGTTAGCCCGCCCCGGCCCAATGGCGACATGCCGGCGCGATGCAGCCGGGCACCTGCCAGACGCGAGCTACTTGTGGCCAGCCATCGCCGGGAGCCGCTTGCAGCCGCTACGCAACCTAGGCGAGCAGCGCGGCAGTGTGCGAAGCCCAAAAGCGGGGGAGGAGTCGGCAGTGGCATGGCAAGCTGGGGAGGGACAGTGTGTGTATGAAACGTGATAGGTTGACGTACGGATGACGGGGACGAGGGATATATAAAGAGAGGACGCGAAGGAATGATAGGATTTGGAAACAGATACTTAAATGGCAGGAATGCCCGTTATGGAAATAACAACTTGCTTCTCCGCGACAACACGACGCGCCAAATCTGGTAAGGTGTGAGGGAATGCTGGCGTTGACGTGACTCGGGTGACGTTCTCCAACGTTTCTTTGGCCGTGACAATGTGAGGTTGACTCGTCAGAAAGGAGGCAATTTTGAACAACGTCAAAAATCACAAGTCATCTGGCCAAAAAAGTTGTTGTGCAAGTAGAAAGAGCCATGTTCAAACATATCGGTCGCAGCTTCCTATATAAAGTCCCCCAGCCAGCCAATCAAAATTCAAAGAACGACACGACAGAAGTGCTCACATGAGCAATCTGTACTTCGCAGGTCGCAGCGTCCTCCTGGTGGAGTTTGTCTTTGTCACAAGAGGCACTGCATCCTTGGTCGTTACCAGAAGCGGAAGCTGCATCCTGCGGTTCTTTGCACAATCCAAGACGCCAAAATGGGGCAACTGCGACCGATGATAACTCCGCGCGTAACAGACGCTGTTGCCTTTTTCAGACGCGCCCGTCCGTAGAATTCGGCAAGAGTAGCCTAAAATGAACGCCGCGTCGCGCTCTACATTTACGTATGCATCAATCCCCGGGTTTTGTGCCGCATTATCGCGAGGCTCCGGAGGTTACAAGCATTTGTGTTGGAGACGATCCGGACAAATCCTTGTCGTCAGATTCCTGCCGGCCAATTTATTGTGGAATTGAATGTTGACGGCCCGCTTATCACCGGCATTGCCAATTGCAAGCGGTACTTTCCCCGCATTTCCAATTCAGGGGCGATAAGGTGCTGATAAGACGGCTCATTGGGATACCGTGTGTCGTCCTTTTGCACGTTATATTGTACTGTACGTATCACGTGCATTGACAGTTGACTTTTCAACTTTCCATTTGCGGTTCACAGACGTCACGATACTGTCGTCGACATCGCTCGTCAGCACGCACAACATGACCGCAAAGGCGGCGTCACGAAAACGAAAGGCCCAGGTTCAGGCCCAGGGGCAGTCTGGTCAGAAGCAGTCCAAAGTCGCCCGCCCCATCTCCCCACCAAGCGACTCGCCCCCGGAACCAACAAGCTTGCAGTCTGTGACATCGACAGAGGAGCTCGAGATCACGGTCGAGACGCTGCGAGAACTGGCGGCGCACCCCTCACTCATCAAGTCGAAGCAGTGCAGAGAATTGCGCGGTGCCGTCCATGACTTTCGGCAGGCGTGCACGACCGGCGTCAATGCGGCCGGTGCCAACCTGACGGCGCGCATTTCGGCGGCGCTGGCCGACGGCAAGTACATGGACGCCCGCGTGCTGCTGGCCGAGATGCGCCTCCGCGGCGACGAGCTAAAACTCGGTGCGCTCTGTCGGTGGGTCCGCGATCTTGACGTGATCAGCGGCCTGTCCACATCCCCCGACGACAGACAGGCCGCGACCACAGAGCGCTCGCCCGAAGACAAGGAACGCCTTTTGGTGGTCGATGCCATTCTCCGGGCGACGGGCCCCGTCGATCTCAACCCGGAGGCGCTTCGTCGCTACGCCATAGCCCCTGCCGGCACACCAGCCATCCACGTTCAGGACATTTGGGACCTTCGGCCGGCGGGAACCCGTGAACAAGTCTACGCAGCGGTCCTGGACAAGTCGATCCTCACACATGCACCCGGCGCCGACTCCCTCCCAGACGCCCTGCCCGTGATCGAGACCACCGATGGGGCACAGCGCAAACCCCCGAACCACCACCCTGCCGTTGTCTACACGTCGGCTCCGGGCGCCGTGCCACTGGCCCCCGACGCGCCTGCCTCCATCGCCTACCACCCGCACCCCACCGTGCCGCGCCTCGGCGTCGCCACGGACGTCCTCACACCGGACGAGTGCAAGGCCATCATTGCCGCCGGCGAGTCCGTCGGCTTTTTGCCAGATGCGCCCATCCGCGCGGACGGCGATGTCAGCATTCTGGCGCACAACTTTTACTGGGTCGTCGACCTGCCGTTCCACGATCGGCTGTGGTCCCGCATTGCGCGGTTTGTGCCGGCGGTCCTCGGCGGGCGCGTGGCGCGGGGCATCAACCGGCGCTTCCGGGTGTACCGCTACGTGCCCGGCGCCGAGTACCGCTGCCACATTGACGGCGCATGGCCGCCGTCGGGCGTCCGGCCGGACCGGACGTACGTGTACGACGACTCGCCCGACGGCCACAAGCAGAGCTCGCTCTTTACGTTCTTGGTCTACCTCAACGACGAGTTTGAGGGCGGCGAGACAACGTTTTTTTTGCCGGGCGCCGCGGAGGGCACGCTGAATGCGTACCCGGTGCGTCCCGTGATGGGCGCTGTGGCGATCTTCCCGCACGGCGAAACCCGGGGCGCGCTCCTGCACGAGGGCACGGGTGTGCGCAAGGGCGCCAAGTACGTCATCCGGACGGACGTTGAGTACGATGTCGAGCCGACAGTCGGCACATAGACGAAGGCCGCGTATTGTTCGTTGCGGATCCGGCGTTTGGATAGTACAAATGGATTACACGGCATAATAATGAGACATGACCTTTTGAGATCTTGCATTCACGATACTTTGAACACTGCCAATGTAACCGCACTCCTGGCAAACTGGCATGCCTCTTGCTCTGGTCTACAATGTAGTACGTTCCCGGCCTAAAATCGACATGTCAATCCGTGTGAAACGGCTGCAGCGAAGTCGGCCTCATGAGTCGGTTGCATTACCACAATCAAACGCCATCACGATATTTTCAAAACGCACGTCCAGAAACGTGGGGGGACAGTAGACGGCACAGTCTCGTTGCCAATGCAGTGCCGCCCCAAAGGCTATCCTGAAAAGGCAATCCGTGCACGGTACGATAGGGAACGATGGCGGCACACGGGCCGCAATGGTGTCCAGTGGGTCACTCACGAGGACCCTGAACGAGACCCTGACAAAGAAATACAGTCTGCCAAGGGTTCCTCAACTCAGTAGACGCCCTGTCGTAAACATAAAATGATATGTCACGCAGAATGCGTGCACAGCACGGCACAAACTCAAAAAAGACATGCTCGACGACCAGCAACTACAACTGAATGGTGCCATAGGGTCTGAGGAGCTGCACAGACCAGGAAAGTTGCCATGTATCCCACTCGTCCTCCACAACATGACGGCTCGCCTGGAGCGGATTTGGAGCAGGGTTGCAATCAAAACTGGGGTGGCACTGGGGAGAACGTGGGGGAGGCGCGACGCCCAGAGCCAACCACCGACGTTGGTGCGGCAGCCTTCAACAGAGCAGGCGGTTGTTACCGTCGTATTTGCACTCTGCCATGAAAACAGCCGCCTATGAGACTCGCTTCGGAGGCTGCAACGACTTGGCGTCTCGATTCGGTTTGTCTGCCGTTCACGATGCAGCCCACAGGCAGACGAGCCGCAGACGGCATACAGGAGAGGCGGTGAGGATGTGAAGGGTGTGTGGTATTTAAAATGTGTGCGTAGGCACAGAAAACGCCTGCAAAAACATAATGGCCTTTATGTTTGGGTGAGTGGCTGTTGCCGCCCCTTTTTTGGGAATGCGTGATAAAAGGAAGAATGACATAGATCCAGACGGGAGATTCGCCTGTCGGACGGCGTCCCGTCATAGAGTTAGTGGGAGTGGACGCTTCTAGATACGTATGCGCCTGGGATCGGGGCCGAGTAGAATAATTTGTGCTTCTTCACGCGGTTAGATGTAAGTTTCCAAACTGGAAAATCGAGAGACTGGGATCGTGAAAAGCAAAAAGTAAAGAAAACGAAAGAAAGGCCATAGAGGTCACCAAACGCTCCTGCCGTAGAACACCCCTCCGCCCTTTCCTTCCCAGCCGTGCTTTGGTCTGTTGGGATTGCCTGCTGTATTCAGACTTGAGGTACATCGCACCTTCCACAAACGACCGACCTTTGTTTTCTTCCATGACGCACCGTTGCATTGTTCTTTCCTTTCACAGTCTCGGCTCTTCTAAATTAAACGATCGCCTACTTTCTTATTCTCGTTGGTCATCCTTGGCCTTTTTCTCTTCTTCCACCATTTTCCAGTCGTCACTGCGAACGAACAAAGGCGTCGATAAAGAAAGACACTAGAAAACGAAACCACACCGCAAACCACCAAAGCCAGATCCAGGCCTCCCGACCGAGGTTGGCGTCCCCACTAGCGCTGTGTCTGGGTCCACTGAAGAATACGCAGAAGAGTGCTGACCAGGCCACTGGACGCCGTCTTTGACCCTTTTGGGTCCCTTTCCGACGTTCTTTGTTTGCTGTCTCAGTGTTCAGGCCCCTTTAAGAGTGGAAGGGGCCTCCTTGTCGGACCCTTTCTTTCGTTGCAGGGATAGCGCACTTGGTCCCTTTGTGGCGGCTTTTGCCTCTGAAGAACCGTCTCGTGGCAGCGTCTTGCACCTCCAAGCTCTGGACGAGCGCTGCCCAACCCGCATGACCCGCCTATAGGCCCCGCTAATCCCGCCTAACCGCCGGCTCTGCGTTGCGACTCTCCTACACCCTCTTTTCTCTTTCCTCTTTTCGCGTTTCGCTTTTCTCCATTTGATGAGGTCGCCGGCGCCTGCTGACGCCCTCCATGACGAAAAAGAATTCGCCGTTAAATGATTTAATTTTGGCAGATGTCTCTAGTCGGATCACCTTTCGCACGAGGCAACCCTCAACTCTTGGCTGTTTCTGACTTTTGTTCACTTTCCTTTCCATTTTTCTTTCTTAATTTCTTTTCTTTTTTGGTTACATCCTGACCTGATCTCTCCGACCTCTCTGTTCTTCTCGTCTACTCTCCAATATTGCCGTCACGTTCGTGCCTACACGCGCTTTCGACCCGTTTCTTTCAATCTCGGTCCGAATCGCTCCCTCGCCTCAAATCACCAAAGCACGTGCGAACGCATTCCACGGCCAATATCATTCATTTTATGCGGCACGCTTTCGGTGCTCCTGGTCGACTGTATCCCATCTCCAGCATTCGGCCGATTTTCTCGGTCTCTTTCACGCACTGAACTGAACGCACCTATCTCACAATCCCGCCGTAATACCCAAGGACCGCCCAGGAACAGGTCAGGGATATCACGACGCCAGTGGACATTCCGGCCCTTATCAGTCAGTCGCCCAGACGGTATTCCACACAGGGTCTCACCATCGATTGTAAAACAATCGCGCCGGCGCGCGACATGTGAAGCAGGACGATCGCTGCTTATCTTGCAAGACGACATACCTCGCCCGTTGCACTGCATTGCGCGCATTCCATACGGAGGACCGTACTTTGCATGTACACGACACGCCACATACGCGAAATCATCCTCGGAAGCCTATCTATACCTCGATGTAATTTTTGACATTGATTTTCGCTCCTACTCATACCTTGCCACCACCTCATCCTCACACGTCATGGCGGACGACGACCAGCGCAACCAGAGCCAGGACTCTGGCTCCACGCCCGACTCGCCCCCACCGCCGCCTGTACCAGCCGACGACCCAAGTTTGCTCTCCTCGTCGTACAACAACTCGAGCAGCGATGCGCCGTCGCCGCGCCTCGCTTCCCTGACCGACGACATCTTTCATGTCACGCCACTGGCCGCGCTGCAGATGCTGGGCGCGGGCGTTGAGGCACTCGTCCGGCTGACCGGCGACATTCCACCGACACCACCACCGTTGGACGATGAGGCGAAGGCACCGACCAACATGCGCAGCATGCAGGCAGAGAAGGAGGTCATTGTGCGGACGCTGAGCGAGAACAGTCTGGCACGGCTGCGCGAGCAGGCAGAGACGGCCGAAAAGGCCGAGCGGGAAGACCGAAAACGCAAGGCGGCGGCGCAGTGTGAATGCGAACGCGAGTGCGAGCGAGAGCGCGAACACGCGGAGAGAGGGACAGATGCTGCAGCGGCTGCCGTTGCCGGCGACGACCGGAGTACACCACCGCGCGACGACAACGACGACGACGACACAAGCAAGACAGCAACCTCACAACCCTCGACACCGTCGCGGTCCAGGTTACCACCGACACCACCGCCGGCCAAGCCGATGCAGATGCAGATGGAGATTGACGGAGTTCACCTGCGGGCGACATCACAGTCGCCGACTGGTGGGCACGCGTCAGGAACGGCGCAAGTCAGCAGCAGCGGCGCGCCGATCTTGGTCGTGCCGCCCGCCGAGCCGTACATTGTCATCGGCGCCAACTCGCAGCCGCTCAACGTGCAGCACTCGGCCATTACGCGCAAGTTCTACAGCAAGAAGACGCCGCCCATTGGCATTTCCGAGTACTTGCTGCGCCTGCACCGCTTCTGCCCGATGAGCACGGGCGTCTACCTCGCGACCAGCTACTACATTTACCGGCTGGCCGTGTCCGAAAAGGCCATTGCCGTCACCCGCCGCAACGCGCACCGCCTGCTGCTGGCGGGTCTGCGCGTGGCCATGAAGGCACTGGAGGACCTGAGCTATGCGCACACCAAGATGGCGCGCGTCGGCGGCGTCACCGAAGCGGAGCTGGCGCGCCTGGAGATCAACTTTTGTTTCCTGGCCGGGTTCGAGCTGTCGGTGTGCGTGGAGGACATGCGGCAGCACTGGATGCTGATGAAGAGCGGGCGGGCGGTGGGGTCGCTGGACCAGGACGGCACGGCGGCGGTGATGGCCTCGATGGACTCGCTGAACGTGAATGTGACGCAGCGGCGCAAAGTGGTGGTGAGCTAGCGAGCCAGCGAGCCAGCGAACCAGGCGAAGACACCAAGTATTACGAATGTCACGAAATCATGACAAGCACGACAGTGCATACATATACACATACTACAACTATGCCACGACCATTGTCAGGATGCAGAGTAGCACAGAGCACCTGTGTTCCGTCTGCCATGCAGTGAAGACCAGCCGTTTCTACGATCGTAGCATGCCGCCGTAGCACATGCCATTTCTCGCCCGACGTGATAAGGGTCCGACGTCAGGTCCCATTGTTTCGACTTTGTTGGAGAGTTGCTGTTCAGTCCACACTCGTCTTCTAGAAGCGAAGCCGGTCCCATCAACAAGCCAATGCCTAGGGCGTCAAATCCGCTCCAAGCCTATCACATCCACTGTAACCGTCCACTATAACTGTCCACTGTAAAACACTTGCGTCTTGGCCTAAACAGTCGTGTCGTGTCCAACTACCTGTTTCGGCATCTGCCCCCATTTTACCATTTTTACCCCACTGCGCCTGCTGCACCTTCCCGTCACGCAACAGAAAGCCGTTTGTAAACGATCAGGCGGGGCACCTTCCTCTTCGAGCTTGAGCTCTTAACAAGGCAAGTACAGAACAAATATTACCTTCTGGCTGACGGCAGTCGCTCCAACATCCCCCCGACCATTTATCATTTGCCAATTGTAACGTACTATCTATCCCCGCGATCGCACAATCTATCCTCGTTCACCTCGTATTCATCCCTCCTCGCTGTTTTCCTTTTCCTTTCCATGCGCCTCCCACATCGACTGCCTCGCGTGTCTTCGAGCATCACCACCATCCGCATCACAGCTTTTGCGACTCGTTTTCCTGTGCGACAACTCTCCACGATCGCCTCTACCACAAAGGCTTTTCGAACAGCTATTCGATCATCATCGTCATCGTCACGCCCCTTGTCGACCTCGACACCCATGCAACTGCCCCCGCCCACCGCCATGACGAACACGCCCGCCTACGAGTCTGTCCTCAAGGGCAAGTACCCGGCCAAGGCGCACGCCAAGCGCGTCGCCGAGTACATCAGGAGCAAGCTGCCGGACAACGGCGACGGGGCCGCCCAGAACGGCGTGCTGTACCTCGAGAGCCGCGCGACCAAGCTGCTCGAAGACAACGACGAGCCCGAGCCGTTCCGGCAGCGGCGGCCCTTTTTCTACCTGACGGGCTGCCCGCTGGCGGACTCGTACTACGTGTACGACCTGGCGACGGAAACGTCGACGCTCTTCATCCCGCCCATCGACCCGGAGGCGGTGGTCTGGTCGGGCCTGCCGGTGAGCGCGGAGGAGGCGCTGGCACAGTGGGACGTGGACGAGGTCAAGTACGTGGCGGACGTGAACGCGACGCTGGCGGCCAAGGCCAAAGCCAACAAGGCTCGTGCGGCGGGCAGCAAGAGCGTGGTGTTTGCCCTGGACGGCCAGGTGTCGGACCAGACGACGTTCCTCGGGTTCGACACGACCGACTTTGCGCTCCTGCGGGAGGCCATTGACGAGTGCCGCGTCGTCAAGTCGCCGTACGAGCTGGCCCTGATGGCCAAGGCCAACGACGTGTCGAGCGCAGGCCACCGCGCCGTGCTCGCGCAGGTGGGCAAGGCCCGCAACGAGCAGGAGCTCGAGGGCGTCTTCCTCGGCCACTGCGTCGGGCACGGCTGCCGCAACCAGGCGTACCACAGCATCGTCGCCAGCGGCCGCGCCGCCGCCACGCTGCACTACATCCACAACGACCAGCCCCTGGCTAACAAGCTCAACCTGCTGCTGGACGCCGGCGCCGAGTACCAGTGCTATGCCGCCGACATCACGCGCACGTTCCCCATTGCCGGCCGCTTCTCGCCCGAGTCGCGCGCCGTCTACGACATTGTGCTGCGCATGCAGCTCGAGTGCATCGCCCTCCTCAAGGAGGGCGTGCGCTGGGACGACGTCCACGTGCACGCGCACAAGGTGGCCATTGACGGCCTGCTGGCCCTCGGTATCTTGAAGGGCGACAAGGACGCCATCCTGCGCGACCGCACCAGCGTCGCCTTTTTCCCCCACGGCCTCGGCCACTACCTCGGCATGGACACCCACGACACCGGCGGCCACGCCAACTACGCCGACGAGGACGCCCTCTTCCGCTACCTGCGCGTGCGCGGCACCCTGCCCGCCGGCAGCGTCATTACCGTTGAGCCCGGTGTATGTCCCGTTTTCCTTTCCCTTTCCCCGTTTTCCGTCCGTGGATGGCACGACTGACTCCAATCTCGCAGATTTACTTTTTTGAATTCATGATCCGCCCCTTCCTCAAGGATCCCGTCCACGCCAAGTACATTGACGAGGCCGTTCTCGACAAGTACTGGGACGTCGGCGGCGTCCGCATCGAGGACAACCTCGTCATCACCAAGACCGGCAGCGACAACCTGACCACCGCGCCCAAGGACCCCGACGAGCTGCTGGCCATCATCAACGGGGCGAACTAGGGCAGGAGGGCCAAGGTGACGATACATGATGCATTCTGAACGGCTGTAGAAGGACAATGAAATACAACGAATTCAAAAACAACGAAATTCACGGCACAACACAATCGTCCCGTATCCACTGCCGACTGGACGGACGATGCCGGTCCTTTTTTGTGCAGATCCATAGTGCCCGGGTAAAGGCGAGGCAGTCCCTCGTGCACGGCGAGCAGCCGCAGCCATACATTGTGCTTTCGTGTACGCTCCTGTTTAGCCTTCTTAGCCTTCTTAGCATTCTTAGACATCATTAACCTTATTCTTTACCCTGTGCCCTTTTTCTTGTTTCCATCTCCCGTTGGGTAAACTCACGCGTGGCCTCGCACTGGGAAAAATCTCCGCCCGAAAGGACAGAACGATCTGCCGGCAGTCAGTCTCGGACCTCTTCAAGCCCGTTGGTTCGTTGGCTACAGAGGCAGAGATTGTTTCTTTTTGTATCTTTGTTCCATGTTCCCCGCGTTTTCAGCTTCGTTGATTATTCGTGGATTATTATCTTGTTTTAATAATTATATAAACAGTTGAAAAAGACAGAACAAAAAAGAGAAAAAAAAAAGAAAAGAACACAGAACACAAACATATGCAACCACTTTACTCTGGCCGGTCAATTCCTGACAAAGTTGCACGTTACAATGGAAGGCGCATCTAGACCACCGCCACGTTGTATTCTCTATATAACCTAAACGGAAGCACTACAAACAGCTCCGCTACTCTCACGACGGACCGGACCACCAGCACGGTACATGATGTAAGACGAGAGTCCGTAGATATGCTATCATTATGTCATGGAAATGACTACAGCAGATGGTAAGCCAACAGTAATGGGGAAATTGTCCTACAATTCAACAATTCATCATACTACGTCTATCTAGCCGCTATTTTCTCACATATTTTCTCGATGCCAGGCCTCTGTCCTGTTTAAGTCGATTTCTCGACTTCACCGTCCATCACTCTCCCCCCCTCTCGGGTTAAAGCCCCGGCCTTGGCGAGGCCAAGCATATGTAAAGTGTATTTAGATTCCCATCGGGCCACGGCCATTTCATGGATTCCCATGTCAGAGAGCCTCTGGACCCTCGTGAGCCTCTGCCGGCTGAGTGCCGCGTCTGTTGGATCTTCCTTCTTCTGTCTTTCCCCCACCATTTCATCTATCTCGTCTCGTTGAAGCCGAGAGGGCTGTCTGTCCGTCCACACTTGTATATCCCGTCAAAGTCGTTTGTGGGGAGAGTTTGTCGTCTCCAGTCGATGACGACTCGTCCTTGTTCCTTGTCTTGCTTTATCCGTCCGTGTATTATACCCACCGTCATCCCTCCCCTTTTGATTTACAGTTACCACCGATTTCCTTTTTCTTTGATTTACTATTCTGACAAACTCCTCCGCCCTGACTCACGCCATCGACCACGGCCATCATGAAATCCGTCCTCCTCTCCATCGCGGCCACACTGGCCGCTGCTGTCGGCCTTGCCACGGCAGCGCCTGCGGCCCGCTCCACCTTTGCCGCCGACGAGCTCGAGCTACTGGCCCCAGAGATTGTTCGCTCGTGGCGGCAGTACGATGTACCGCCGCCGCCATCATCCAACGCCACGACCGCCGCAGCGCCCCACGCCGGCACGCACAACAGCAACACGACCACGTGCGGCGCCTTCCAGAGCGTCGAGGGCGACGCGCCCATGTACATTGCCGCGACGGCCGTGTTTGCGGCGCCCAAGGTGGCGGCGCGCCCCGCGTTCAACTGGACGCGCGACCCGGCGGTGACGCCGCGCATTGCCGTGTCGACGGGCGTGGACGGGTTCGCGTGCCCCGAGCTGGTGCGGGCGGGCATCTACGCGACGGTGTACGAGAACGGGACGCAGCAGCACGTGCCGTTTGTCGAGTTCAGCGGCAAGGTGTACGCGGTCAAGATTGCGAGCGTGGCGGCGGGGGAGAGCGTGCGCGTGCGCGTGTCGATTGTGCAGGACGACATTGTCAACATGTGAGTCGAGGGCGCGTGCGAGGGAGAGGGCGTGTCCAAGAGACGTTGCTCGTTGTCCATGCTAACCAATCTGCCAACGTCAGCAACTGGTCCAACCTCAACCGCACCGACCAATTCTTCGACAAGGACGTCCCCACGGCGTCCTCCATGTGCGGCCAGTCCGTCGCGTGGCTCGTCGAGGACTTGGTCCCCGTAAAGGCCGGCCCCGGCGATTTCTTTGCCGCGTTTGAGCCCATCCACTTTGCGGTTTCCGAGGGCGACCGCATGGACGGCAAGACGACCAAGTTTGACGCCGCGACGGCGAGCTACACGACGGAGCAGGCGCTGTGCAAGGTGGACGAGTCGGGGACGGATTTGGTGGTGACGTCATCTTGAACAGGACGACGTGTCGGTGATGACCGGAGAGAAGACGGGGCAGCAACGGAACGTTTGATTTTTATTTGTCCTATCCACTATCTATTCCACTATTGCACTATTGTTTGCTATGGATTCTATGCTCCCGTACGCCTATGCCAGCATCTTTTCGTCCCCTATCTGCTTGTCGTCTCTGACACGGATGCGGACGTTGAGCCCCTGCTGGAAGACGAGCCAGTGGTTGACGAGCTTCCACTCGTCGGGAGTAGCAAAGGTGATCTGCCGGTTAGCGCTGAACACATTGGACAAGGAAGATCATGCCTGCCCTCTACTTCATACGTACATCGTATTTGGCAAACAGCGTGGGAATCAGTTTGTAGATCTCGAGGTAGGAAATGTTCTTGCCCAAACATGTGCGATGGCCCGCGCCAAACTACAAACAGCACGTCAGTATATGGCTTTCACAGAGGTCGTTTTTCCTTTCCTAGCAGTGAACGCACCGTCAACAGGGACCGCTCCATGGCCGCCCGGGTCTCGTCTTTCGGTCGCATCCATCGGTCTGGGTTCCACTCGTCGGCATCGTCGCCAAAGATGCGCGGGTCGCGGTGGACGACCCAGGGATTGAGGCCGACGACGGTGCCTTTTGGCAGATGGGTGCCACAGACCTCGAGTCCCTTGGCCGACGAGACAACCCGCTCCATGGCCAGCCCGACGGGCGAGTGCAGCCGGCCGGCCTCCTTGATGCAGGCGTCGAGGTAGGGCAGGTCGCGGCTTTCTTTCCAGAAGACGATGCCGTTTGTGGAGGCGGCGCCCAAGTGGCCCGCGTGGCGGGCGCTGTCGAGCTCGGCCCTGAGCTTCTGGAGGGAGGCCGGGCTGGTCAGCAGGAAATGGACAATGGCGCGGAGCAGAATGGCCGTCGTGTCGCTGCCGGCCTGCACGTTGGACGTCGTCCAGGCGGTCAGGAAATGGGACGGGATGCTGGGATCCTTGCGGCGCGTCTCGAGAAACCGCGACATAAAGTCGCGGCTGTTGTACGAGTCGCCCTCGTCCTTTTCGGCGACGGCCTCCCTCTCCCGGGCCCGCGCCTGGGCAAACGCCACGACGCTCGAGTTCTTGGCCGGCAGGAACCAGTTCACCAGCCGGTTCTTGGCCCACAGCCGGTCCAGCAGCGGCATCTGGCCGACGGCCGAGCCGTACGCAAAGAAGCCGTAAATGTCACGGATCATGCTGTCGACATCGCGGCCCGTGTCGAGAAACCCGAAGCGGCGACTAAAGGTAATCTCGCCCATGACGTCAAACGCAAAGAACTGCAGCCACGCGCCGAGGTCGACCATCCCTGTTCCGGCCGCGGACCGGGCCTCGAGCTGTCGGAGGAGAGCTGCAATGGTCGTATCGACGTACGGCTCAAACGACACGAGGTTCGTCATGGAGTAGATGCCCGCAATCGGCCGCTTCAGGGCCCGGTGCAGCGCCTCGTCCTGCGTGTTGAAGAGGCCCTGCACAACACGACCGTGGGCCAGCGGCTGCAGCACCTTGTAAAAGTCGCCTTTCGGCAGGTTGGCGCCCGTGCCATAGACGGCCTGGATGGCGCGCGGCGTGCCGATGCTGACACAGCGCGGGCCCACGCGGACAAGGTCGCCGTAGCGGCGGTGCAGCGCGATGTGGGTCTCATGGATGCGTTCGGACCACGCCCAGCGAAGACGGGGGACATCCGTGAAGCGACACCAAGCTGGTCCAGGGATGTGGGCAAGGCGACGGTCACGGCGGACGAGCCACGCGGCAAAAACAAGGAAGGAGAGGCCAAGAATGACGAGGGAAACGGGGATGCCCGTGTGCTGAAGGAGGGCTGGATGCTCGGTGGCACCCATGATGACAAGTAGTAGAAGCAATGTGAGGATTCAGGAAAAACGTGGAAGAATGACAGCGCGCTTTGTGTAGCGGACCATGTAGCTCGTCCACAACGACGAGGTGTCAGATGTGTGGTGTGTCTATTATATGATAAAGACAACCCATCTGTATTGTATAGCGTTTCGTATATTTTCGTCGACGAAGGTGGCCCTGATCGGCGTCTAAGAATAGATTTGGGACTGGCCACGGCTGACGACAATCTGCGTAAGGCATGGATGGTGACAAATGGCTTTGAGAGGATACGAAATCGGTGACATGCTGCTATTACCAGATGAGGATCGACACAACCAGAAGAGATGCAAGAATGCAAGTGACAAAATGTACGTCGTATAGACACATCGTATAGACACCATTTAGTCTGCCTGTTTACAAGTGCCAAAGGGGAAAGAGACGGGCCGGAACACACTGCCGCATCTGCCAAACGGGGAAAGAGCAGAGCAGGCCACGGACGGGTTGGCGGCCCATGCCGACGGGAGAGCGTCAAACTTGGTGGCTGGGTGGTCGAGGGAAGGTGCAGGGAGTCCGGCTGTGCGTAGGTGTGTGGTACCTTCCGAAAGGGGAATGCAGGGTGCTATGAACATTGCGACTTTTACTTATCGCAACTACTAGAAAGTAAACCACAAGCGGCCAAATCGGAGTTTTCCGTACGTGCAACTTGATTGACATAGAAGAAAAAACGAATTAGAACAAAAAGCCCAGCGTCAGCTCAGCCCTGTGGAGATGACTCCCGTCTTACGTTGCCGACGAGACGTTGATTTTGTCGGACAACAATTCGACTTAAACGAAGGGCCCGAAATTGCCTAATTGGGCAGTTAAGGTCCGTTCGTTTCCCGTTTCTAGCAGCAGCCCAAGCCCCAGAACTGTAATAACTCACCGTCGCACAGCACCGCCAAAGTCTGCATTTCTTACATGTACGGCGTGTTTTGCATGTATCGCAAGTAATGTTTCCTAGGAAGCACAGCATAGTGTGTAGGGCGGGCGTGTGCCATGCGATACCTCCTCGCGCAGTGCATCAGACTTCCTTTCTGTGGCCGGTGTCGATGGCATGTTGTACACGTTTTCATCGGCCGTTGGACGACTCGGCCACAATCTAACGGCACGACTGTCGTACGGTCATCGTCCCAAGTATCCGTTCTGTGAAACCACGTACTTTCATATTTTGTCAACCTGTTCATGTCCCTTTTGCTTGTCCATTCCCAGGGTCACTCTTGCTGTTGGCTCACGCCCGTCTCATCCATATCCTTCCCCATTGGACACACCCGCCCATGCTGTCCAGCTTTGCGTCACAGCCTTACGCCATACATGTACCTTTTTTCTCTACCGTACTGTTGGCATCGCCGGTGCTACATCGTTGCAGGCTGCGGTCATCCATCTTGCATCCAAGTGTCATCCGGCCTGGGTAGTGTGTCTGGCTGATAGTCGGCTCGTCACAGAGCCGCAGGTAGTAGCTATATTTGTTTTCTGTCGTCTTCTCATCTGCTTATCGACGTTAGCCTTCTGTGTCACAATTGCAAAAGGGAATCTCCGGATCACGACATTCAACAGCATTCGGGCCATTTGCTTCGCCATCCGCATGGAAGCATCTCTTGCCCCTTTCAAGAGCACGCTTACCGTGCAGTACTTTAGCTTTCGGCCAAGAATAGAAGTCTGATCGCTCATTGATTTCCTGTTTCGTCTTGTAGTGTCTTTGTCGAGAAGAGGTGTCGTGTTGTGTGTTGATGTTGACTTGACAGACGTAGTCATATATATCGTCGTGCATACCGCCGTCTGCGTTCACGCTGGTTGATATTGAAGTCCGTCCGTAGAATTCTCTCCCATTATCGAGAGAGGCCGGCGCGACTACCAAACTCACCGTCAAACCATTTGTTTCATCTCTCCACAACACCACAACACACAACCTCTCGTCACTCACAACACCACCACCATGACCACCACACTCCTCTTTGGCGACCAGACCGCCGAGGTCCTGCCCTCCATCGAGTCCCTCAATGCCCATGCTCTGCACAGTGCGGCCCTGCGCCAGTTTTTTGACAAGTGCACGGACGGTCTGCGGACAGTCATTGCGCGTCTGCCAGCCGCGGACCGTCGCCAGTGCCCGGCCTCGTTTACGTCGCCGCTGGAGCTGGCGCGGTGGGCCGCCAGTCCAGCCAGCGACAGTGTCTCAGGAGGCATCCCAGGAGGAACGCTCCTCCGCAAAATCAGCCCGGCCCTGTCGGCAGCTCTTCTGTGCATGGCCCAACTCGGGCACGTCATTGTGTAGGTCCCATATGCCCCTCCCTATGTGTTCCGTCCATCGTTAACTGTATCCGCAGCGACCTCGAAAACAATCCCAGTCGTTTGGCGGACACGGTCATTTTGGGTACCTGCACGGGCCTCCTGGCCGCCGTTGCCGTTGCTTGTTCGGACAACCTGGCCGATGTGCTGGCCATTGCCGACCATGTGGTCGTGCTCGCGTTCCGTGTTGGCTACGAAGGCGTACGGCGCACGGCCCGCCTCGACGACACGGCCAGCACCTCCTCTACCACCACCGCAGCCTGGGCCACACTCGTGACCAACATCACGGCCGACCGTGCGGCCATCGACGCAGCACTGGCCGATTTCAACCAAACGCGCGTGCTGGCCGCCGACCGCCGGGTGTACATTTCGTCGGCGTCCTCCACCTTGTCGTCCGTCATCACATTGAGCGGCCCGCCGTCAACAACCGCGGCTTTCTTTGCAACGGAGCCTGCCGTCCTCCAAGGTACCAAGCGCAGTCCGCTTCCCATTGCCGCCGCATTCCATGCCGAGCACCTGCCGCCGGTGTCTCCAAGACCTATCCCCGACAAGGCCGTCCCCAACGACGCCTTTGCGGCCTTCCTACGCCGCACCGTGCGGCCGGACGTCACAGTCTTGGCCGCCCGTGCCGATCGCCCGCAGTACACCAGTACGGCCATGCTCTACCTTCTTGGCGACGTCATTCACGACATTTTCCAGACACCCATCGACCTCGGCGCCGCCATGCAGAGCCTGGCGAGCCTGGCTGCCGCCAACAAGACGACGAACGTTACACTGGTCTCCTTTGGACCCATCAACTCGGCCAAGGCCATTGCGCGGTGCCTGACGGCCCAAGGCATCACCGTCCACACCGGGGCCGGTCCGTCATCGACGCTGCCCGCCTCCACATCGTCTCTCACATCGTCTCCCTCGGGAGCTGCCTGGCCCCCGCCGCCGGGCGACAACGCCATTGCCATTGTCGGCATGGCCAGCCGGCTGCCCGGCAGCGAGACTCTAGACGAGTTCTGGCAGGTACTCGAGCAAGGCCGCGACCTGCACGAGCCGATCCGGCCGGACCGCTTCGACGTCAACACCCACTGCGATCCCACTGGTCAGCGCCGCAACACGACCCTCACACCGTACGGCGTGTTTATCGACCGCCCGGGCTTCTTTGACACGCGCCTCTTCAGCATGTCCCCGCGCGAGGCCGCCCAAACTGACCCGGGCCAGCGTCTTCTGCTGCTTACCACGTACGAGGCTCTCGAGATGGCCGGCTACGCTCCCGGACGGACGCCGTCGACAGCGGCCCGCCGCATCGGCTCGTTTGTCGGCCAGACGGGTGACGACTACCGCGAGGTCAACGCTGGCCAGGATGTCGACACGTACTTTATCACAGGCGGCATCCGCGCCTTCGGACCGGGTCGGCTCAACTACCACTTTGGCTGGGAGGGCCCCAGCTACTCGGTCGATACTGCCTGCTCGTCGAGCGCCGCGTCCATCCAGCTGGCCTGCACAGCGCTGCTGGCCCGCGACTGCGACTCGGCCGTCGCCGGCGGCGTCAACCTCCTGACCACGTCCGACTTTTTCGCCGGTCTGAGCCGAGGCAGCTTCTTGTCCAAGACAGGCGGCTGCAAGACGTTTGATGCGGAGGCAGACGGCTACGTGCGCGCGGACGGCGTGGCCGTGGTTGTGTTGAAGCGGCTCGCCGACGCCGTCGCCGACAACGACAACGTTCTGGGCATCATCCGCTCCGCCGTGACCAACCACTCGGCCGAGGCCATCTCCATCACGCATCCGCACGCGGCCACCCAGGAGCGCCTGTTCCAAGCGACCCTTGACCGGGCAGGCCTGCAGCCCAACCACATTGACTATGCGGAGCTGCACGGCACCGGCACGCAAGCCGGCGACGCCACCGAGTCCAAGTCCGTGACCAACGTGCTTGCGCGCAACCGCGGCCCCGCCGAGCCGCTGTACGTCGGCACCGTCAAGCCCAACCTAGGCCACGGCGAGGCCGCCAGCGGGGCCACGTCGCTCATCAAGGTGCTGCTGATGATGCGCCACAATGCCATCCCACCGCACGTCGGCATCAAGGGCCGCATGAACCCAAAAGTGGCCCACCTGAAGGACGTCAACACCCACATTGCTTTTCAAACAACGCCGTTCGTGCCGCGCCCCGGCGGTGACGGCAAGCGCCGCGTGCTGATCAACAACTTTGACGCGGCCGGTGGCAACACGAGCATCGTTCTGGAGGATGCGCCGCTTCGACTCGAGGATGCTACAGCAAAAAGCGATCCGCGCTCGCATCATATTGTTGCTGTCTCTGGGCGCACGGCGACGGCTCTGGCCGGAAATACCCAGCGACTCCTTGACTACTTGCGCAGCGACGCAGCCTCCCATGTCCGCCTCGAGGACCTGGCCTACACCACCACGGCTCGTCGCATGCACCATGGTCTCCGGCAGACGCATGTCGCGTCGTCGTTAGACGGCCTCATCCGCAGCCTTGAGTCAGCTGGTGCTGAAGCGCCGGCTGCTACCAAGGTGCCCTCCAAGTCTTCGTCGGCCCCGTCCGTCATCTTCTGCTTCACCGGGCAGGGTTCGCAGTACGCTGGAATGGCCTCGGAGCTCTTTGCGACACAGCCTACCTTCCGCGAGACCGTTCTGGCCTGTGACCGTATTGCTGTTGACCATGGCTTTGAATCCTTCCTGCCCCTGGTCGCTGGTGAGGACGCCCTGGACTCTGCCTCGCCCGTTCAGGTCCAGCTGGCCATTGTGTCCATCGAACTCTCCTTGGCGGTCCTGTGGAGGTCGCTCGGTGTCGCCCCGGCAGCTGTCATAGGCCACAGCCTCGGCGAGTATGCTGCTCTGTGCACTGCAGGCGTCCTCTCCCTCAGCGATTGTCTGTGTCTCGTTGGCCACCGGGCACGCCTCATGCTCGCCAACTGCCAGCCAGGAACCCAGTCGATGCTAGCCATGGCGTGTGGTGTCGCAGAAGCCGAGTCCCTGTTGCTCAGCTCATCCGGCTTTGGTCACTGCGAGATTGCCTGTGCCAACGGCCCGTCAGCCACCGTCGTTAGTGGGCCCGCGGTTGAGGTCGCCGAACTTCAAAACGTAGCTTCGTGCAAGACGACTTTGTTGGACGTCCAGTTTGCCTTTCACTCCGCTCAGATGGACGCCGTTATTGACGAGTTTTCCATCTTCACGGCCAAGGCGCACTACTCTACGCCTTCGATCCCCGTTGCGTCAACATTGCTTGGGACGCTGCTGCCGGCTGTAAACGCCTCGCCAAGCCTCATCGACAATACCTACCTTGTGCGCCAGATGCGCGACCTCGTACGGTTTGAGGATGCCCTGCGGTCTCTGCTTGCAGACTCGTCCCTCCAGGCAGCGCAGGCTGTCTGGGTCGAGATCGGACCCAGCCCCATCTGCATCGGTCTTGCCCGCCCCAGTTTGGCGACAGTCGGTAAAAACAAGTCGTCTGTGCTTTTGCCCTCTCTCAAGCGTGGCGAGAGTGATTGGAAGATGGTTTCGCAGGCTGTGGCTCTCATCTACGAGGCGGGTATCAACATTGACTGGCAAGAGTACCATGCTGCCTTTGAATCGTCGCTGCGCCTTCTCGAGCTGCCCACGTACGCCTTTGACCTCAAGAACTACTGGATCCAGTACCGCGGTGACTGGGCACTTCGAAAAGGCGATCCGGTCGACGCAACAAGCAGTGCGTCCACTGAGCCACACCCCGGGGTAGCACTTGCACCAGCGGCTCCTTCCTACCCACAGTTCAAGGCGACCACTGGCATCCATCGCATCGTGTCGCAAACCATTGGTGATGCCAGGATTGCGGTCACATTCGCCACGGATGCCATCGAGCCTAAGCTCAACAAGGCGCTGCGCGGTCATCTGGTCAACGGGGCCGGACTTTGTCCCAGTTCCATTTTGGGCGACATGGCACTCACTGCCGCCGTCTACATCCGCCGCCTCTCACAATCCAACAGCGCCACGTCGTTCTCACCCATTGACCCTGAGATGTGCATGGACGTACACAACATGGGCATCCATAAGCCGCTGCTCGTGCAGCCTGGCGAGACGAAGCAGGTCATTCGCACGGCTGCAAAATGGGATACGTCAGCCAACACAGTGTATGTCACGTTCAGCAGTCAAGACGGCCCCGACGGCGCCGAGGTCGAGCATGCCCACTGCGAGGTCGTCTTCGGCGACGGCTCTGCATGGCAGTCTGTGTGGAAGCGCAATGCCTATCTTGTCCGGTCGCGCATGGCCCAGCTCGTCGAGGCGTCCGGCCGTGGTCAGGCCCATAAGCTGCTGCGGCCCATGGTGTACAAGCTATTCGCGGCGTTTGTCGACTATGCACCCAAGTATCAAGGCCTTGAAGAGGTGTACATGGACAGCCACGAGCTCGAGGCAGCCGCCAAGGTGCAGTTCCTGACCAACGAGGCAGAGGACGGTACCTTTACGCTGAGCCCCTACTGGATCGACGGCCTTGCCCACTTGTCCGGCTTCATCCTCAATGGTGCCGACACTACACCGGCCGACTCAGTCTTTATTTCGCACGGCTGGGGCAGTCTGAAAGTCGTCGGTCAACTGTCAGCAGAAAAGTCGTATCAAAGCTATGTCCGCATGCAGGAGGAGACTGGGAGTCGTGGCGTCCTGTCAGGCGATGTGTACTTTTTCGACGGTGGTGACGTTGTCGCCGTGTGCGAGGATCTCAAGTTCCAGCGTGTCAAGCGTTCAATCCTGCCATATCTTTTACCTTCCGGAAACGACCAGGCAGCCACAAACCAGCCGGTCTTACAGCAGGTTTCACGACCAACTGTTCCACGTGGTAAGACTGCGACAAAGCCAACGCCGAAGTCAGCAGCGCCTCCCCAAGCAGATACCGCTGTTTTTACTCAGATTCTCGACGTCGTCGCATCCGAAGTGGGCATCGACGTGTCCGAGCTCACAGATGATGCTTGGTTTGCTGATCTCGGCGTGGATAGCTTGCTGGCCATCAGCATCACTGCCAAGCTCAGCACTCATCTCGGCCGCCAGCTGCCAGCAACGTTGTTCACAGAATACCTTGGCGTCAGCCAATTCCGCAGCTACTTTGCTGAAGAGTGTAGCACCGGGCCTTTGGAAAATATATCGCCTCCGTCAGACCTCGGCAATAACGACAATGACGATGACGACGACGTCGACAGCGGTGCCAGCAGCAATGAGTCGCCCAGGCAGGCGTATACGCCGGTTAGCAGCTTTGGCGAGACACCCAACCCGGACTCTGCCGACGGCCAGTCCACAGAGCTATTTCGCAAAATCATTGCCGCCGAAGTGGGTGTAGATCCGTCCGAGATTGAGAACGACACGCCGCTGGCTGATTCGGGCGTCGACAGCCTTCTATCTCTGTCAATTCTTGGCACCATCAAGTCTCAGACGGGTCGCGTCCTACCTTCAAGCTTCCTTCTCGACCACCAAACGATCGGTGACATTCAGAAAGTCTTGGGCGGGCAGTCGCACACGTCGCCGCAGGAAATCGCTCAAGCCGTCGCCCAAGCAGCATCGCTGTGTGTGTCCAAAGAGAGCAGCGCAGCGTCCTATCAAGCAGAGGCCATCCTGCTGCAGGGAAGTCCGGGTCTTGGCGCCGCAGCCCTGTTTCTGCTGCCAGACGGGTCAGGCAGTGCCAGCAGTTATGTCGGATTGCCGCCGATTGGTCTCAAGGGCGCCGTCTACGGCCTCAACAGCCCCTTTCTGGGCAATCCCGAGGACTTTACCGCATCGCTCCAGGACGTGGCTGGTGCATACATAAGCCAGATCCTCAAGATACAGCCCCGTGGTCCCTACCACCTGGGCGGCTGGTCCATCGGCGGTTCATATGCCTTCGAAGTGGCTTCGCAACTTGCTCTTCGTCATAATGAAAAGGTGGCCAGCTTGGTATTGATCGACGCACCGTGTCCCAATTCATTGCCACCACTGTCTGCGGAAACAATTGACCTTCTTGACACGATCGGTGCGTTTGATGGACTGAAGGGACGGGCCAACAAGATGCGAGAAGGCGTCCGGGATCATTTTGCTGGGTCTGTAAACTCACTCAAGCAATACATTCCGGCTCCGGTTCCGCACTGGGCTGTGCCACAGTTGGTCACGGTGTTGTGGGCGCGTGATGGCGTGTGGGAAACTGTTGGCGAGGCGGTACAGGACCAATACCGACGAAAGCAGAGGGGCACTATCGGCGTGAACGCCGCACAAGACTGGATCATGGACCCGCGAGTGGACAAAGGTCCGAACGGCTGGGAAGACTTGCTGCCAGGAGCTCACATCGTGTGCAAAGTGGTTCCCGGCGACCACTTTACCATCATGAGGAGACCGGGCAATGCCCATCTCGGTCGTGAGATAGCCCGCAGTGTCTCGGGGCAAGAGATGGCATGATGGCCGAGCGGTGGAGCCAAGAACAAGGGCTGGAACCTAAAAATGAATGCCATGTCTCAGCTAAAGATAGTTGGACTGAACAACACTTCGCAGCTTTTTGCTTAAATGAGATAGCTCTGCGGGCGTGTTCATGTCGTGAATACTGAACAACGGTCCATCGCATTTATTGGCCGCGTTGACCTGCCTTTCTGGTATGGTCGGTTGCATGTGTAGCACAGCGCCCATGCCTTCTTTGTTTTATATCCTCTAAAGTTGCCGGCTTTCAACTGCAAGTATTCTCGCCGATGACATGAAGGCTGCCTACAGCGAATTCTGACAGCCGAAGAATATCTCGTTTGGACATTTCTTGCCAAACGAGATGAGGCGGTGACCGAGCCGTGGTTATCAGTTCGCAAGCATAGTGTGACGAGTGTCGAAGAAGGATGCTGCTTCAAAAGCGGTATGCTGGCAGCCCTCGCATTATCATGTCGTGTTCAGGCACAGACATAGATTGGGGCGTATGCATAGAGACACGTCGTAGTAGGGTGGGGGTGTAGAACAGGAGCCGTATTGTGTTGTCGATTTGAAAAACTAAGAATAGAAACAAATGAGAATGTGGAATAAAATAAATGCGAGAAAGCTGACGAATTAGCAAAGGTTGGTAGGAAAAGAAAGTGGCCGTGGTAGAGCCAGTATGTTTCCACAGATGAAAACGTGAGATTCACCGCAGCAGGGCTGGTCTGCACATAAGCAGCACCCGTCACTGTCCAGAGCAGCAACCGCGTTGATCCTGCTCGCTTCCTGGTTCTCAGACGCCAGACAAGCCAGATGTCATGCAGCGGGCCCAAGGTCGTATCTCGTAACGGCAGTCGAGGATGATGAGATCATGCATGAGGGTGACCGATATGCCACCGTACTCTGTGACTCCCATCAGCGTGGCCCAGGAGGTTCATTGCACAGGGCGTACCTGTGCTACCCATACACGGTGCTCCGTCGGCCAAAGTGCAATCTGTTGCAGGCGATAAGGGTCAGCAACGTGAGATTCTGCTCTCTTGGTGGACAATCAACCACAGCAAGTCTCCTTCCGCTGTCGTAGAGTAGTTCGCTGGGTAGTGGGAAAGCTGACAGTAGACATCAGAGGCCTTGGAGCCTAGACTGACCTATTTTCGTGTTACTTCATGTGCGTGGCCACTCGATAATCACTCCGTCAGTCCGCTGCCGCTGACGTGCGTCGTATAGACAAATGGTGTGAGCAATAGCCGTCGACCGCCATGTTCTGGAAGATTGCCATAGTGGCACAGGAGGATCACCGTATTGCTTGATAAGCCTGTCGGGTTGGCCCGGGCAAGGATGCACATGCACGCATCAGCCCTGTTCGTGCGCGGTGACTTGTCCGTCGACCTGCGTTCTGCAGGGCCGCAGCGTTTCGGCAAAACAAGGCGTGAGAAACAAGATAGGATGCCAGCGTTGTGTTGTGTTGTGTTTTGGATCCTTTTCTGGCACGGCGGCACTACGCCAGTCGTGCCTTCCTTCACCGCAATGAATGAAAAGCCGTTTAAACGGCAAGTGCAATGGCGTGCTACAGGCTATGTTCTGACATGTCGGCAGACGCCACAGCACTCTTAGCCACCAAAGCACCAATCACTAAAGCGTGGGGGTCATGCCTATCTAGTGCCTAGAGATCTCAACACCTAACCACCACCAAAACTTGTAGAAGATGGCGAGACTTCCACTTTAGGTAATTCACATTCGACATCGTCAACGCCCTGAAGTCAGCTTCTTACACCCCATAATTCTCAAAAGGCGCCAAGCTTAGCCCCTGCAGCGCATCGCAATCACTAATTCCCCAGTGAAATAAGCTCAAAAACGGCCGGTACTTGCCCACCGGTATTCTTTAGCGCCGATCACCCGTGGATAAGACTCCGCACCTTCCTTAGACTTTGTCATTCTTCGCGCATTCCTTCCTCTTCAAACATTTTGGTACCACCACGCCAGTCGCCCATCGCAGTTTCCCGTTTCGTTCCTGGTGCTAAAGAAATAAAAGGGAGGAAGGGGCCAGATTTGGACCCCAACAACGGCAGTCACATCCGCTGTCCCTTGCTGAGCCTGTCTGTTGGTAGTTCCTTCTGTTTCCTCTGCAAAGCACACTACGCCGCATCCGAGCAACCAACGTCGTCCAAAGCGGGTGCTAAAACGCATTCGCACCTCATCGCTACCGTCCGGACCCTCTATGGAATATATCAAACCGCCCTCTTTGCATCCTCAGCCGCACGACGTCGAGCCTCATCCATCCACACCATCATTCACACTACATCATCTCGATCACCTCAGCTTCCTACCACCATCCAAAACCCTCTGCTGCCACCAATCACAAAGCAGCGCCGATGGCAGACCTCACCTTTAGCCATCTCAGCTCCGATACGTTCGAAGAGGAGGCCCAAAAGAAGGCCGGTCGCAAGCGGCCCCGAGTCCGCAATGTCATGTCTTGCAGGCCATGCCGTGAAAGAAAGGTCCGCTGCGACCGCGAGGTGCCTTGTCAGCCATGTGCCCAGCGCGGTGTCGCATCCAAGTGCACATACAAGCATGCCAAGACGGCCTCAGTTGGGTCCACAAGCAAGCCGCCGTCGCCCCGTTCACGAGATTCTACAGAATCCGACAAGACCTCTCCTCGGATAGTATCGACGACATCGCCTCAGTCGAGTATTCCTGGTCCAAGGCCGGCTTCAACACGTGCTCCAGCGGCCCTGCCCATACCAGACAGGCATCAAACTCAGGACCTTCCGACAAGGCCATCTCACAATTCCAAGCAGCAATTTCAAGGTCATATCGTCCACATATCCAACCGCAAGACGCGCCTCATTGGTGTCAGCCACTGGATGGCCCCGTGCAGCGAGATGATGGTAGTCAATGCCATGATCAACCATACACACGGCCTTGATGCGTGTATGAGAGAGTTTGCCGACCTGAAAGAACGGTTACGTCGTGCGAACACCGGTATGGCCCTGTTGCCTGCAGGCAGTCTAGCAGCCAATGGCGGGATGACCGCGTCCTTTCTTTTTTCTGTGCTTCCGGACAGGACGTCTTGTGAACTGTGGATCGGCCGCTTTTTCCGAAGCTATGGCCGTATCTACGACATAGTGGACCCGGGCACGTTGACATGCGATCTGCACAAGGCCTTCTCTTTTTCGACAGAGGAACGAGGTGGATACGCTACTGCGATGGACTCTGTCTACCTGCTTCGGATTCTCGTGACGGTGGCTCTCGGCATGCAAATGTCAGAGGCCAATCGTGTCCATGGCCGCCAGTTGGCGTGCCTTGTTGAGGAATTTGTCCGACGTGCTTCTCGTGTCCAAAAGCCCTGCACGGGAAGTCTGCAGGTTCTTTTGCTGCTCATTCTTGTCAGAACCGTCATGGGCTCCGAGATCGATGGGGAATACGACTGCATGGGCCTTCTCGGGCTGACGAGCAACATCGTTACAAGAATGGGGCTCCACCGCAGCCCAGAAATATTTCCGGATGCGTCGCCCTACTTCATACAGCAACGAAAACGGCTTTGGGCGTGCTATTTGCGGCTGCACCTCGCATACTGCATACGCACCGGGTCTCAACTCAATCTGCGCCTGGACGATATCGACTGCCCCTTGCCGTCGGCCAGCGTGCTAAAGGCCCCCTTGGCCGCCATGCCGGTTGACGAGAACATCAGCAAATGCTTAAGAGAGTGGACAGTGGACGACGAGAGTGCGCAGAACGATGCTTCGTTCAACTATGCCTCCGCCAAGTTGGCCAACGTTGTGGTACCGATTCACCAAATCTTGTGTTCGGCTAAACCCCTAGTCAACAGTGAGCAACAAGACCTGTTGCAGCGCGGCTTCGCCTCCCTTGTAGAAGAACTCCCAACAAGTCTCCAGTCCGGGACTCCGGTGTCTGATCCTACGGTCGAACTACAACGCAGCCTGATATCCGTCGGTATATACAGCTTTCTTCTCGTTGTGTCGATGAGCTACATCTTGTCCAACTCGGCGACCGAGCTGGTTCCGTCCGACGATCTCGCAACACAACGGCCTCGGCTTCTTGAGATATGGGACTACACAACGTCCATCTTGACCCAGTTCCAGTCTCTCTCGCAAAAAGAATCCGATGGACGGGCGTCGAGGGCTAGTTCAAAGTCGACATCAAGTCTAGCGTCTCTGCAATTGTCCGACTACCCGAACACGGCGGCCAGTGACGCCAGCACCATGACCCATCATTTGATGTGGACGGATGCTGGCCGAGCAGCACTTATTGGCTGTGTTGTTGTTGGCCGTCTTCGGCGCCATGACATTGATAAGACGATGGCATTTTCAGTTCATCCACGACAAAAGCACACTGCGTCCATCTTCCAACAGATGCTCACCCAGTCTCTGTCGGGGCTCCTTGACTTGTGGCGTGGCAGGTCGCACTTGGGGCCCGTTACAGCAAAGACATGCATGATTATCGCCGTCGCCATCGCGGTGACGAATAGTCTCTATTCCGACTTTGGTCATATTTACGACAAGGGCGTCGAGGCGGCCACTCAGCAGATTGCCGAAATAGAAACTGCCCTAGAGAAGCACGCAAATCAGACCATGTCGACCTCGAGAGAACGGGACTCCGCCATAAGTATGGATGATGCCGCTGCCGCGACCGCCGCCGTTGCTCACTTCGCAGCCACGACTCAAGCTCCTCATCTGCTACCAGGCCATAATGCCCTGTCCATGATGCCCACCACGTCTGCAGCTGCCATGCCGCTCATATCTCCGGGTACACTGCCGCCACAAATGGTAGTACTGGGTGCAGCGCCCCAGGCTTGGATACCAATGGGATTGGCTGGCCGTGGTCCCGGCCAACTTTCCGATGTGTCCGCCACTGGCTCGTCAGTAGGCACAACGCCCGAGTTTGGTGAAATTAGTGGAAACGGACCTACAGTTGGCAGCGACATGTTCGGGCTCGACTTTAGCTCAAACATGACGGCTGCTCCCTACACCATGGCCAGCAGTTTTGATAGTGCTCTCATGGACGACTTTGACTCGTCGTTTCTCGACTTTTCAAATGACACGATAATGAACAATATGTTTTGAATACAAACGTTTCATGTACTGCTTTTTTTTTCACACGTTGGAATGAACATTTACATCGCTTTTGATTGAAATCAATTTTGTTGTTTTACCATTCTTGAAATAATTTTGTAATTAAAATCGCAAAAAAGGGCTCATTAGTTGGAATTCAAGATGCCCCTAAGGAAGACACAGCTGGAAGAGAAAAGACAAAGATCCTTTCGATGACAAAAAGGGAACAAACGCCGAGGAAATGCAACAGTACAAAACCCTTGACAGGAACTCAACCCGAGCATGCTTTTGCTATACTCTCTTACCCTCTTATTCATTCTACCTCCTCCGCTGCAGATTTATGCCTTCACCAGGCGGAAGCCCACCTTCATGTGCCGCACCACGACGATGAGGAACGCACCAGCGAGTGTCGTGACGCCTGCAAACAAAAACGCGCCCCAGTACACGGTGGACGTGCCGTTGCGAGACTGGTGGTCCACAATGGCACCAGCCACGGGGCTGCCTATGAGCATGCCCAGGCCGGCCGAAAAGAGCGTCATGCCGAGGTTCGTTCCCAGCTTGGTCAAGTCCGGGCACAGGAAGGGCACGGTGGCAGGCACGACCGCCTGGATGGAGCCGTTTGTCAAGCCCAGAAAGACGGACACCAGGACAATCCCGGCTTCGTCGTGGACGGCGATCCAGGCCACCGTGATGACACCCGAGAAGAAGACGGCTGGCATCAGAATGGACATGTTGCCAAATTTGTCGGCGAGCATGGACGGGACAATGCGACCGGGGATGGACGCGGCGTTGATGATGATGAGCATGTATGAGGCCGTGGAGGCGTCGATGCCGATGTGGGTGGCGTACTGCTCGACGTAAAAAAAGGGCACGTAGAGGCCGATGAACGAGAAGACAATGGCGACGAGCCACATGGCAAACGTGGGGTCGCGTAGCGCTTCATAGTTGATAAGCGGCCCCGACTTGCGCGGCGGCAGGCGCGGCTTCATCACGGCAATGGCAATGATGAGCGTGGCCAGCATCAAGAAGCCCATGACGCGGACGGCCCAGCCGAAGCCGATGTTGATGATGAGGCGACGCAGCGCAATGGGGTAGATGATGCCGCCAATGCACGAACCGGTGGCCGCGATGCCAATGGCGGTGGCGCGGCGCGTCGAGAAGTAGGTGCCGACAATGGCGACGCCGGGGATGAAGACCATGCCGGCACCAATGCCCACGACAATGCCCTGGGCCAAGAAGACCTGCCAGTATTCCTTGCAGATCGAGGTCATCATGGTGCCAAAGACCTCGAGGAACGAGCCGATGAGGATGTCCGTGTAAAAGTAACCTGCATCGAGGGCTCGGCCACACAAGACCGCAATGACGAGCATGAGGAACGCTTGGATGCTGCCGATCCACGAGATGGCCGACTCGGTAGATGTGGCCAGTAAATTGGCCGAGTAGTAGGACTGGAAAACGCCGTACGAGTTGACGATGCCCCAGGTATTGAAGTTGATGAAGAAGGCGCCGAGAACCTGCAGCCATGCGCGAGTGCCTCCATTGGGCGGTGGAGGAGGTCCTGGTGGCGCGGCAGGTGCAGCCCCCGGAATAGTGGCCGGCTTTTCGCCGATGCTATCGGCGCCGGAAGTGTCTGCACCCGAAGCGTCTGCACCGGACAAGCGTGTCGGTGAGGGATCATTCAGGGTGTTAGCTTCCATGTCCCTATCCGAGGTGGGCTTTGCCCCTTGATGAGACGCCATTTCTGGTATGGTCTTTGTCGGCTACGTTGTGGTTGAAAAGAAGATACACGGGACGGGATATGAATGGGGTATGTCGAATAGAAGACGGCTCTAATGAAACGGGTTCAATTGAAGAGAAGCGGATTGGCTTCTGAGAAGGCCGATCGATTGTTAAATGGTTGAATATTTAGATGATCGTACGTGTCCTGTTGTAGAGTGAAAGCCAAGCGACACGGGTCGTCTTGAGATGTGAAGGTCTGAGATGATGGTTGCAAGAAAAGTAAAGTGGAAATATCCTGAGTAAAGGAGAGCAGAAATGAGACCCAAATAGAAAAAGACGTGAGCTAAAGGTGCAATATTATTGGGAAAGGGAAAACGATGTCTTGGTGAGCATCGAATATAAATTAGGAAAAGGGAAGGGTGTGCATCGTGAAGAAGCTGGTTTTCTCAGCAAACGGGCGATGGGGAGACATTTACCCCCATTCGACGACGCACATTCTGGGTCAATGGAGGAGGAAGGTGCACAGAGCATCAGGACGGTTGCACTTTCCTCCCCGATCCATCAAAGGCGACAAACGGTCGTTTGTCAGACAAGTGGCATGTGTATATTCATCGGCAAGAGCGAAGGTCGTTCTTTCCAGGCCAATCAAGTTACACCACCCAGCGGCTGCCCCATTAGGAAGTGCTGGAGTCGGATTTTAAATTCCCAAACAGGACTAGTCGGACTTAGATTTCCTCTTCAGGAGCGCCGACAACAAAAGTCAATGACAGGGACAACGCAAAAGACGATGACAAAGGGGCTCACAGGACAAGTCCACGGAATTGAATACGTATAAGATACATCAAAGCATTTTACTTTCTCTATATCGCTGACAATAGCTATATAATTTGTCAAGGGTTTAGGCTGCGTAAAAACCATTTCTCAGGCAAAGAGGTCATCTGGTAGCGTAAGGCGCATGAAGGATATTACAAAAATCTCCTAAAAATATTGGCGACACCAGAAACTTTATTTTTCCGCCCATATGTATGATCTTGTGTACAGGTGGGCAGGGGTGTTTGCCCACTGGTGCATATCTACCTGATGACGGATTTACATCGCGTGTTCCATGGCCCTGGAGTGTTTGTTTCGGGCATGCAGTCCTTCCTCCATTATATTATAATGCAACATCTAGTGGAGGCCGATATAGAACAAGTTGAGCCATATGAAGAGGTTCAACACCGCTATGAGCATGTGACTGTCAAGCCTTACCTGGACCTTAAATGCTTCCGTCCGCTTTTGTCTGTAGCAAGGAGAGTTCACAATATGAGCTAAGATCATGATCAGTTCAAAACAAAGCGGATGATGGGATGGGGTATTCCATATCCTAAACCAGACGTGTCAACGCCGTGCTTTGATATAAATAAGGGAATTGTCAACGTTTTTCAAATTTTCTTAAAGAAGATGTTGATAACACATATAATTCGTTCATTTACAAGACGAGGCCTTTATTTTTTTTTAAAAAAAAATAAGAAAAGAAAGAAAAGAAAAGAGAAAAACGAAAATGAAGAGAAAAGAAATTAGTGAAATCGTGTATACGTGTCCGTGACGAGGCTGTGCCTGTTATCATCCTGGTCTGTTGGAAGAGAAGGCTGAAGAGTCTGCGTCAGGGAGTTAGCGTCAAGAATAGCGTGCCAATGCCCTATGCGCCCTGAAGCCAAATTTGGGACTCATCATATTTTCGACACGTGACTTCGTGCATGACACTGCGCACGGACCAATAAAGGAGGGGCACCATACGGGGGAGGGGAACCTGTTGCAGGGGCGACGAACTGTCAAAAATAAATAAATAAAAACACCGCCTGGAAAAGAGTGGCTCGGTCGTCTGCCGCTGCCCGTCCGGTTGGAAAACAGGGGAAGCAGGGGGGATGTGCCACAACCCCACTGTAGTTGAGCTGGCTTGTTTTGTTGATTGGACGAGGCCGATGATGGAAATTCGATTGCCTGGGAACCGAAGCGGAAGGAAGGGACTGGACAGGCGAACCTGTGGAATTCCTCATATTTTCTGCCGTCAACATTTTCAGGCCTCTGCTGCCTTTCGCGAACCGGAAGTAACTACCACACCTTTTCCTCTATCACGAGCCCCATCTCGAGATTTAACTTCTTCTACATCCCTTACCACCCTCCCGCAAACGGTAATACTGCCAACGAGCCGACGACAGACGATACCCCTTCTCGATTTTTTCCTTTCGCGACATCCTCTTGCCCCCCTTTAACGTCACTTGCGTCATCTAGCGTTTGTTGCTTTCGCTTTCGCACCCCAAACATTTCTGTTGTCCGGCTTTCGTCTTGACGGCATATTTCCTCTCTCTCCTCTGTTGTTTCCTTCGTGTCGCTGCTAGCCGCAACGATGGGTGAATCAAGGTACGCACTTCCTCACCGCGTTCCCGAAGACTACTCGAACAAAAACCTTCGTGCGATCAGGGTTCGTTTCCGGCGCTCCTTCTTTCAAGGACGTGCACGGCGGTGGTCTGAGCGCATGATGGCGTACGCCTGTTGGTGTTTGACAGCTCTCCTTGCTGACCACATCCCACAGACAGGAACTCGTGCAATGGCTGAACAGCCTCCTGCAGCTCAACGTCACAAAGGTCGAGCAGTGTGGAACAGGGTAAGTTGTGCTGCGTCCCCCGTGAGCGGCTAGGCGTGTATCGCGATCCCAGACGCTGACCGTCATGTCCTCCGTCTCCAGAGCCGCCCTGTGCCAGGTCTTCGACAGCATCTTCCTCGACATCCCCATGTCGCGCGTCAAGTTTAACGTCAACACGGAATATGCCTACATACAAAATTTCAAAGTCTTACAAAGTGAGTGCAGGACGGACAAGGCGTACAATGATATGTAGTGTAGGGAGCGTTCCCAAGGTCCCCCGACTAACCCGCATAGGCTGCTTCCAGAAGCACCAAGTCGACCATCCCATCCCCGTCCAGGCCCTCGTCAAGTGCAAGATGCAGGACAACCTCGAATTCCTGCAGTGGACCAAGCGCTACTGGGACCAGCACTACCCTGGCGGCGACTACGATGCCGTCGCGCGGCGGAAGGGCGCCCCAGTCTCGGCCGGTGGCGCTGCGCGCGCGCCCGTCTCAGCAGGTGCCGTCCGGCGAGGCACGACGCCCACAACAGGGCCGCGGATCGGCAAGGCCGTGGGCGGCGCCGGCGCCGGCTCGGCCGCCCTGCAGCAGGAGAACAACACGCTTAAGGAGACCGTGGTGGGCCTCGAGCGCGAGCGCGATTTCTACTTTAGCAAGCTGCGCGACATTGAGCTGCTGATCCAGCAGGCGGTCGAGGAGGACCCGGAGCTCGAAAAGCAGGAGGATGGCCTCGTCAAGCACATCCAGACGATCCTGTACTCGACCGAGGAGGGCTTTGAGATCCCTGCCGAGGAGGCCGGTCTCGACGACCAGGAGACATTCTAGGTGACTGGAACGAAGACCTCGCCACGCCCACGGCGCGCCAGGACCTGCATCCGAAACATTGTGGGCGTTCCGACGACGGAGCCGACTTCGGAGCAGCCGGCCGAGGCAGCAACAGCTACTTGTGAGGAGTGACAAAAGGGAGGACGATATTTTTTCTTTTACTACTATACCTTGGGCGTCTTGTATCGGGCGGTATGTCCCTTGGTATGATGTGCTTTGGAGAGCTCCGCGAAAAGATGGAGATTGCAGGCGGATGAAGACGAGTCGGGGGTGACAACGCTGCCACCATTCATTGGCGTGCATAGGTATCAGGCGCATCAGGCACTGATGAAAAACACGATATGACCGAGTAATAATAGAGGCTGCATCAGTATGCGTGACGTTTCTCTTTTATTGGCTGCCGCCGATTGTTCGATCGCTGTCTAGATTTCACGCGTAAATGGCACCACGTGACACCGCACTGATATCCAAATCGGGCAGCACCGATGGCATCCCTACCGTTTAGGAAACAGGTGAAGGAGGAAGCCTCGTAGCGGTTGTTAGCGGCTTTTAGTAGACATTTTTGGCGTTTTCAGCTACGTCAGAGGGTTTTCACTCGCTAAGACATGCTGCTGGGAAGGCCGGTCTAGCCGCCCGCTTGCCAAAAATGGCGCTAAGCTGCTTGCAACCAATTTCCAAGAGCACTGTCGATGTTCGCCGCCTGAATCTCCACTTTCTGCCGTCTTGGGAAACACATTCGAGGCCCTGGTGACTCGTCCTATTGGAAACGAAATAGAGGCTGTGGTCAAGGCTCCCATTCTCCTCACTCTCTCTTCTTGTGCATGTATCCTCCTGCTTTTCTTTCTTCGTTCTTCATTTCGAATCCGGGACGCGCTTCCATTTACGACCGTACTGCTTCTCGATCGCTATATATCTCGACTGTCACCCAGCGACATCCAAACGGACGACTCCGAGCTATCACTAACCATCAATCTCCAGCCCGGATCGCCCGCTGTCTTTGTTCGTATAGTTCGCTTCGTTGTTCTTTCGCTTCACCTGTGCCGCGCATGCCGCGTCTCCTGACTCGACCCTCTGGATCCCTTTTAAACACGAGAGCTTTCGTCATTGTTTCTTCATTCGCTTGGTCCTCGCTTCTCCAATCTATCGGCATCGCCGGTTTCACTTGAGTCGCCTGTCTTGGAGAGCTTTTCTTGCCTCATTCGACGTCCTCTCTTCATACCATCGGCATTCCAACAACTCCCACCTCGCCCTCCATGGCGCCGCCCATTGAGATCTCCATCCCGACAACGTCTGCTGTTGCGGCGTCCGGCGGCGAAAAGGCCTACACACTCTACAACATCACGCTCCGACTTCCCCTGCGGTCCTATGTGTTCCAAAAACGGTACTCTGAGTTTGCAGCCCTCGATGTCAACCTTACCAGCCTCGTCGGTGAAGCACCACCGTCACGACTCCCAGGGAAATCCTGGTTCCGATCGACCATTGCCTCGCAGGAGCTCACCGAAGACCGCCGCGTCGGCCTCGAGGCCTACCTCCGCGCCATCGCCGAATCCCCCGACCGCCGGTGGCGCGACACCAGCGTCTGGCGCGCGTTCCTGAACCTGCCCAGCGCGAATGGCGCCGGCTCGTCGTCGGCCAGCGGGCGTAGCAACCAGGGCATCGTGCCGGCGAGGCGAGAGAACGGCACACCAGCAGCGTCCGCCGAGAGTCGCCTACCCACCATTGGGCTGGCCGCAGCCAACGCGGCAGCGGCGAGCGACCCCGGCACTTGGATCGACCTGCACAAGGAGATGAAAGGCGCGCTCAAAGAGGCACGGGCCCAGCTGGCGCGGCGAGATGCCGCGCTGACAGCAGGCAGTGGCAGCGGCAGCGGCGTGTCGTCGGGCGCCGCCGAGGCCGGTGCGGCGGCCAAGCGCGAGCTCGTCAAGACGGGGAGTCTGCTGACGGCACTCACGACGGGGCTCAAGACGCTCCAAGAAACAAAGCGGCTGGGCGAGGGCGAGCTGCGACGACGGCGGGACTTGCTGGCGGCGGCGCGCGTGGAGCGGGATGGGCTGGAGACGCTGAGTGCGAGTCTCGCGAGTGCACGGCCCAATTATGGTGAAGGCGGCAGCGGCGGCCACGGTGGCAGCATCGCCGGCTCGGGGGCGGCACCCATTACAGGGGATCGTGCCATCCTCTTTGGATCCGCCGCTGTGGGCGGTGGCAGCAATGGCAACGGCCGCTCGTTTGGTGGCGGCCGCGTTCTGGGCGCGCCGCTACCCGAGACGGACCAGACCCGAGAGCTGAACAACGATGATGTTTTGCAGCTGCAAAAACAAAAAGTGGCCGACCAGGACGAAGAGGTCAATGTGCTGGCCAAGATAGTACAGAGGCAGCGGGAGCTGGGCCTGGCGATCAAGGAGGAGGTCGACCTGCAGGCGCCGATGCTGCAGCAACTAAACGACGACACGGACCGGGTGCAGGGTAAGATGAAGGTGGCTAAAGACCGCATCAAGCGGTTGAATTGACCGGGGGACAAGCCAGTCTGTACATTGCGAGGCACATTTGCGTTCCTGAGTCATTTCTGTTTGGTGTTTCTACTGGATTTCTATTTCCGTCTGTTCTTAGTCACGTTGGCTCTTTTCTCCTTCGACGCATGTTCTTCCACATCGGGGAGATCCCATTTGTTTTCGGCCGGCATAGCAAGCAAAAATGCCCTGTGTATTTAAACAGGACCATAGCAATCGTACTGCGACTATTTTGATACCATTTGACTTGTCCAGTCTTCAGAATACGTGATGCTGCACACGACCTCCAGCGACGTCATAAGGATGGGACGGGATGATCCATCTTGCATATGCATGCAATTTATTCTACCCTCCCAAATCTGTGCGACAAGCCTTTACTGTTCTCTTTGCCAAAGTACCAGCCACCGATCAGCTGTCTGATGTTGCAGGACTGTCCGTGCGAGCCAGCTGTGGGCAGTCCCAAATCCTTACCTGCCATCTATCTGCAACATTGACAGGGCGGTAACAACAGTTGATTGTAGCACGTCCTAGTCCACATATATACGTCATACAATGTGCTGGGAATGTTGTGACTATGTAACTAAACAGAACTTGATTGCATACCGGTCACTATGAATGAAACATGTATTTTCGTAAATGTGGCCGTGGGAAGCCAACGAAAGAGTCAAGCATGACTGGTTTACTGCTGTCGATGTCAGGAGTACGGGAACCTGACACCCTGCACGGAGTGCGGAAGCTGAACAATACTCGAGACTGGTTGTCAATGGTTGGTTTTGGGGGCCAGAAAAGCGGCGGCGCCGGCCCGATTCGGCGCGGAATTAAATACTTGGAACATTCCTTTGTCATGGACTCAGGGTTCACCAAAGGCACCACATATTGCCTAGGAAATAGCTTCAAAACGAGCAAGGGTCTTGTTTCTTAGACTTCGACTTGTTCTTCTGTGCCCAGTTTGTGTTCCGGCGGGTTCAAAGAGGAAAGGAGCGTCCCGGGCGATGAATGGATGCAAAGAGTTGGCTACACGTTGGCCCAAAATGGACCTAAAGCGCGTCCGTTGCTAGGCAACGAGATAACTATGGACAGCGAACACGGCGTGACGTAGTGGAGCCTTTCCATTTAGCGCAGGCCTAATGTCAAAAGGAAGCAAGCAAGATTGTCAGAAACAATGAAGCAAGCTCGCGCGCAAAACATCTGTTCTTCGAGAACATTATGTTTTCGATTGCAATGCTGGCTGTGACAGGCGTCTGGCGCGCCACCACATCTCCTAAAATCTGCTTCCCTGTAAGAATCCCTGTGACAGGCGGATTGATAGGCAAAGAGAGCCCAGGAAAAGGACACAAGTGCACGACGAGAAGAAAGCGAGACGATTTTCGTCCCTTTCGGTAACAAACGACTGGCTGGTAGGATGAGATATTGGTCATGAAAACAACAAGTTTTTGGCCAAGATGTGACCTGTTCGTCCCCTTGGACCCCTGCACCGTCTACAGAATATTTGTACTGTCCGTTTTGACTGGTTGCCTGGGCACGGTCGTGTTCGTTCGGGCAGCGGTAGGCAATCTCTTTTTCAACGGTTGCGATATATTGCATTGTAAATTTGGGTGCTGGTGGTAGGAACAGCCACCGGTACAACGGTACAACGAAAGACAACGACCAGTTTAGGCATTTTGTCTTTTGGAGCGGGACGAAAATTGGCAAAGAGCATCGGCGGAACGGTTCACGATGTTCTGTTCACCTGGCTGCAAACCGTTGTCGTGACGCGGTTTCCCTTCCAACATTGACCGCTTGTTCCCTTGACTTCCGTGCTTTTCGGTTCTCGACCGGGCTTGCAGCACTGGTTTGTTGACTTTCTGCATAGCTTCTGCAGCCATTTGTTGACATTCTACCGCTTCGACCAGTCAAATCCACGGCCACGATATGCATCGTCACGACGCGCATTAGTCGTGATGCACGATACAAGAAGAGAGGGGAACAGCAACGAACCGAGACAAAACGGAGTGAAACGCTGTGGGTGAACTGGCAAAGCACAGCAATTCGATGTCCAGGATGCTCGTCCGTCACTGCTATTCACACAGCTCCTGGCTTTCCACAACAGCCGTGTCACAGTAACTAAAAACCGGTGCCTAAAACGACCCGTCATAACAAATGGCGCCGCTCCGGTTGGCCACCCGAAGAGAACGCCTGCCACGCTCAGGTTCTACATGCTTGACAGCAGTCAAAGAGAGACACGGTCGATAATGAAGCTGGCCCAGGTGCAGACATGTTTTTATCCATATACCGAAGATTGCCTTGCCACGGACAATTTGAGTCCTTCTTATCGAATTCAGGTCCTTGTCTATTCAGAAATGACAGCGCGTCAAGTTGGAAGATAACTTACTGCTAACATGACGCACAAGCTGACAACTTACCTGCTTGAAAGACTTCACGGTACCATTACAGAGACCGTCCAATGCCATCCATACGATGTATCTTACGATGTAAGATACTTCATAGCAACTGTCAAAATAAACCAAGAAAGTCAAACTAGGGGTCCAGTCGAGGTCATCTCGAGGTCCTGCCATTCAACACTAGCCTGTTTCAGCTCCGCTTTTCTCCTTTCTAGGGCCTGTCCAAACTGACAGCGCTCGACAGACACCTAAAAACGCTCAATGGAAAACACAGAAAACGTCCACTAATTACGCGCAAACCCGCGACTAGCGCGCCCCGCTTACTGTCCCATGTGCTGCTAAAGAGAGACGGACGCTGCCTATTTGTCGGCAACCCACCACAAAAGTAAACACAAACACACGAGAGAGGAAGGAAGCAACAACGCCACAAAGCATCGAGTGGGAAGGAGCACTGCGCATTTCGAAGGTAAGAGCTTCGTTGCATTTGTGTCGCACCTGCCGCAGCATGCACTTCTGTCTTCTTTCCTCGTCGACAGCATAGCCCATTCTCTTTCGGGCAAGAACAATTGCACGCCCCTTTTTTGTCACTCCTTTCCGAATCCTGACCCGTCCGTTATTCACAGATTAAAATTGACCCTCTTGTGCCTTTCTTTGCCTCCACTTCCATTCCCTCGCAACAAAGGTAAGGTGGTCCTCTATTTTCCCTCCTCGTCTCCGTCTCGACTCCATTCTTCCACCGTTTCTCGCCCAACGAAGCGATCCAGCGTCTGCGACCCTCTTTCTTCCGCTCTCGTCGCCGTCGTCGTCAATCCTCGTCAATCTTCGTCAATCCTCGTTCTTCCTCGCCAATCCTCGTCGCCTTCGTCACCGTCGCCACCCTCGCTGACTTCCCTCTCGTCGACTATTCGTACCGTCCCCCGACTCGACGCATTGCTCAACCACACCCCCCCAGAGAACAACGCAGAGTGGCTCACGATCGTCCCACATTGCCAGCTTTTCTCCAATAGTGTGTGCAGCCAAAACAAACCCGCGAGGCAAGCCACTCTTTCATTCGACAGGGTCTCTTGGTGTGGACATCGTTGTCGACATCTCTGCCGTCGTCTGTGTCGTCGCCCGTCGTCTTCATGGCCGTCGCTATTGTCCACGACCCACCCTCCCCATTGTTTTCCTCTTTCGGTTCCGTTGACTCCGTGGCCCTTTTCTTCCCTCTTGCTCTGGGGCCGGGCCACATCTCTCAAACTTTCTCCTTGCTCTCCATGCTGACTCCTCGTTTCTTTGTTTTCTTTCTCCTAGATCTCGACAAACCGGACCCAAAAAAAGACTCGGTAGCATTTGCATGTCCCCCTTCTTCGTTTGATACTCATCTTTTAATCCTTGCCAGGCCAGCCGATTGCAATTGTCTTGCGTGTTGCTGCTTGTCCTTGCCTGTTCTTTCATTCTCACATTGTTCTTCTCGCATTTCCAACGGTGCCTGGCGTTCCTCCACGTTGCGTGAGTACCCTCCTCGTCGTCCTCACCCTTCCCTGACTCTGTCATCGTCACGGCCAAAGCAGTCTGGCTTAGCCTTGACGTTGTGTGCCAGTACGGCCAGATGGCAGAACGCGGCCAAGTTGCGGACCTGCATCGGGTACCTTGCTTTTGTGAGACCAACAAGCTAACGCCTGTCTTTCGTGCTTCACCAGACTTCTCTGCAATACTCTCTCTCACGACCTGTCGCGATCTCACGTCGAGCTTACTCCACCTCTTGCATGACCTACCATAGATACCTTTAGACTTTCCTTTTCGAGTTCCTCGGTCTCGACAAAGCTCTCATCTCGATCCTCCTCCGCTCTCAACTGTGTTCGCACGATCCTCGTCTCGTTCCACAACTTCTCTAAACGTAGCCAGTCGACTCCAGACCAAAGGCTCTATTCGCACGGCCAACAAGCCCGCTTGACGACAACAAATACCCGTCTCGTCAACTCTCTCGGTGTAATCTTGACCTGGTCAAGACCCTGCTTCACCCACCAGAACACCGCCGTCGGGCACCCCGTCCAGCAGCCAACACTCTGAATCGACTGCGTCCTACCCAAAAATGAGCGCTCCGCCCCCGCCTCCGCCGCATGGCGAGGCGCCCAAGACAACGGGCGGAAGCGGCGGCAGCGGACTACCGCCGGGCAACTATGACATCTTTGTCATCCCAGAACACTCGGCCGGTTCCGGCTTCATATACCTCCCCTCGATGCGGCCGAATATCAACAGCTTTGTTGCCGGCTTCGCGAGTGCCTTGGCTATTGTCGCACTCGGCAACAGCATGGCACCCGCTTTCCGCGCCTGGTGGGCCAACTTTCAGGGCATGGGAAACGTAGGGTTGGCAATGCTGGTCATCGCCGTCGGACTGGGAGCGTGGTCATTGGGCCGAATACAACACGACGGCCCACAGTCAAATGAAGGCACTGGCAGCAACCAAGGCTCGTCTCGAAGCGGCTCGCCCGGCACTGGTCCCAGTTCGCCTGGGCAGGGTGCCGGTGCTGGCACAAATGGAGGCGCCCAACATCAAGGCGGTCATCAGAGTGGCCACGGCGGTGGACATCACGGGTACAACTCTGCACCACCACCGCAGCAATCCTCTCCACCACCTCCTCCGCCTCAAGAATCCGAGTCCGAGCAGCCGAAGCAAGCGCCGCCTCCTCCCACACAAGATCCGCCGCCAACGCAACCACCTCCACAGCCAAACCAACAACAACATCAACAACAACAATCTGGATCCGAGCAGCCTAAGCCAACATGGCAGCAGAGCCAACAGCAAAACTACCAACGGCAGACTCCCCGACCGAAGGCGCAACCAAGCACCCCGGGAGCTGAGTCGGCCAAGAATGCGTGGCAAAAGGCGCGCGAAGAAACACGGCGAAAAGAGGAAGAGCGGAAGGCACAAGAGGCCGAAAAGAAACGACGAGAAGAAACCGCTGCGCGGCTTCGCGAAATTCGTGAACGAGAAGCACGAGAACGTGAGGCACGCGATCGCCGGGAACGCGAAGACAAAGACAAACGAGAGCGCGAGCTCAGAGAGACTCGCGAGCGAGAGATGCGCGAACGCACCGAACGAGAAAACCGCGAAAAGGAGCTCAAAGCGCAGCGAGAGCAACTGGAAAAGGAAGTCCGCGCCAAGATTGAACAGGAAGGACGAGATAAGGAACAACGTGAAAAGGCAGAACAGGAACGACGCGCAAACGACATCCGCGAACAAATCGAGCGTGCTGCACGCGAGCTTGCTGAGAAGGAAAAGGCGCGCAAAGCCAAAGAAGACGAGGAGCGCCAGAAGGAGCTTGACCGCATCAACCGAAAGGGCAGCTCGTATGCCTTCTCGGCCGTGGGCGAACGGACCAACCCCTGGCCCAACGGCAAGCCACCGGTGCCTCCGTCTGTTGCGCCGTCTTCGTCCCCTGCTGGAGCACAGGCCCCCCGATCAGCCCCACCTCCAACGACCGGTGGGCAGTCCTCCTATGGCGGTGCGTCCCCCCGCAAGCCCGGCCCTGCCCCGTCCTCGGCCGGCCCGTCCAAAAAAGCTCGTGTGCAAGACGAAGAAGAGACGTATTCGTACCGACCGTACGACAAGCCGAAGAGGCCACAGCCGGTACGCAAAAAGTCCATCTCCGATTTGTCCGAATCGTCTTGGGCGCCGTCTCATTCCACGGCCCACACGTCGCCACCGCCGTCGATGCGGCAGCCGTACACGACGAACGATCCCGACAAGATTGTGATCCGCGCGGTGTACGGCTTTTTGAACCAGTTTGCCAAGACACCCTCGTCGCAGCTGCTGTCGGGCGTGGGTTCCGTGACGGACGGGCTCATCCTGCGCATCACGACAGAGGGCCTGTTTATTGACGACGATGTCCGCGGCGTCCCCCAGCGCGAATGGGACGTGAAAGCGTGGACCCTGAAGCTGGTAGAGGTATGGTGCCCCGCGCATGCTGTTGCTCTTGCGAATTCTGCTGCGAACGACCACATCAATTCTGTCAAGCCCTCGGCCGCCAACGTCAACAACGCCACGTTCCTGCCGCGTGCCGCCTGGCGCAAGGCGTTTTCGGGCGCCGGCGGCGTGCGCGGCGAGCCGCGGCCGTTGACGGACGAGCAGGCCGACGCCTATCTCGCCGACATGCTGCGGGAGTGCAAGGCGCTGTGCGGCCTAGGGCTCTGCGAGACGGTCCACCCCTCTGCATTTGATGATTCTGCGTCTGCTTCTGCGTCGTCTGCTTCTGCGTCGTCTTCTTCTTCCCACTCCGGGGCCCGTACTAAATTTGAACAGAACGGCGAGTTCAAGACCAAGGGGCTGCACCTCGTGCGCGCGACCGTGCGCGACCAGGAGGGCAAGCGGTTCCTATTTGTGCTCGACCAGGAAGAGGCCTGGAAGGTGTCCATGGGCCTGCAGCGGCTGCGCCAGGGCACGCAGGTGCGGTCCCTGGGCGTGGCCAGCCTCAGCAACGCGGATGTGCGCACGACGCTCGCGATGCTGGGCTGGGCATAGCGTTTGTGTGGTTGAGTAAAGAGAGTGGTTGTTGGCGATGTGAATTGTTGCTGAGATGTGGTGGTCGGCACCGGTTTCAATGTCGCTGTTTTTTTGTTGTGTTCATCCTGTCTGTTTTTTGTCTAGCCGGTGTATTGGAAAGCGCCTTGTTTCTTGACCGTTTCGTGTTGATTTGATGTATGACAGCGCCGCTCATCTTTGGTTTATGTCGTTGAAAGATTTTCGTTTTCTGTTTCTGCGTTTTTGTTGTCTCCTCCCTCCTCGTCCAGATACCCTTTAGAATGTGTGTCCAAAAAGAAAAGTTTATTGGTTTTTTGTTGCCTAGATTTTGTTCTATTTTGTAGTAAACTTTCCATCCCATCGCTTTGTTTACTTGCGTGGCAGGAATGCATGTCGTTTGTGTAGTGGCGTTTCTGGAATGCGCGTGTGTGGGCACTTTTGATTTCCATTCCACCTCAACGGCGAGACATTGCGGTTTTTCACGACTCTATGCTACATATTAACTAAGTACTTTCAATTCTTTAATTCTGATATCATGTCAATGCGTATGCGTCTCTTTTATCATCGTTGATTTATTGTGTTTTTTTTTTATTCTTTAATGCTAATACGCATATAAATAAAAATAGAAAATAGAAATGTAAGAATTCTATTCACTTTCTTCAACGAGAAAAAAAAAAAACATTGCATACAATATGACCTTCCATCTCAACTCACAGAAGGAACAGCGAAGTGCCCATGAGGACGGATGGCGCTGAAATAAAACAATTGTATTAATTCTGCAGAGTACGAACACTTTGATGTTCCGTCGTATATGAAGGTCCATACCGTTTACATCCCCGTTCTACACATGCTCGCCTCATGCGCTCCCGCAATTGTACAGCACCCCGCAGCAGACATCCATGCCCGGCATCGCCAGCGCCGCCCGGCTGGCCAGTGACGCCACGGCCCGCTGCTCGGAGACGGCCAGACCCGGCGTCGTGGCGGCGCACAAGATTGTCTGCGTGCCACAGCAAGCCTCCTCTACCCGTGCGGCTGCGGTTGGATCTGTCGGTTGTGTCGGGCGCTGAGCAGCCGCGTCCCGGGGACCCAGAGTCAAGGACAAGGTCGGCCCCGGCACGCGGCCCTTGTCGGTGACGGACAGCACGAGTGTGATGGTCGTGATGGTGGTGATGACGGATGTGTCGATGCGGGTCTGTGTGGCGGTCGTGGTGCGCGTGATGAGGTGGGTGTTTTGCACCGTCTGCGTGGTGACCTGCGTCTGCGTGGTGACCTGCGTCTGCGTCGTGGTGACTGGGAACAGTGTCGTCCTGGTGACCACGGCCGTGTTGGTCACGACCGCTGTGTTGGTGACCACGGCAGTTTCTGTCTTTGTGACGGCGGCCGTGTTGGTGGCATACGCCGTGTTGGTGACGGTCGTCGTCGTCGTCAGCGTCGTCCAGGCCGTGTGCACTTGCGTAATCTCTGTGACGCTCGGTGACGTCGTTCCTGGCGGTGCGGTGGTCGCCGTCCCGTTTCCGTTTCCGTTCCCATTTCCGCCGCCGGGCGCCCCGCTGCAGCTGCCAAACGCTGCGTTGCACCCGGCACCGCAGTGGTCCGCCGAACTCCCGCACCAGCCGTGCGCCGAGCAGCACGACCCAAACGACGAGCCGGCACAGGTGATGGCATGCCCGCTGGCCGTGCCGCATGTGCCGTCGGTGCTGACTGTGCCGCCCGCGGCCGGTGGCGTGCTTGTGCTTCCGCCTCCACTGCTTGTTGTCGGGCTGCCGCCTTTGCTTGTGCTGACAGTCGTTGGCTTTGTGGTTGGCTTTGTCGCAGGTGGCGACCCAGAATGGGCATCGGCATCAATGCAGTAGCTGCCGCCGACGTCCAGCTTGGAGCAGCTCGTGATGCCCGGGTTGTTCTGCAGAAATGTCGTCACGGAGATGCCCCATGTTGCCGCGAGAGATGCGCAGGTGTCGCCGGGTTGGGCCGCGACCGTCAACGTGCAGGTGAGGTCGGCGGCAGCGGCGACGGCGGCAACGGCGGCGACGGTGGTAGGAACAAGAGGGGCGAAGAGCGCAAGTAAGGCGAAGAGGCGGCGACGAGAGGCCATGGTGAGGTTGGTGTGGTCTCAGCTCGAAAGGCTGCTCACCTAAGACAGCGCAGATGGAAGAAATCGAAATGGATGAAATGAGGAAAGGAACTACAATATAAAATAAAATAAAATAAAATAAAATAAAATAAAATAAAATAAAATAAAATAAAATAAAACGGTGTTCGTATGCCGTTTCTGTGTACTTACTGGCATAATATATGAACGGGCGACACTTGACGCTGCACAGTAAGAGGGAACGCAGTTACGAGTTCGGTCATCCGTCACGGCTGCTGCACGTCGACGTAGCGTCTGAGTGAATTGACGTTGCAGTGTCCGTTTCGTCCCCATGTTCCGAGAAGATGGCTGACAAAAATAAACAAGCTTTTGCAATATTGTTCCCTCCAGACTCGTAACGTCCAGGCTGGGCTACAGTCTGTATGCAGACGTGTGGAAGCAATGCCCGGACACGGGACACACGTTTCCTGGGACGTTCCACTGGCAGCAGAAAGGCCCGCTGGACACAAACCATACCAAGCCCGTGGCTAAATGACGCCCTGTGTTGGGATGGGGCGCGGCGCGTGACGGATGCGAATAAATAGATTGCTGTGCTCTGGTCGGGTCTGATCAGCCGGGCCACGTCTATTTCGTTTGTATTAACCCGACAAGTCGTGGAGTCGTGGACGTCGCAAGAAATAACCGATATTCGACAGTCAGACACAAATTTGTTCTTTGGATGCGAAGAAATTGACTAATCAACAAAACATCGATAAGGAAAGTGTAAATTCGTGATCGCTTGTGTGGTGAGGTCCTTTTTTTTTTTTGTTGACTTCAGACCGTCAACATCAACCACTCAACAACCAATCATGACAGACATGGCACACTGACGTCCAGCACGGCTCAGACGGAACGTCGGCCGGTGGCGGTGTCTTGCCGTCTTTCCCCGCAATCGCAGTAACGTGGGATGATAAAGGATGATCCAGGATGGTCTCTCGCTCGACGTTTGGATGCTGGGCCGCAGATAACAGATAACGTATCTGGACCGCCTGCTGTTTCGCTTCCGTCCTTCTTTTTTTCTATTTCCCCATCCAACACACCACAGCATGTTGTATCACGGAAATTGCCACTGCGGTCGGCATCGGTTCGAGCTGCAGGTCGGCGGCGACGACACTACAGACGACAAACACAGCCGCCTCCCCACTGTGTCGTGCACCTGCGTCGCATGCACGAAGCAAGGTTGCATCTGGCACGTTGTCCAAGACGGTACATTGACGACGAAGGCACCGCCAGACAGCGCTCCAGACGACACTCCGCCGTTGTCTGTGTACCGCTCCGGCTTGCTGACGTACGAGTTTTGCCAAACCTGTGGGACGGGCCTGTTCGGAACACATGTCAAGGGCCCGCTCATAGGCAAGCGATTGCTGAACATCCGAGCCATCCGGGACGTGAACCCGTTTGACTACGTTCCAGAGACGCCCAAGCCGGACGAGAGCAGCCATCAAGACGAGGGAGAGATGCCCCCAGATTGCGCAGGCCTCCTCCCCTCGACCGGCGCCTGCCTCTGCGGTTCCGTGGCCGTCGAACTGCTCGCGCCGCTGCAGGACATGCCCCTCAAGGAAGACAACTGCAGCATCTGCACGCGCAACGCCTGGCTCGGCGCGTACGCGCGCAAAGCGCAGGTCGTCGTGCGCGGCGCCGCACAGCACACGCGCGACTACCAGTTCGGCCCGCGGCGGTTCATGGGCCACCCGTTCTGCACGACCTGTGGCGCCCACGTGTTTATGCACGTGTATGGCCCGCCAGCCGAGGTGGTGGCGCGGCTGCCGCCGGAGAAGCAGGCGCTGGTGCAGCAAAACCTGGACGTGGTGCCGGTCAATGTGCGGGTGCTGGACGGCATCCAGGCGCATTTCGGCCGGCTCGTGGTGACGCGGTCCGACGAAGGGACAGATGGATACACGGTGGGGTGGGGGAAATAGAAGTACAAAAAAAATACAACAGAAACAACAACCAAAAAAAAGAGAAAAACAACAGAATAGAAATATAACCGCTGTAGCTGCCTACTCATGCCCCATGGTGTCCACCAACGTTGTAAACTCGTGCCGAAACTGCAGCTTGGCTCGCCACGCGGCGGGAATGGCGTCGACCCCGTCGCGCGCACCGACCAGGCCGCCGGCAATGGCGCCGTTGGTGTCCGTGTCGCGGCCCACGCGGACCACGTCGACAATCAGGTCCTCCCACGACCGCTGGGTGTCCAGCACCGCGGCCACCGCCAGCGACAGGGATTCGAGCACGTAGCCGTTGCCCGCCAGCCGGAGGCACTTGTCGCCGCTGGCGAGGACGGCCTTGTGCGGGCCGACGTCGGCCAGCACGCCCACGTCAAAGTCGGCGCCGCGGGCCTTTTCGATGGCAGCCACAACCTCGTCGCGGTGGGCGGCGAGCGTGGACCGCAGCGTCGTGTCCGGCGGTGGACGGCCGCCGTCGCCGTCGCCCGTCAGGGCCGCCACGAGGACGTCGGTCGTCGTGGGGTCCCGCAGGACATCCAGCGCGCGCTGGACCGCTGCGGCCGGCGTCGTCGCCTCCGTCGTGTCGTCCCCCACCAGCGCCCGCACCATGACGTTGTACGCCACGCACGCCAAGATGCACCGCCCGTCGTCGTGCGTAATCGCCGAGATCAGCGCCGTCTCCTGCAGCAGCCGCACGTGGTCGCGCGCAAACAGCGCCGTCGGGATGCACCGCATCAGGCTGCCGTTGCCGCACCGCCCGGGGCCCGCACCGGCACGCCGCGGGTCCCGCTTCGCCTGGCGGGCAAACCGGTGCAGCCCGTCGGCCGTCGCCCCGCCCACGTCCTTGGGCCGCGTCCCGTCCGGCCGCCCCGGCCACCCATCGCCCGAAAACCACTGCAGCATGTGCTGGCCCGCAGCCTGGCTGACGGACAGAAACGTGTCCGTGTCGCCGCCGCTCCGGTTCGCCTCACTGTACGCCAAGAGGACCGCCCGCGTCATGTCCGTGTCGTCGGTGGCATGCCCCGGCGACCAGTGAAAGGGGCCGCCGCCTGTGATGGCCCGCGGGATGCGGCCCTTGGGCGGAAAGCTCTTGCGGATGGCGTCCCAGCTCTGGAACTCGTGCGCCGCGCCGAAGCTGTCGCCGGCATGGACGCCGAGCAGTGCGCCGAGGATACGTTGTTGTCTGGAGGGGGCCATGCCCGGCGTCTTTGTGTGGATGTGTTTGTAGTGTGTGGGTGGAAAGAGACGAGATTGTGATGTTGGTCAAACCGTCGTGTTTGTTGTGATGTTGCTTCAGCGTTAGGGGCGTTAGCGGCGTCAGGCCTTACGGGTGTCGAATTAGGGCTGAGTGCCTGGTTGGCTGCCTAAATCAAGATTGCCGAATCGGGCAAGCACACTGCCACACACAAATCAACACAACATGAATTGTCCATTCTCAGAGAAATATTGACTGCCACCTACCACTCCTATTACCACTCCTATTACCACTCATTACAGAATACGACCGTGCAGCTTACATGTGTCAACATACACGTCTTCACAATCCAATGATGGCGTCGATCGTCCCACACTGTGTCCCCAGACCTCCCATGCCTTCTCTCCCCCTTTGTTCCGGCCTTCTTCTCTCCAATATTGTGCTCTGATCACATTTACGCAGACGGCGACGAAACGACCTTTTCGGTGACGGTGCCGTCGGCCTGGATGATCACCTTGTCGACCTGGAGAGAGGCCTTGACGGGGTTGGGCTGGTTGTAGACCCACTCGAGCTGCTCGAGGGTACGGCCTTGGGATTCGACGCTGAGAGGTTAGTAAGCGAGTGAGCGAGTGAGCGAAGCGACGAGGAAGAAGGCATGGGTGAAGGAGCAGCGAGGAAAAAACAGCGAGTGAGCGAAGCGAGTGAGGAAAGAAAGGAAGAGCGAGTGAGCGAAGCGAGCGAGGAGAGAAAACCATACCCAAACAGATACCACAAGCCCGCTTCGACCACGTCCCAGCCGACAAAGATGTAAATGTACTTGTAGCCAATGTTGCCGAGGGCGACGGGGCCGGCAAACTGGTTGATGAAGCCGACGGCGTTGACAATGATGCCCGAGGCGGCCAGGCCCTTGGCGCGCGTGGTGGTCTCGAGGGCCTCGGTGGGGATGGCGCCCTGCAGCGGCGTGTAGGTGAAGGAGAAGATGATGTTGAACAAGAAGTAGGCGGCGAGCGCGCCCTGGGCGTAGGACGTCTGCACGCCGGCGGCGCTGGCGGACTGCTTGTCGAGCGCGGCGGACAGGCCCGAGTTGCAGGCGAGCGCGGCGGCGCAGGCGAGGGTGCCGTAGACGAGGACGGTGCGGCGGGGCATGCGGTCGGTGAAGCAGACGGCGGTGAGGGCGCCGACGGCGGACAGGACGGCGTTGAGCAGGTTGTAGCCGAGCTGCTGGGGGACGCTGGTGACGCCAATGTTGTTGAAGATGACCGTGTTGAAGTAGCCGAGGCCGTTGCCGGAGAACTGGCCAAAGATGGAAATCATGAGCACCTGGGCCATGCGCCAGCGGCCGGCGTGCGTCAAGAAAAAGGGCCGGTAGTCCCACGCGCTCTTGTCGATGCCGTCCTGGCGGATGCTCTCGCGCATCTCCTCGACCTCGAGCAGCACGAGCCGCGACTGCGCGTTGCCGTTGCCGTGGTACGCGGCCAGGAACGCGACCGCCTCGGCGTCGCGGCCGTTGGCCATCAGGAACCGCGGCGACTCGGGCAGGAACCACACCGAGCCGATGACCAGCAGACACGCAAACGCCTGCAGGATCAGCGGGATGCGCCACGAGTAGTTGTTGTCCATGTAGTTGCAGCCAAACGTAATCGCCGCCGCCGGGATGCTGCCCCCGAACCACCCGCAGTTGTAGAAGCCCGTGCACCGCCCGCGCCAGTGCGGCGGCGCAATCTCCACGGCGTACGCCGGCGCCGCCACCGTCATGATGGAGATGCCCACGCCGAGCACGAAGCGCCCGACAATAAACTGCGCCAGCGTCGACGCCGTCGACGCAATAATCATGCCGATGATAATCATCCAGCCGCCGGCGAACATGCCCTTGCGACGGCCGAAACGGTCCGACAGGATGGCAGCAAACGGAGAGCCGACCATGGCGCCACTAAGCGGTCAGTGGGTGGAGACGGGGGTACATTGACATTAATGGGAACAAAACAGAAGAAAGAAGAATGCCTTACACAGTGTACAGGGAGAACATGACAGAGACTTTTGTGCCGGTGGTGCCCGTTTTGAACACGTTTTGGAAGTGTGGCATGGCCAGAATGCCCGTCATGAGCGAGGCTGTCGACCTGTCAGTATGTGTGTACTGCAATTGTGTGTACTATCAATGCATCGGAGAGGAGGCACGTACTGTCGTAGCCGTTGGCGCAGGCACAGCAAAAGGCAATGAGGATGGCGACTGTGTTGTCAGCTTGGATGTCTCGACATTGTTTGCATTCGACGGTGAGTTGCTCCGCCCCAGTTACGTACAGTACAGCTTCCGGGACTCTTTGCTCCAGGCCTTGATCTTGGTCTCCTGCAGAGCAGCATACAGTTCGGCCTAATTTGTTAGAGGGACGGACACATGACGCCAGACACAAGACGCCAGACACAAGACGACACTCACATTGTGCACCGTCCGGGCTTGGGCACCCGCAATGGCCGCCGTCTCGCCCGTGCCCGTGCTCACTTCCGGGTAGTGGCTCTTCTCGGTCGTCTCCAAGCCCACGGCCTGGGCGACCTCCTCTTTCTCGGTGGACATTGTCGTGGCGTGTAGGATAATTGGTTGTTGTCCGGTGTCGATGTCGTAGCGGAACTGTGCAGTTGATGATGCTGATGACGGGGCGACCTGGAAAACGAGAAGAACGGAACAAGAACAAGAAAGGAGACGGGGAGACGCTGGATACAAATATATGACGATCAGATATTGGACGCCCCAGCCAGAGCTCTGTCTATGCTATGGCCATGGGCAGCCAGCCTGTAAAAAAAGACTGGTCTTCTCGGCTGCAGTCGAATGTTTCAGCAATGGGGCCTCGCGGGAAACCTGTGCGTCTCTCCGGGCCGCATCACAAAGACTGTATTTGCATGTCTTTCCTCGTTATTTCTTTTTCTGTTTATTTTTCATCCCAGTTTGCACGTAAAATGAACGTCCACTTCCTCGAGCTGTCGTTGTAGTCTCCAATTACACGAACATTGCCTTTCCGGGCCACGGACGGCCCTCCTCCGAGGGACCATAAACAGAAAGGTCAAAGATGGTACGCAGGTACAGAGGACAGAGGACAGGGTACTACACTCTTACGGTATGAGACGTACACGCAGATGACAGGCTGGCAGGACATACCAACGGACTGTGCCACCATTTGAGCGACACAACCGCTTCCCGTCTACGCGGCTTCCAACACGTCGGCTTCAGGCGAGCATGCGACCTATTTTGACCGACATACGTTTAGAGTCCTTTCCTGTCTTCTCGCCAAGGTCTCAAACCAATCCTGTTCGCGGATCGTCATGCCGTCTTTTGTGTCTCGTGCGCTGCTCGCGTCGACTGTTACTCTTTTGGCTCGCGCCCTCACGCGATCTCCTGCCGACTTGCCTCTCTCCTTTACCTTTTTCATCGGAAAGAATAGCCGATCTTCCTTGCCCTCGCTCTGCTTTATCACTGTGAGCATCCCTTCCTTTTTGTCTATACTTTCGTAGTCGTCTCACGAAATGGCGGGAACGGAGCACAATCAATACCCAGGTCCTGCACACTCGAACTCGAACGCGGCGTCCTGTCTCGTATTGGCAGGCTCCTTCGTCGGCGCGATTGGGGAACATCGTTCAGGCATTCCCCTTGCCCTTTCGGCTGGGCTAGTGCTTCCGCCATCTGATTCCTAAAATAAGGGGGCATTCATATTGGCGTCCTTGTGCAGATTGCTAGACACCGGGCATTGATGCTCCATATCCAGGCTGTTGGTCGCGGCACGGACACCGCAATCTGTTTCTGTATGTCTCTGCTGTCTTTTTCATGTGGCGTTCGCAGACGGCTCGCGTGGGTAGCTTATCCGACGGCACAGAAATTGCTACAGTCGCTGCCAAGAGATGTGCCCCCTTGTTTGGCCCGGCCAGAGGCCCTGGGTTGACAGATTGGATGAAAGCTCGGGCATAGTAGTTGTAATTGCAGTTAGTCCATGTTGGCCAAGACAGAGACAACAAAAAAACCATCAAAAAAACCATCGTGCGTAAAGTTGCAAAGTAAACAAAAGTCTCCTTACACAAAAGGTACTAAAGAGTAAAAAGCACAAAAATCAAGACGCTCCATTGGTGCATTTAATTGACTCAGCATCCTCCAGCTCGGACGCCCCGCCCATCAAGGTCCGGACTCGTCCTCTCCGTGTCCCCTAAAAGCGGACTAGCGAAACGGGGGTTCGTGAGGGCATTTGAGGAGGCGCCTGGGGGAGGCGCGGACGTGAAAAGGGATACGCGCACTCTTCTCCACAACGAGCTAGATCTAGACCTCATCTCCCTTCCACGCGAGACGCGATGAGCATCCAGACCAGCCTTGTAGAAATATGCGTACTGGCCGCCGCATACGTCGCGCCGGTTCTCCTCCTCTCCCCTTCTCCTCTTCTCCTCTTTTGTGGAGTGTCGAATCAGTGGCGTGCACGAAAGAAAGACGCAAACACGCGCTAAACCTTGAAAGTACGACACAACGATACGAATACCGGAGGAGGGAACGCCGCAAAAGACAACATTGACAGTGCAGCCAATACTCTCTACAACGGACGACGTCCTCCATACAGAGACATACAGAGAACGCCATAGTACAATGCGAAAATGGGAAGCCAATGGAGATTGCTGAGGTGGCATGCCCCTGACTGATAAACATAACGGACCACGAGGGTCCGTTGTCACGGAAAGGGAAAAACACGACATGCGAGGTTGGACTTTCCAAGGCGACTTTAAAATAAAGCAACGCAGTTTTGATGTCTCTTCTCCATGTTTTGACTTTCCGTGGACCAATGCGAATGTATCAAGTGATATGTTGACGTTTTTGATTGGTTTTTATTTTGTAATTTTCATTATTATTGGCACTATTATTTTGACATTGATATGCATGATAGTTCATGGGATTTTGTAGACCATGATTGTTTTATGCAATTTTCTTCACTGAATATGGCATTCTGCCATGTTCGGCATGCTCTACATCGGAAGCAGCCGCTTACGATGGCGGGGCAGGTGCTGACTGTGCGGCCGCAGAGGTCCTCAAATAGCAGGTGCACGGGCAGGCAGCTGCGACCAGGAGCCACCCCGATCTGATAAGAGCCCTTTCCGCGCCAACGTCAATGACTGGCCGCATCCAAGATCCAAGCCATCCTCTTGGAGCAATTTGTCACGGCGCCGACACACGGCGTCGATAAGCGTGGATAAGGATAAGCTTATCTATAGCTCCTCTACTCCTCTTGGGCACTTGGTGAGGGGAAGGCAGAGTGGAAATCAGAGGGTGGAACAACGTCATCGGACACTGGCGGTTGTTAGTCAAAGATACCACAAAAAGTGTCAAAAATCGACCGATATGGAGACAAAACACGAATGGCCAAGAACACCGCCTGGAAAAGTTTTTCAGAAACATTCAGGGCCCCCATCCAGAGACACTCGGGTGATTGCTTTTTTCGTCTGGTTGATGGCCCCTTGCACATTTTATTTTCTTTGTATTTTATTTGATACCACATTCCCAACATACCAAAGGGACTGGGCGAGCGAGTTGACCCAAACAGAAAATCGAAAACGCCCGGGAGGAGGGAGCGACCGCCGCACATTGCGATATCGCCGTATGAATCCGTAACTTACCATCTCCATCTACGTCCATGGCGTCCGGTTGCCTCAAAGCCCTCCAGCAGCGGATCGAGCCCCGGCTCCCGCGCCGCCTCCGCGCAGTGCCTCTGCCCGCCTTAGCCCTCATCAGTCTGCTCATTCTCATCAACCTGGTCGTGTGGGCCGTCGTCGGCGTCGTCCTGCGCTTCTACCCGGGCCTCACCGGCACCGCCGTCCTGGCCTACACCCTCGGCCTGCGCCACGCCCTCGATGCCGACCACATCAGCGCCATCGACCTCATGACGCGCCGCCTCATTGCCTCGGGCCAGCGCCCCGTCGCCGTCGGCACGTTCTTCAGCCTGGGCCACTCGACGATTGTGGTCATTACGTGCGTTGTCGTGGCGGCCACGTCGGGCGCGCTGCGCGACCGTTTCAACGGGTTTGAGCGCGTGGGCAACATCATCGGCACCAGCGTGTCGGCGGCGGTGCTGCTGATTCTGTGTGCGGGCAATGCGTGGGTGCTGTGGCGGCTGGTGCGCGGGCTGCGGGCGGAGCTGCAAAAGGACGCGCGGTGGCGGAAGCCCCGGGAGCACCGGGAGCGCCGTGATCGACAGCTTGGCGGCGAAGACGACGAAGAGGCGGCCACCCCCGGCGGGTCGCCCAGTCCACTCGCGCCCTACCGGGACAATGTGGAGGTGGGTGCGGATGCCGATGCGGATGTCGATGCGGAGGCTGATGCGGATGCCGTGGCCGAGGCAGACATGCACGAACGCGACCGCGTCCGCAGCCTCGCTGGCGAGGACCGACCGGCCGGTCCCCATGCGGTTGCCGCGGCCACGGCCCCCGACGCCATGGCCCACTCCGGCGCGCACCTCAAGCTCGAGGGCGGCGGCTTTCTGGTGCGCGTCTTCCGCCGGCTGTTTGTCCTCATCGACCGCCCCTGGAAGATGTACCCGCTCGGCGTGCTCTTTGGCCTCGGGTTCGACACCAGCTCCGAGGTCGCCCTCATTGGCATCGCCAGCATCCAGGGCGCCAAGGGCACCAGCCTGTGGCTGATCCTCATCTTCCCCGCGCTCTTTACCGCCGGCATGTGCATGCTCGACACGACGGACGGCGCCCTCATGATGGCCCTGTACACGTCCAAGACGTTTTCGCGCGACACCGTGGCCATTCTCTACTACTCGATTGTCTTGACCGGCATCACCATTGTCGTCGCCGCCTTCATCGGCTTCGTCCAGCTCTTTACCCTCATCGGCAACGTCGCCGACCCGCCGCCCTCGGGGCCCTTCTGGGACGGCGTCGGCGCCATTGGCGACCACTTTGATATTGTCGGCGGCAGCATCTGCGGGCTGTTTGTGCTGGCCGGCGTCGGGTCCGTGCTGGTCTACAAGCCGTGGCGCCGGCGAATGGACCGGCGGTTGGCGGCACGGGCGGTACGGCCGTCACGGCCGTCGCAAGACGAGCGACAGGCGGCCACTGTCGTCACAGCGTCCGACCCGGTCTCCGTCGAAGCCGCACCCGACCTGGCAGCCGAATCCCCTAAAAAGCCCGACAGCAAGGCCCCACAGCTCGTTGCTGCAGTTGAGGTCACGGGGGAGTCGAGCCACCAGTAAGAGACGTTGAACGGAAACGATCGGTGAGAAAGACATGGAGAGCGAGATGAAACCACAACCAAAACAACCCGCTAGATATACCCGATCAAACAAGCGAGGACGATATATACCATGCATATACTATACTACATTATATTCTAGAATGAAGAAAATCTAAACGGCATCTAGTTGACGTAAATGTAGTGGCGAACAGGAGTTACAATTTATTGGACAAGTATATTGATCCCACTGCCGTATGCGGCAAGTTAGGCGTCCCCGAAAATACAGTGGAGGTTAAACCGATAGCCGCCCTTCCACGCCTGGCCAAACTCTTCCTTAGGCCTGCGGTTGCTGCCGCAAGGCTCCAGCAATAAAATAGTGGGGCGCCTGAGCTGCCCAGTGATCGTCATCGCCAAGTGCACCTTCCTTGCTCGCACATGTCTGCGTCGCCCCGCAGCTGCCGTTTTTGCAAGCTCTCACGACGACCACAAGGCCACGCAATGGTCACCTGACAACGACCGACGGCAAACAACGCATCGACAGCATCTACATCTCTCGTCCACCCGTGCCTCGTGCCCCAACCGCCCCCACCCCCGCCGTCTCCTCGCGGAAAAAGAAAACGTGGCTCCCTTTTGGCGGAACCGCCTCTTCCAGCGCGGTGCTCGAGCCGCCCGCGCACCGCCTGTGTCCTGGAAGCATCCTCACGCCCTGACCCGACAACGGCCTCCAGCGCCTTCTTCGACGTCTTTTCCGACGCCGCCGTCGCCATCCACAGAATCGACAGCGTCCTCGCCTTCCTCCATCATCGGCCACCTCCTCCGCTCCAAGGCCTCGTTCCTCGCCGGCTACCGCGCTGCCCGCAGTACAGCTGCCCTCGGTCCTCCGCCGCGCGTTCCTCTCCGCGAGCGCTACGTCCGCTTCCGTCTCGAGACGCTCCCTCGCTACCGCCAGCGCGCGCACACTCGTCTCTACCGGTTTGTGGTGGACCGCGCCGCGCGTCGCCGCCGGCTCCGTGAACAGCAACTGACCGCCCGCCTTCTCCCCCTCGCCATGCAAAACGCGTACAACAACGGCAGCGGCAGCGGCAACGACGGCGCCGCCGAGCGCGGCTCCCGCCGCCGCCGCTTTGCTGCGCTCGCCAACAATGTCTACCGCGCCGGCGTGGCCGCGGCCAGCGAGATCCGCGACCAGTACAACACGTCGTGGGCGGCGCGCGACGGCGACGGCGGATCGGCGAGCGGCGACCGGGACGACGACCGGCCGCCCCACATACCCGGCGCGTTCCCCGACGTCTCGTTTGCCACGGGCGGCGATGCCCAGATGGTGCTGTTCCCCATGTACGCCAAGCGGCACGTGCGCAAGTATGGGAAAAGTGTGGCCGCTGGCCCGTGGCACGACCGCGACCGCGACCGCGACCGCGACCGCGAGCGAGGCGACGACACCGACTCGTCCACCGAGCGCATGCAGGTCGGCCGCCACCCCGACGCGCCGCTCACGCCCAACTGGCATCAGGAGTTTGCGCGTCTCGAAGACGAAAAGGCCGTCGTGGACGTCAACGTGCACGGCTGGCTGTACCTGGCCAACCGCGGCCCGCTGACGCGCAAGAACCGCATCCTGATCGGCCTGGCCCGCCGGCTGAGTGGCATTCCGGCGCCGAACCAGTGGGCGCCCGTCACGACGGGACAAGACGCCAGCGTGGCGACGGCCTCACCGGCGGGACACGCGGGATCGGGCGAAGACGCGCGCGAAGCACAAAAGATTATGCGCGCCGCCGAGGCCATTGAGCGCCGCGGCCAGGGCGAGAAGGAGGTCGCCAACCGCGGCGGCTACAGCGAGACGCCCGAGACGGCCGCCAGCTACGACGACGACAGCAGCTCGGACGACGCGGCCGGCCATCGCCAAGCACGGATGCCGCACCCGCCGGCCGCAGCAGGACCTGGCAAACTGACGCCCAAGTCGTCATGGCCACTGTCCGGCAACGGCGGCAGCAGCGGCGGCTCGACCACGCCCGAGCTGACCGAGGCCGAGCTCGTGGCCGCCAACACGAACCTGCTGGCGCGCCTCGGGCCGTTCCTCACCACGCCCGTCGTCGACCAGCCGGTGACGCTCTTCTTCTACAACGACGCGCAGTCGCAGTCGCGCACCGTCACCACGTCGGACGCCGGCCATTTCTCGACCTGCGCCGCCCTCGACTTTGTGCCCACCCACGTGCGCGTGCTCGTGTCCAGCAGCAACGGCGGCGCCGAGCGGGCCGCGTCCGCTTCGTCCCCCGCCAACATCAGCGCCAACGAGACCGCCCTCGTCAACAGCCTGACCGAGCCGCTGTCCGCCGTCGCCCCCATCGACCTCGTCGAGGACCGCGGCGTCAGCCTCATCAGCGACATTGACGACACCATCAAGGCCTCCAACATTGCGCTCGGGACGCGCGAGATCTTCCGCAACACCTTTGTCAAGGAGCTGGCCGGCATGGCCGTCGAGGGCACCCGCGCGTGGTACACGAGCCTGCATGACCTCGGCGTCCAGTTCCACTACTGCTCCAACAGCCCCTGGCAGCTGTTCCCCATGCTGACCACCTTCTTCAAGCAGGCCGGCCTGCCCCGGGGGCCGCTGCACCTCAAGCAGTACAGCGGCATGCTACAGGGCATTTTCGAGCCCGTCGCCGAGCGCAAGCGCGGCACCCTCGAGAAGATTCTGCGCGACTTCCCGCACCGCCGCTTTCTGCTGGTCGGCGACAGCGGCGAGGCCGATCTCGAGGTCTACACGGACCTTGTCCTCGCCCACCCCGGCCGCGTCCTGGCGATTTTCATCCGCGACGTCACCACGCCCGAGCAGCCGGGCTACTTTGATGCCACGTGGACGCCCACCCCTAGCATAGCAGGAGACAGCAGTCGCCGGCCTGCTCTGCCCCCACGCATGGCCACGGCGCCACCGAAACCGAAACCGACACCGGAACCAGAAGGCCCTGTGATGGGCACACTGATTGACTTTGACGACGATCCTCCCTCAACTACGACCAGCACCGATGCCGGCAACGCCCTCCCGTCTACGATTCCGCCCCTCTCTGCTTCGTCGTCCTCTGCCTCTCTCCATACGACTGGGCGAAAACCGCTGCCGCCGCCACGGCCGTCCAAGCCGCTCGCTCTGCGCAGCTCCATGGCCGCGTCGACCACGCCGAACACCGCCGCTGGGCCGCCTGCGTCTGCCCAGGCACCCTCGCCCACGACGTCCACCGCGCCCGCCTCGCGCCTTGTCCCTCCGCCCCCGCCGCCCCGCAAACCCGTCGGCTCGGCCAGCAGCACCGCCAACAACAGCGGACGCAGCAGCCCGCGCGTGCCCTCGGACGCCGACGATGCACCGCCGCCGCCGCCGCCGCGACGTGTGCGAACGGCCGACTATGACCGCTCCGATCGGCCAGACCAACCTGCACGACAGCAGTCGCTGCCGCCCAACAAAAAGGTCGACATGTGGCGCCGCCGGCTGGCCCATGCGCAGGATATGCTGGGCCCGCAGGGCGTGGCTCTCTACACGTGGCGCCGGGGCCAGGATGTGGCCGTGGAGGCCGTTGGCATTGTGAAGCAGGCCCTGAAGGAGGGTTGACGCCAGTGCGGCCCCATGCATCCATACATATATTCATACGTTACTTTGTCACTCCGAATTCTCCTCGTTTAGTCACTCGTCTCCCATGTAGAAGCATTCCAGCCACAAAAGCATATCGAAATGATGATCACGCAGGTACACGATTGAAAATGGTCTATGATCCTTGTGATTATATTTAATGAGGAAAGAAAAAAGAAACTCGGTTTTGACGCCACCCTCTATGAACAATGAAAACAAAAATGATGGATGCAATGCAATGACAAAATCGATCCAAAAAGGACGTAGCCTCGCCATCAAGACATCACCGCTTGCCGCCACGGCTTCCACCACGACCACCGCGGCCGCCGCCGCGCGAGGCCTTGGGACCCTTGGCGCCGCGGGCACCCGTGGCCGGTTTGACCACACGGGCCGCCGCCGGCTTGGCCGCGGGCTTTGCCACAGGCTTTCCCACAGGCTTGCCCACGGCGGGCTTGCTTCCCGGCTTGCTTCCCGGCTTGCTCAGGGCCTTCTTCTCCTGCTTGAGCTTCTTGCCGCCCATGCCCGCCAGCCGGTCCGCCTTGTTGTCCAGCTTCTTCATGTCCTTGTTGCTCAGCTTGCCGCCGACGCGCTTGCTCTTGAGCTTGTCGCGCAAGCGCTCGACACTCTCCTGCTGCTTCGCGTCGGACAGGGGTCCGGCGCCGTCCATGCCGGTCCGCCGCGCCGCCGCCTCCTTGGCCTTCTTGGCCTCCTTCTCGCGCGGCGTCTCGAACCACGTCTTCTTGGGCCGCGCCAGGATCTCGTCCTTGTGCTTCAGCAGGTTCTCGCCGCGCGTCACCTCCATCTCCGCCACTGCAAGCTTGCGCGCCTCGCGCTCCTCCTCGATGATTGCGGCGATGTCGTCCTCGAGGGCCTCAATCTTGGCCTGCCACGCGTCGGCGGCGGCCGGGTCGACGGACCGGCTCTTGATGACAAACTTGGTCGACGACGGGGCGCCGCCGTCGGCCGTCCCGCCGGTCTCGCCCTTGCGCATGGCCTTGGTGGCGGCGCGCACAAACTTGCGGTCGGCCTCGGCGACGAGGGTGACGGCGACGCCGCGGTGGCCCGCGCGCGCGGTGCGGCCGATGCGGTGGATGTAGTCGTCGAGGGTCTTGGGCACTTCGTAGTTGATGACGGTCTGGACGCCCTTGATGTCGAGGCCGCGCGAGGCCAGGTCGGACGCGAGCAGAAACGACACGGCGCCGCGCCGGAACGACTCGAGGCTGGCCGACCGCTCCGCCTGCTTGATGTTGCCGTGCAGCTCTTCGCAGGTCAGGCCCAGCAGCCCAAACACGACGCGCGCCTCGTGGATGTAGCGCTTCTCCCGGAAAAACACAATGGTGTGGTCGCGGTAGAGCGTCGTGCAGAGGTGCAGCAGGTAGCCGAGGCGCGCGTCCTCGCGGCCCGCGCGCAGGCGCACAAACTCCTGCGTCAGCGTGCCGGCCGTGCGCGCGCCGCTGTCGGCCACGACGCGCACCGGCCGCAGCATGCCGACGCGGATCAGCTGGTCGACGGGCGCCGTCATGGTCGCCGAGAAGAGCATCGTCTGCCGCGACCGCGGCAAAAACTTGACAATCTCGTTGAGCTCGTCCGCGAAGCCGTCCTGCAGCATGCGGTCGGCCTCGTCGAGCACGAGAATCTCGGTGGCGTCCACCGCAAAGCCCGGCGTGTTGCGCATGTGGTCGATGAAGCGACCGGGCGTGCCAATCACAATGTCCGGGCGCGCGCGCAGCTTGGGCTCCGTGGCCTTGAACGACGTGCCGCCGACCGCCAGCACCATGGTAATGGACGTGAACTGGGCCAGCTTGACGGCGACCGCGTGGCACTGCACGGCCAGTTCGCGCGTCGGCGTCAAGATGACGACGCGTGTCTTGGGCACCTTGCTCGGACGGTACAGCAGCCGCTCCAGAATGGGCAGCAGGAACGCCGCCGTCTTGCCGGAACCGGTGACGGCCTGGCCGACCACGTCCTTGCCGCCGACGGCAAAGGGCATCGTCTTGGCCTGGATCTTGGTCGGGCGCCGGAAGCCGGCCGCGGCGACGGCCCGCAGGATGGGCCGCGAGAAGATGCGCATCGACTCAAAGGTGGGCACGGACGCCAGCGAGTTGCCGTCCTCGCCCTCCTCGTCCGAATCGCCGTCGTTTCTGCTGCCATTTTTACCCTGCTTGCCCTTCTTGGCCTTGAGCTTCTCCTTCTCGCCGTCCGCGAAAAACGCCTTTTGGCGCGCCGACTCTTCGGCGTCCTCGTCGCTGGATGCGTCGCTGTCGCTCTCCGGATCGTGGTCGTCGGGGTGGCCAATGGGCGTGGCCACGGAGTCGCTGTCCGAGGCAGCCTCGCCGTCGTCCGAATCGGCGTGCTCTTCGTCCATATCGGCCCCCATGTCGTCGTCCTCGCCGTCGCTGTCATCGCCGTTGGCTCCAATCTCCACGCCGTCGTCTTCCTCGTCCGAATTGGCGCCCATGCCAAAACCGTCGTCGGCAAGCAGCTCGTCGTCGTCGAGATCAAGGTCTTGGTCCTCGTTGCCATCGTCCTCCTCGTCATCGCTCTCCTCCTCCTCGCCATCGGTTTCCTCGTCACCTTTGGCCTTCTTTCTGTCCTTGCTGTCCTTGCCGCTTGCTTTCTTGGCCTGGCCCTCGCCGGCCTCGGCCTCTCGCTTCTCGCGCCGGCGCTGGATGATCGCGCTCAGGTCCACCATCCGCTCTGCACCAATCCACTCCATGTCCGCCTTTGTCTGCTCCTCCTCCGCTTCCTCGTCGTCGTTGCCATTGCCCGCACCGCCGAGTCCGCCAAACCCAAAGTCGTCGCCGTCCCACACAAAGTCCGGATTCATGTGCTGCCGCTTGTGTGCCGGGAGACCGTCGTCCTCGCTGTCCGACTGCTCGTCCGAGATGTCCTCGTCATCTTCAATCGTGCGGCCGTAAAAAGGCTCGGCCTTTCTTTTGGAAGGCATTGCGGGAGGGTATGGGATTGGTGCAAGTCGAAGGGCATAGGCAGTATGGGGTGGTTGTCGGCTGCTCTTGTTGTCTTTTTGCGGGGCAGTGTCAAAGAAAAATTGGCCAAAAGTTGAAGCTTCCAAAACTTTTTTTTCTGCCGTACAAAATAATTAGGCGGTGAGCCAATCGTACTGGTTACAGCGACTCCACTTTTTTATCACCACGAGTTGGCAACGCCAACGGTCAACAACCTCAACCATACGACATGCAGCATTAGTTAAATCTGTCCCAACCGGCCAATTGACTTCTTGTATACGATTCACGACTGTTCTTGTATTGTCATCTGCCTACTTTGATGCATTAATCTGGGTTAAAAGACGTGCTCCGCCCATATTGCCTTTGGTCACTTTGAAACGAAACAGATGCAAAAGAACAACAAAGCCAGCACGCCCGCCCATGCCATGCACCCTGCCTAAAGGATAATCCGCCATTGTGCCTGGCGGTGGCGAATGGCGGCACCGAAGTACAGCAGCAGCAGGGCACCTATGGCGATTATAGCGACAAAAATGCCGGCCTGCGCGCCGAAACAGGCCGCGTATCCGACATCGGCGACCCAGGGCACGATGCCGTACAGAAAGCCAAAGGCGACGACGTTCTTGGTTCCGTTGACGAGCATGAGGGCGTCCGCGTTGACCGGCAGCAGACAGTCCGAAACATAGGCCATGGTGATGGTGGGCACGGCCGTCAGGGCAAAGGAGACCATGCCGTAGCCAAAGAAGAGGCTGGTCCAGTGCAGGGTCTGCTGGACGCCGAAGCCGAACAGCAGGCAGCCGGTGCCGGTGATGACGGCCGGGAGCACCAGCAAGACCAGGCGGCTCTCTGGTTCAAAGACGCCGCCGCGCCGTCGCAGACGCCAGTCGCAGTAGTGGTCGACGAGGCCGCCGCCAGCCCAGCCGCCCAGCAGGTTGCCGAGGAGGCCGGGGATGTTGATGAGGCCGTTGACGGAGGGCGACCAGTTGTACGGCGGGGCCTGCAGGACAAACGAGTTCAAGATGTTGACGGCGACGGTGAGGACGAGGGCGACGGCGTAGCCCAAAAAGGCAAACACAACACAGGGGTACGCGAACATGGGAAAGGGGCGGGCGAACATGCGCAGTAGGGACGTGCCGGGGGTGATGCCGGACCATGGGTGGGCTTCCTGGAGCCACGTCTTCTTGGGGACGGCCGGGGCCGCCGACGACGCGGTCCACGTCAAAGTCGTCGCCGGGGCGACACCCACCGACGGAGACGTCTTTTCACCGCCACCACCACCGACACGGACACGGGTGTGGACGTCGTCCACGCTCGCGCCGGCGCCGATGTTCTGGTCGGCGTCGCGCAGGTACCGCGTCTCCGGCACGAAAAACAGGACGGCCAGAAAGTTGAGGCTCGTCAAGATCGCCGCGATCCATTTGTGCCACCGCCAGCTCAGCGACGTCACCAGGAACCCGCAGACCAGCGGCCCGACCGTGTTGCCGCCGGCGATGCTGTTCATGTACACGCCCATGCGGCTGCCGCGCTCATGCAGAAAGTACAAGTCGTTGACGGTGCTGGCCCCGAGCGCCTCGGTCGTGCTGCCCGCCACCGCGCCCACAATGTTGGACCACAGCAGCGAGTCGAACGTCGCGGCCTGCGCGCCCCAGATGTACGCGGCGCACAGCAGCGCCGACGCAAACACAAAGACGGGCCGCTTGCCGGTGTAGTTGGCAAGCGGCACCCAGACATAGTTGAAGACGCCAAGCACCAGAATCGGCCACAGCAGCAGCGCGCTGGTCTCGGTCATGGTCTTGTCAAACTCGAGCGACAAGATGTAAAACGCCGGGGCCAGGCCGCCAATGGCGTAGTTGGTCAAGAAGGTAAACGCGCAGACAGACCCAAAGGCCACGTGCTTCTTCCAGGGCGGCCAGCGGAGCGGGTCGTTTGGGTCGGTGGGCGACGGCCGCGGGACGAGGACCAGGTCGTCGGTCGATGTGGACGGCGATGCAGCGTCATGATGGTGGTGATGGACCTGTCGGAGCTGGACCGTGCCGTCGGTGCGGTCCAGCTCGCGGAGTGTGTGGAGAGGCATGTTGACTGTGGCCAGAAGGAGAGAGTTGGCTCTACAGAGAGGGCAGAAAATAAATAAATAAAATCCCGTCAGAAGGGTGGCGACTCGCTTCTTTTGTGTATTGTCTCTCGTCGACGTAGCTCGGTCTTTACGTCTTTACATTCGTGGTGACGACATGATGTGTCTTTACTTGCTGTTTACCACCCACCGAAAAATGAGACACGACATGGATCTCCAAAGGCCTAGGCCCGCCGACGCCACCACGAGGACAAAAGGGCAACACAGACAAAGTTTCTCGTTGTCGTGCTCAGCTCAATTTGCGGCCTTTCTTCCCAAAGTGACGGACGTCCGGCAGTGATTCAGCCGCAGGAGAGCACTTTATTCTGGCCCACTACCAATGCGGCCAGAGATCATTTCTTGTGCACGACCGTCTTTCGATTGTTCTTTTCAACGCTCTTCTGGGATTCGATACATAACCAAGGCCAATCGCACATGGTATTTGTGCGTTTCAACGTGGATTTACAATTCTGTTTTCTGTCCTCAAATAGTTTCGCTTGGCTGTATGGTTACATAGCCGCCTCAATAGCAATGAGCTCTGTCATACCGCCTCATCGGAGGCCCGAAATGGAGTGTGGCATGTGGTCAGGCTATACACGGATGGCGTCAATGAAGACAGCCATCGCAGAATTGCACAATGAACACAATCACAAGAGTCACGGACAGAAACCACACTCCCACACAGTAAATGACCGAGTACTAGGATGACGGTGCTGTGAAGAAGGGCTAATGATTCTATTTTATTTTTATTTTTTTAAATAAAAGAAAGTAAATGAAAAGAAGAAGAAAACAAACAATTCGGCAACCACGGATACCAATCTCGTTCGAGTTCGATCACGAGAAAAGCATTGTTTTATTCCGCTTCTTTCGAGACCCACTCAATGCAGCCTTGTGCAGGCATCCTTCACGATATGGCTCTAAATGATACAGTAAATAATCCGTACACGAAGACAAGAAAGGAGAACGCCATCTAGTCCTAATCGGGTACATCCGAATGCCGTTGAAGTGCGTTAAAAAGCATTCCAACCTCGACGTAAGACGTCCGAAAAGTCAAAATGAACGTAGAACTTGTAAACATTTAATTGGCTTGCGGTCTCCTCGTATTTTCTCCGTTCTATTCAAAAAGAAGGCCCCGTGATCTAATGCATCGCCTGAAAATATGCATCGACATTGTGTGCCTGCAGAGCCTCCACCAGGCAGCAGTGGTGGGACAATCGATGCTCCACTTACACTGCGGCAGTGTTGTCAACCACACGACGTGACTTGCAGAGAGAAACAAGAAGAAGAAAGTACAGCGAGGGAACGAAGAGAAACGTTCACTGTCGAAGCTACACGAAAAGTGGCATTGTTGTTGCAGTCCAGCGCAATTCGTAGCTCACGTGCATACAAGGATGTGGCAGTATTACCGTCAGCCAACAGAGCCGCATCTGTCCATCATCAATAAGATCCGGTTGAACCTGTCCACCGAAGGAAGGCTCGGGAGTTCTGAAAGTGGTCAGTCAATCCATACTCTGCGTCATCCGCTCAAAAGTAATACTGCAAGACTGCCATCATCCATAGCCTCACGGCTGGCCGTGACCCACAACTCGCATGCCCCACGGACTTTTCAGCCTTGCAACAAGGATCCTGACAGCACTTGACGTCCATTGCTTATTGTGCAGGGCGACCAACGGCATGCTGAATGAAATGAAAAATATGGCACCTGGCGTTTGGCAGTGCTCTCCAGCGGTCAAATAAACCAATCCAACAGCCTCATTCGACAATTCTGTAATTCTCTCATTACCCTTGACGAAACGTTGTCATAACTAATACGGAAACCCGGCTTCCCCCGTCCATCTACGTTTCTCATCCTCCAGCCCTTTCTGGAAACGTACTTCCGCAGCCACACCAGTTTAATGGCGGCGCTGGCTCGGAACCCGGGACTGTTCCCCCTTCTCGTTCCTGGCGCCTCCGCCGTTTGATGTTGAAGGCCTTGCTAAACGCCAACAAAGAAAGGGCGTAAAAACACGGCTCCGACACCGACAGTCGCTCTCTTGGCAGTTTTGCCCCTTGCCCAAAGACCCTACCTCGCCGCATTCGCAATTTAGGCCGTTTAGGCCTGTGGAGTGAACGATCGCGGCCGTTTTGGCTGTCTTGGCCTCCCTGTCCTTCTTTCTGTCTTTGTGTCTTTGCCATCTTCATAGTCCTTCCTTCTTTTCCTTCCGCTCTTGCCGTTGCACCTGTTGTTTCTCCTTCCTTTTCTTTCCTGGTTTCCCACCGCATCTCAGATCAGCAAGTGGGCAGTTGCCAAAACCGTCCAACTCCACACCGTCGCCTTGCTGTTCGTGCCTGCCGTGCCTTTCAGCTTCGCTTGCCCCTCCCTCGCGCTTGCCTCCGAAGACGCTGCTCACTTCCATTTCTATTCCAAAGAGTTCCTGCCAGCAAGGGCAACCAGTCTAATCAATACCGGACCGGGTCACGAACCCATTTGGCAGGACAGCGAACAAACTGTGCGGGGTTCACGCCAGCGACTCTTACAGAGCACCAAAGGAACAAAAGGCCCCCAAGGCCCCCAAAGCTTATTGCGACGGATTCATCTGGAACAACACAGTGACGGACAGTCGCATTTCGTTCAAAGAGGACTCGTACAAATCACGACGTCGTGTCTCTTTTGTCTCTCCGTCGTTCTCCCTCGCTCACCGAGTCGCTCTTTCCGTTTTCGTCACGATTTACCGATTCATACGACTCTTGCCGTTCTTGACAGCGCAGGCCGCGCCTTCCCATCCCACATTTTGTTGGACCAGTGCGCCCCGTGCCAACAATACCAAGTTTACTGCGCGCGCAGGGCGTTTCAGACACGGGGTGCCTCTTTCCGCCCACGCCAACACACACCCAACGCGCGCCTGCCCTTTTCTCCATCTGTCACGATCTGGGCCCCGTGAGACTTTGATCATCTTCCACTTGAACATTCTCTGCCACATAGACACATCTACACATTTCCGGCTTCTCCAGGGACTCCTTTCTTCGACTACAACGTACACGCCATCGCCACCTCGCGCCCCCTTATCGCTAAATCGGATCCACTATGGCGCCGCCAACGCAAAGGGACCCTCTCTGGCCCGCTGACGGCCCACCAACTAACACGATGAACGTCTCCACGTCCGCCGCCAACAGCCACATGACCAGCACGGTCGAGTCCTGGGTCGAAGTCGCTTCGCAGCCGTCGTCCTCGTCGCTGTCGTCCATCGCCGACGAGATCGTCATCACCGGCCTGCGCGTTGGCAGTGGCGCGACTGGCATTAACGGCGGCGCTATGCCCGTAACGCCCCAGCGGCGACGGCGTCTTCTGCAGCAGGTCGAGGCCGCCGGCGGTCCTTTGTCGCCCTCATCACCGTCGTCGACACGACCGCCCACGTCACACCCGACCACGCATCCTGCGTCGTCGTCGTCCAACACCGCCGCCGCCACCGCTGCTGCCCCCCGTAGTTCGGCCGGCAGCAGCCAGGAGGAGTACGACGAGACCGAAAGCGAAGAAGACCGCGTCCTGTCCAGCTCGGCCGAAAACCTCGAGCTGGACCTCGACGCCGGCCGCCCACCCGCCCAGAGCTACACGCTGCTCCCGTACCAGGCAGCAGCCGACGCTCGTCTGCGCCAGAGGGCGGCCGCCAGCGACGGCGACGATGAAGAAGACGGCGACGACGATGACGACGAGGGTACGGCCCTCGGTATGCCTTCGTCTGGCCCGCCCACCTTCCGGCCACAGCCCAACGCCTTCTCGCATCCGCCCACCCACCTCCAGCACCCGTCGTCGCACCGCTCGCTGCCCACGCCCCGTTTGTCGCACATGCCGCCGCACATGGCAGCCGGCGACGGGCCCTATGCACCACGGTCGTCGCGGCCCGCGCGCAACTCGGCACCCAGCTTCATGTCCCCGGCCTACCGCGAAGACAACGATGAGGCTCTGCGCGCGTCGCTGACCACGCTGCTGTCGTGCGCAGCGGCGGCACGGCGTCTGCCCAAGACGGAGAGCAGCAGTGTTCGGACGGGCGGGGCGCCGTCGGCATCGACGGCGACAGCGACGACGACAACGGCAGCGACGACGACAACGACAGCGGCGACCAACGCTGGCCTCTGCCCGAGCAACCAGCCGATGGGTCTGCGTCTCGTGCCCGAGTCTGAGCTGATGGACGACGACCACGACGCGAACGACGATGCCTCCGTGTCGCCACGCACCCGTACGCCGTTCCTGCCGCCCCAGCCGCCCCGGCCGCCCCGGATGCCTCCACAGGTGCCGTCCACTACCGAAGCGGCCGCGCGCCCGTCTGCCGCCGCGGCCCCTGTCAAACAACAGCACCAACACCACTCGTCCCGCAACAGCGCCGTCAGCGCCGTCTCTGCGTCCAGCAAGAGCAAACGTACCGGCGCCAGCAAGTCGTCCCCGCGCGTCACCAAGAAAAAGCGCACCTCGTCCTCGTCGGCCGCCGCCGCCGCCGCTACGACCGACGCCGCTGCCGACGTCACGATGATCAGCCCGACGCTGCTGACCTGGGTCGTCAGTGCCGGCGTTGTTGTTCTTGTGTCGGTTGTTGGCTTCGGCGCTGGTTTTGTCATTGGCCGCGAGGTCGGGCGCCAAGAGGCCGCAGCGGCGGCGTCGGCGGCGTCGTCGTCGTCGTCGCTGGCCATGGCATCCACTGCCAACGGCTCCGCGTCTGCGTCGACCGCCTGCGGCCGCGAGATTATGCGCTCGTCGACGGGCAGCACGCTGCGGCGCTTCCGGTGGGGCGAGATGACCAAGAGCGTGGCGGCATGATACAACGGGAGAGAGGGACCTTTGACAGTCGCGCTAGGCGGTTTTGGTGACGGCATTTTGGCATACGCCCTATATTTGTTCAGCGTCTTTTTCTTCTTCGTTTACCCCTATTCATTTTCTTGCGGCTGGTCTTTTATTCGTCTTGTATTTCTTGTTGTCTTCTCTTTGACTTGTCTTCTTTTCTCTGCGCTTATCGCCTTTCGGTTTTGCTTTTGCAGTCACGGTCAACGGTTATCATGGGTTTATGCATTTACGACCAAGAAACAGAAATTGGGACACACTGCTTTCTACTATTTCCTCTACCACGGCAATACATTCTGGATTACAGTTTTTGAATGATTTTGTGTGAACAGCCTGACTGCTTTCTTGTAAACGTCCGCGTGGTACATGGATCTCTCGTATGAAGACAAAGGCAGTCCAGTCAGGCCAAATTCGGACAGTTTAAGCCAACGCCACCTCCTCAACTGCTGTACTGCAAACCTGTATTCCGTTCCTCTCATCGCTTGCCTCGACATCTTGACTCGGCATGATTTGCAACGAAACTGTCCGTCAACGCAATACCCTTTCGAGGGAGACTGTGTGCATTATTCAGTCTATCTGGAGAAAAGGGCTGAACGACAGGGCAGGCAGCTCGAACGATTGGAGACAGCTCGCATCGTCCGTACCATGCAGAAACAGCCCGCACCGAAGTCAACGTTGACATCGACATCCAGGCGATCTGTAGACACTCTTACCTATTGCGCTGTAGCTTAGAGCTTGCCCTGCAATAATGCGGGGCGGTAAGCTTCAGGAAAAGCGGATCGGCTGCATCACGTGCTGGGGCTTCAGTGGCGGGACACTGTTCGTGGCTAGACTGGCCAGCCTCCTTCCTTCCTGCTGCAATTCTTCTGCGTAGGTAGGAGCTTCCCACCAACCACGCACCGTTCCTGCCATTTTCTCTTTTCTCAGGACCGTCCTTTCGGGCCAGCCGCCAAAACGTGCAAAAATCCTCACAGCTTTCTCCTCCCACTTTTTCTTGCTTCTTCTCACTTTCTCTTTTCTTTCGACCTCATTCTCACCACCTCCGACCTCTCTGCCTCACATTTCTACATCTACCGCCTTCCTCGTCCTCCTCTCCCTCTTCTCGCAATTTCATTTCCCCTCCCTTGATTTTCTCGCACTCCAACCGCATCCCGGCACACATTTGCCTCCTCTTTTCTCACTTTTCTACCTCTCCACTACTCTTCTACCTCCATCTCTCCTCTATCTCTCTGCGCTGCTCACGTTCTCTATATCACCTTCCCTGCTGGCCTCTTACCCTCGTTTTGACGACTGGCTGACACGCTGGTGCCTGGCTCTATCAATTGCTTCTTTTGCTTCTCCTACTTGTGTCGTGAACCGCCCGCGATCATGTCGGACTTTTTAGGGTATGGCTTTACGTTCTGCTCGAGAATACAATAACCTGATATAGCTGCTAACATCCTGCGTCTCGCTTCATAGAGCCCGTATCTCCCTCATTTCCAAGAGTGACATTCGGTACTCTGGCATTCTGCACAGCATCAGCTCAGAGGACTCGACCGTGTCGCTCGAAAATGTCGTCTCGTACGGCACGGAAGGCCGCAAAGGCAAGCCCGAAGACGAGATTGCACCCGCCGACCAGATCTACGAGTACATTGTGTTTCGTGGCACCGATGTGAAGGACCTCCGTATCGAGGATGGTAACTCTGCACCGCCCGCCCAGGTGCCAAACGACCCAGCGATCCTTGGTTGAGGTTTTTTTTTTTTTTTTTTTCATTGCGTCCCATGCTCGAAGCACCTGCCAAGGGGACGACGGCCTTTATGATGAAACATTTTCGGATGAAAAACATACTTGTCTGAATTGCGCAAACAACCCCATGTTGATATTTCCGTTGCCTTCCTTCTGATCCGGCGAAACGCCCCTTGGCCGTGCTTTGCTATTGACTACTTTTTCTTGTCTACTTTTTCTTGTTTTTGTGTTTGAAATCACATTGGCTGACAGTTGCGTCTTCGGATGCTTTTCGTGGCTAGGCTCGTCCTCGTCCTGTGAACAACGGCGCACAACAGTACCAACAGGGTCCGCCCCAAGGCGCCCCCCAAGGCCCTCCCCAAGGCCCTCCCCAAGGACCGCCGCGCGGCCCACCACCACAAGGCTTCGCTCCCAACATGCCTGTCCCCCCTGGTGGCTGGGGTCCCAATGGTCCGCCTCCGGGAAACCCCCCATACCCACCGCCTCCCGGATGGTACCCTCCACAAGGACCTGGTTTCGGCCCTGGCGGCCCTCAGTGGAACAACAACTTCTACCCGGGCCCGCCCCAGTTTGCCCCTGGACCCAACGGCCCACCTGGTCCCAACGGCCCCCCCAGCGGTCCTCGCGCTCCTGGCGCTCCTGGTCGCTCTCCGCAGCCGCAGCAACCTGCTGCAGGTGGCCCGGCACCTCCTACCCAGGCTGACAAGCCCAAAGGCCCTACCCCTGGTCCTGCGGAGCTGGAGCCGAAGTCTTTAGGTCAGCCACCCTCTGCTGCTAGCAGAGGTGCTCCGACTGGCCCGGGCGCCGACGTCCGCAAGGCGGTTCCGCCAACTGCACCCGTCGAGGCCCCTGCTGGCCCCGTGCCTACTGGCCCCAAGAATGCGACCCGGATAGCCCCGATTGTCCCGCTCCCCGCTGGCCTGGTGAACAAGACGACGACGCAAACGACGACTGCCGCTGCTGTTTCCACCAAAACGACAGAGTCGGCACCAGGGGCCTCGATTCAGTCTGCAACAGAGGCTGCCAAGGCCGCCGTCGCAAGAGCCATGGCTGGTCTTGGCTCTGCTCAACCGCCGCAGGCCAGCCCTGCTGCTGCTGCCGGCGGATCGTCGGCTCTGGACAACCTGACGCGCAAGGTCGACGAGATGCGCATGAATGCTGCTGCCCAGGCAAACCAGGGCAACTACAGCAACAACACGAGTGGCCATTACAGCAACCAGAACAACTACAATGCCAGCCACCACAACTACAACAACAACCAGTACAGAGGACGCGGCCGTGGCGGTCACTACAGCGGTCCCCGCACGGCCAAAGTGGAGGTACCGGATGCGGAGTTTGATTTCGCCTCGGCCAACGCCAAGTTCAACAAAGACGACGTGGTCAAGGAGGCCATTGCTGGCGGCAACTTTGAGGCGGACGTGAATGCCGCTGCCACGACCGGTGTCTCGAGCGGACAAGCATCGGAATCGGGCGCCCCGGCCGATGCGGAGGGGGGCGACGCGCCCGTGGCGTACAGCAAAACAAAATCGTTCTTTGACAACATATCGAGTGAGGCCAAAGACCGTGCTGCTGCGGCCAGCAGCAACAGTGGCCGCCCGGGTGGTCCCCAGTGGCGGGGCGAAGAGCAGCGCAAGAACGTCGAGACGTTCGGTCAGGGCAGCGTCGACGGCGGCTACCGCAATAACTACCGGGGTCGTGGCCGTGGCCGTGGCCGCGGTGGCTACAACCGGGGCCGTGGTGGTAACAACAGCGGCTACCGCCGTAACAATGACTACAACAACCAGCAGCAACAGCCTCAGCCTCAGCCTCAGCAGCAGCAGCAGTAAAGCTTTTGCTGTTTGCTCGGTGCTGTTCATATTGCTTCTCCTTTGAGCCCTTGTTTTCTTGTTTTCTTTTTCGCATCGTCACACACTCCAATTCCCACTTTTACTCGTATCGGGATCGGATCGGATGGGATAGCCAACGACTTGGCTCGTTCTGTGTTGCTTTTGCGCGTTTTTGCGTTTCTCGCGTCTTTGTTCCTTTTGTCATTTCATGGTTTTTGGGGGTCTTGCATTTTCTCATGATTCCCTCCTTGTACGACTATCATTGCAACGTTTCACTGGGAAACTGGCAGGGGCTGGTTGTGGGCAAGGCAAGGCGGATAGGAAGGTCTTTCTATTGTATGGAACGGCTGTTTGATGACGTGGAGAGTGGAACGACAAAAAAACATGAAGCGATCGGGCGTCCTATTTTGTCCTTGTTTGATTTTTACCCCGTTTTTGTTTTCTCTATATCTTCAAAGCCTTGCCTCTCGCGGGGGATGAAATAAGGAGTTTCTTGATTTCTTTTTCTCGTCCTTTGGCAACAGCAACTATATGATACCAACACCCAACGACAAACAATTAAAAAAAATGGAGAAAAAGCACAGATTGTGACTTTTTCATATACACATTCGCTGTCTACAAGACGTGATTCCACGGTTCGAAACGAGGCGTTGAGGCTATCTCTTGGTGATGTGTCTGCATGGATGTAGCTTTGCCGCCGTCTAGTAAATCACAACAAAAGCAACGCTCCTATTCTTCGTCTGATCCTTCAGACCACGAGTCGTAGACAACCAACTTGGGTTTTCCGTCCGACGGCAACGAGCCTGCGCTGCCGAGGCCATGGAGCAGGTCCGGGAGGCTGCCGGCCGCTGCCTCCTCCGCCTCCTCTGCACTCTCGCCCGCCTCGTCGCTGCTGTCTGACCCGCTGCTGCTGGTCTCGCTCTCCAGCTCGGCAGCCGCGGGAGCAGCCGCAGCCGAACCGGTGTCGTCGCCGGCTCCTCCTTCCGCTTCGGCCGTCTTTCGTTTCTTTGCCGCAGGCGTGTCCGGGCCACCGCCGTTCTGCCGCCGCTTGAAAAGCCCATTGGGTGCCTTGCCGTGCCGCCCTGCGTGGGGTGGCGGCGGCGGCGATGGAGCAGCACGCGGCCGCCGTTCCGTCGAACCCAGGACATGGCCAGGAGGCAAAAGCACGGCGCCGTCCTTTGGCAGCACGTAGATTGTCGGGAACTCGAGGACGGAGCGACCGGGCAACGCCGTGGCAAGCGTGTCCGTCGCGTCGAGTGAAATCAATTCCTTGGCCTGGGCGTGGTGGGCGACGCCCGAGACGCGCGGCCGCAGCAGATAGTAGCGGAAACTGGTCCGGGCGGCGCGCTGTGCTGGGTCGTCGCGGGTCTCTGTGTCGGCGCCGCTCTGGAGTGTGCGCGTGCTCCACGATGCGGTTGCTGGGATCTGCACATCGCATCGGTAGAAGAAGGAGTTGTGAAATGGGGCTGTCGGTGCCGGTGCAGACGTCTTGGTGGCCTGTTGCTGTTGCTGTTGCTGTTGCAGCTTCTGTTGTTTCATCTGTTTCTTGGGAGGAGACGGACCAGCCGCCTCGCCGTCGCCACGGGTGTCCATGGTGTCGTTGTCGTCGCCGTCGCCGCTGTCCTCCGCCTCCCCGACACCGCCAACCTCGCTCACCAACCCCCCGCCCAGTTTCTCTTGTTTCTTCCGTTCTGCCGTCTGGAGGGCGGCATACGCCCGGTACAAGGGCAGGTCATCGAGCACCCGCCGCAGCACCCGCGTTGGCGGTGCCGCCTCGCTGCTCGTGTACACCAGCCACTCCACCTGCCAGTGTAGGTGCACCTGGGTCACGCGTCCGCCGTCTTTGCTTGTCGCTGTTGCCGTCGCCACCGTTGTGTGGTTTTCCCGCTGCCGTGCAAACCCGCGCGGGGCGCCCAGCAGCGCAATGCCGTCGCGGCGGCACATGCTTCGCACGCGGTGGCTCGTGGCGGCTTCGTAGACGGGTATACGTGGTGCGGCTGATGCGTTTGGTTTCGCTGCCGTATCGTCGTCGCTGTCGTCGCCGTCGGCATTGTCGTCGTCGGCATCGTCGTCGCTGTCGCCGTGTTGTGTTGCAGCCGCCGCCGCCGCCGCCGCCGCCGCCGCCGCACCTGTCAGTCGTGGCCGCGCCGGCAGGTAGACCACCTCCTCGCCGTCCCACTGCTTCACGAGTGCCGGTCCACTGTGGTGCGTCCGTTGGTGGCCCTTCTTGCCGTGGGACATCTTGCTGCTGGTGGTGTTGTCGCCCGCCGGGTCGTCTTCGTTGAGCACGCGCGCCCGCACGTCGTTCGCCCGCAGCACGCGCCGCTCGTCGACCACGTGCTTGACGGCGCTGTTGCGGGCGACGTCGATGCCCTGCAAGAAGTTGTAGTCGCGGTCGATGCCGGCGGCCGTGCAGAGCCGTGCCCGTGGCACAAATGTGGTGACGTCGCGGATGCCGCTGCAGCCAGCACGGGCGCGATGGCGGCGGTTGCACGGGACGGAGCAGTACGGGAGGTTGCAGCGCGGGCACTTGTAGCGCGGCGGGTTTGTGCGGCAGACGCTGCAGAGCGTTGTGAGCAGCGGGTCGGTGGACGCCATCGCGGCGGTGGGAGTTGTCGTGGGGTGAAGAGCTGCTGCAAAAGGACAAGACGTTAAAATGAAGGGTGTCGTGACGTGCTTGTTTCGTGGCGTTTTGCGAAGAAGGAGCGATGGCGCTGATAACGGGGAAAACAGTGGAAGGAACGGCAGAAAAAAAGTTTTAGGGGAGGAAAGAGCAAACAGCAACGTTATCGCGATAAGATAAGCGAAGCTAACGACATTCGGGCAAGTCCCTACAATCGGTCGTATTAGTGCCAGTTCGTTCAGTATGGAATCTTCGTGTAAGTGAGTTTCAACTTCCGTCACAAACGAATTTTGTTTACAAGCAGTACGGAAAACAGTCAGTCGTCTACCGATTACATTTTCACACAAAGTATCTTACTATAAGGCTGTGCACACCGTCTTCACCTGAAAAACATCGTCTTTTCAACAGCCGAAAACTATCATTCGAGTCCGAATACGCACCCCAAAAGAATACAAATAAGAAAGAGGAGCTGACTGCGAACAGTTGTGCAGAGAACAATAAAATAACAAATGAACAAACGAAGAAACGAATAAACATGCGGGGTACTCCTTTCCCAGGTAGTACTCTCCAGAAGAGCAGCAAGATGGAAATAATGTATCATAAGGAACGACGAGAAGAAAAAGAGGTAAGGAACAGAGGAAACACTACAACAAGAGATATCGAGGGTTGTGCAAAGACAAGAGCAACAACGAAACAGACAAGGAAACAGAGAAAGAAGTAAAAGCAAGGAGATATCAACGCCAGTGTGCTCAAGGATGGGTCGGAACGGCAACCCAACAAATAGACAGAATAGACAAAGGAGCGAAGTGAGACGAAGGAACGGGATCGGGCTCGAACGGTGTTGTCCGTTTCTTTTTTGTACCCCTACCCTATATCAAAAGGGGTAGGGTCAGGAAGGGGGCAGCATCAGAGCTACCATCCCCAGCCGCGCCGATCTTTCAGTCATCTCGTGCCGCCCAGGGCGCTGATGCGCGCACCCGAGGGGCGGTGGATCAGGCTCTCGGCGTGCTTGCCAACAATGCCGGCGTCGGGCATGGTCTCGACGTCGCTGCGCTCGGCATACTCGTCCTCCTCGTCCTCGACAATCTTGGTGGGGATGTCGTGGCCCACGACGTACTGCTGCGACGAGCGCTCCGGCGTGGTGGCCGTCGAGGCAATCGACATGGACGTGCTGGCCCGGTTGGGGATCAGGTCCGGCGTGGGCGGGATGCTCGACGAGCGGCCCGAGGCCGGGTGCAGGAGGCTGTCGTCGCCCACGTCCGACGCCGAGGCCGAGTGGCCGTCGTCGCTGTGGGTCGTCGCCGTAGACAGGTTGCTGGTGCGGCGCAGGCGCTGGGCCGAGGCGGTGCGGCGCTGGCGCGCCTCGCTGTCGGACGACGACTCGACGGCGTCCTGGGCCAGCTGCAGGCCCTCGACGGCCGCCTGGCACTGCTCCGCAATGTTGCGGATGATGTGGGCAATGGCGTCCGTCTTGTCCTTGAGGTGGCGGTCGGCCACGTCCTTGAAGCTCGAGGATGAGTAGCGCTTGCTGGCGCGCGCCTGCGCCTTGAGCCGCTGGGCGGCCTCAATCTCCTCGGGCGTGCTGCCCTCCAGCGCCATGGCGGCGGCGGCCTCCTCGTCCTCCTCGACAAAGCCGCTCTCGAGCTCGTCGATGATCTCGTCGGGCTTGGTGAGCGACTCGATGAGGTGCTCCATGTGGTGGCTCTGGCCGCCAATGAGGCTGCGCAGGTGCAGCACGACGCGGCGGGCCTCGTCGCGCTGGCGGGCCAGGGTGACGTTGGTGTGCTGCAGGGCCGACAGGTCCTTGATGTTGCGCTTGCGCTCGCGCTCGAGCTCCTCGGCAATCTCCTGCTGCAGCACCAGCGCCTCGAGGGCGTCGTCGCGCTGCTTCTCGGTGCCGGTGAGGCGGACCGACAGGCGGGCGTTGTCGTCCTTTTGCTGGTCAATGAGACCGTTGAGGCGGCGGTTCTCGCGCTTGTGGTTCTCAATCTTCATCTTGAGGTCCTGGGTCTCCTTGGTGAGCTGCTCCGCAAAGGCCTGGAACTTGAGGAACTGCTGCTTCCAGCTCTCGAGCTCCTCGACCAGGTAGTTGTTGCGCTTGGTGACCTTGGCGAGCTCCGTGTCCATGCGGCCCTTGAGGTTGATAAAGTCCTGCCAGGCCTCGAGGGCATCGCGCGAGTACTGGTTGCGCTCGCGGACAATCTCGTTGAGGTGGCGCATCGAGACCTTGGTCATCAGCGGCTTCTTGACGGAGCCGCCGAAGACGGCCTTGATGCCCGAGTTGCGGCCCATCTTCTCGCAGACGTGGTCCATGACGGCCATGACCGAGTCCTGGGCCCACCACTCGGGGTCCTGGATGGACTCGACCTCGCCGCGCATGACAATGATCTGGCCGGCCGGGACCAGCTTGCCGCCGCCGTAGGCAGAGCGCAGGTGCTGGGGCACGCCCGAGGGCGTGACGTCGCCGTTGAGCGACTGCGTCAGGCGCTGCACAAACTTGTTGCGCTGGCCAGGGGTGAGCGCGGTGGGCGGGCTCGAGGTCAGCACAAAGTTGCGGTCGAGGTCCACGACCAGGGCATCGGTGGGCGCCGTGAAAAGCGTGCGGCACTCGGCGGTGATGCCCAGGATGTACGGACCCGGCTCCTGGACCAGCTCCTTGGCGTGGCGGGCGTGCACGACGGGCACGTACAGGCCGCTCCACTCGTAGACGCGGACGCAGTAGCGAACGGTCTCGGCGGCCATGGTGAGCATGGCCGGGTAGTGGGAGACAAAGATGATGCGGCGGGTGGGGGAGACGGCGGCCTCGATGACACCGACAATGTTGGGGATGGACAGGCAGCAGAACAGGGGCCACATGGAGAAGTTCTGGAAGCCGGTGGGCGAGGAGGGGAACTGGTAGCACAGGGCGTAGTCCTTCATGTCGATGCGGACGAGGTCGTTGAGGCGGGGTGCCGGGAAGCTCAGGATGCGGGAGACCTCCTCGGCGTGGAACAGGTTGGTGGCCTTGTTCCAGTGGATCCACATGCCGCGGAGGTAGTCGCCCAGCAGGTTGTAGAGCGGGTAGCGGGAGAGGAACGACAGGCAGTAGGGGATCCAGTAGGTCTCGTCCACATTGTCGTAAAAGTCGGGCTCGGTGCGCTTGCGCAGGTCGCGGATTGTCTCGGCACGCTTCTCGTCGGCGCGGGACCAGACGCGGAGGCAAATGCCGTAGAGCGTGTGCGAGGAGTCCTGCTGCAGGACAAACGCATGGTGGACGCAGTGCGGCTGGCTGCGGCCGGTGCAAATCTCGACATCATGAGGGAAGCAGGCCTGGGACGTTGTTAGAACCAATTTTCAACGGGACACATAGATAGCACTACAAAACAAAATACAACAATGGCCGCCGTCATTTGTTGTACTCACCCGCATGGCGGCGTGCAGCGAGCGGGCAATCTCATTGTCCTGCTCCAGACGCGGGCTGCTGCCGAGAATCTCGGGCAGCCAGAACTGGCCGACGGCACCCTTCATGTGGCCAATCTTGCCCTGAGCGGGGGCCGGAGCCTTGACCCATTGCGAGGGCTCACGGCCGACACCGCAGACCATGTAGGCATGGGTGAGGGTCTTGGGCGTGCGCTGCTGGGGCTTGGCGGAGAGCGTAGACGGAATGGGCTGGGTGATGCGGGAGTGCAGCGAGGAGGTGCGGCTGGGGATGATGAGGTTGTTGTCGCCCTGGTCGCGGGTGCTGGGACGGGCGTCGCGGTCGCCGGTGCGCGGCCGGGTGAAGGACGAGTGGGCGTTGAGCGAGGGCGCCATTGTGTCGTCGGCTTTTTTGTGTGATTTTGAAATATTTTGAATGAATTGGCGAATGAAAGATGGACCGGCAGCCGTTCAGAGGGTTGCCGTGTTAGGAGTCAACTAACAGGCTAAAATGAAGAGGGAGAAAAAACAAAAGAGGACGAGAGAATGGGATGGATAATTTGAAGAGAATATAAAATAAAATAAAAATGAGAGTAGTTTTCAGAGCGGCCGAGACGCGTCAAGCTCTTGTTTCTCGCTTCTTTCAACTCTCGTAGTCAAGGCACAGCAAGACTTATCTTTGTTTCGGATGAGTGAGAATGGCAACAAAAGAAGGAATGTAAACAAGGAGGAGGAGCAAGAAAATGAAAACAAATAATAAGAATAGGTCGACCGTTGCAGGAGCACACACAACACACACACGACTGGATGAAGGTGGTGATACTGCCCTGGAGGGTTAGTAGGGGAAAAGAAGAGGAAAGGGGGGAAGAGAGAAGAAAAGAAGTAGGAGGGGACGAGGACGAAGGGGAAAAGAGGAACAGGAGAGTGGAAAAGGAAAGTTGAAATGAGACAAGCAGCCCTGTATGTTGTAATACTCTGTAGACAGCGAGCAGTGGGCGGACGAGGGACGAGGGACGAAAGACGAAAGACTAAAAAAACGAGGCCCAGACCAGAAACGGAAAAAGGCACGCAGGCAAAGGTCCCCGGGGTCAGGTCGAGGGAAGATTAAGTGACTAGGGTGGTGTGGACACAAGCTCAAAAAAGAGGAAAAGAGGCTCTCATCGTCGGGGAGTGGACGTGAGGGAGAGAGGACGAGGTGTGGGTGGGCGAGGCCAGCTGGGGTGAGTGCGGGAGTGCGGTAGAGCAGGAGGCTGGAGGCTGGCATGCAGTTCTCTCCTGTCGATCAACAGGGCATTTGCAAGTCTCCCAGCGGTCGATTTCTCAGGTAATTACGTTTAGGCCGTAGACTCAAAACACAGCAGCCAGGCAGGAGAGCATCGAAACATGCTGGTAGTGGCCTCTCGAGAGCAATTAATTAAGCTCCAGGTTCCAGGCCGACTTGATGCTTGATGCTTGCTGTGCTGAGGGACTTTCGAACCAGCTTTTCCAGTTGCATTTGGATTTTGCGGCTTGTTCGGGGCAAAACGCTCGAGCCTCAGGGACACTGCTGCATGACGGAACTGGAATAGTTAGAAGCACTTACTTCGTAGAAGTAATAGCGTGTCCAGGTAACTTTGTTGCAAAAAGGACCAGGTCAATGTTCATGACGAGGACAGCATGCAGGCGATGGAGAGGCATGCAGCCGATGTAGCCGTCTGCTCCCCCGATGGTGTCTAGGCTTCAGGGGAAGCAGAGCCTGTCAATATCAGCATGGCGAGTCAATAGTGCGGATGTCTCAGTGCGTGTGATGCTTGCAATGGTTGTGAGGCAATTCGTGGGCCTTCGTGAGTCCAAGCAAACAGAGGCAGCACGTTCCCAGCACACGTCTCGGGACATGCCCATCCATCAGAGGCAACAGGCCCGCGCGCGACGACCAATCCAGTAGGGAATGAAACATTGAACGGGTGTTGGGAAATAAGATGGCCAAGGTGGGCACCATGTGCCACGGGGTGGTCCTTGGATGGCACAGAGCCAGTGCCAAAGACGCGAGGTCAGGCTCTTTTTCGTGCTCAGGTCTCCCACTCTGGTCACTCTGCCACTCTTTTCCTCGTTTTTCCTCCGCTATCCCTCGCTTTTTGTCCACTCTCGTTACATCGTAGAAACCGACAGGGGTCAAGCCGGGATGGTGTGGGTGGGTGCACGGGCAGGGATACACGCGAGCAGGGGCCAGGGGTATTGGGTTGGCTTGGCGTCGATGTGCCCCTTTTCTGTGCTTTTTGTGCTTTTATGTGGTGGTCCTTGTGTCCTTTTGGGGGTTTCGTGAGAGTGGGATCAGGTGGGAGTCGACCGGAAGAGGCAGTGAATATGAGGCCAAAACAGAGAAAGGAGATGAAAGGGGAGAGTTGGTCCTGTTGTTTTTACTTTGTCAATTGGAAAGTACGCGTGTTCTGCACAATGGCAGTCGCCACAGTCGTACTTTCCCCGAGTCGTATGTTTGTCTACGGACTCGTACACAAAAGCCCAATCGTCTCGAGGGATCGCGCCTTCCTTGCAGCGCTGGGATATCACAAGAGAAAAAGGAAAGAAGCAGAGGTTTGAACGGACGGCGGAAGCACCTTCCTCGCGCCGTGGTGATTTCCCCTTGCACCTGCCAGCATGTACCCCTTGCAGTTGGGAGGGACGCCATGCCCCTTTTGGTGCTAGTGAGCGAATCGTGTCTGATTTGGCTGCTTTTTCTTGTCCCTCAATTTCGAGTCAACACGAGATCGAACGAAACGGGGGGACATGAAACGATTGAACAAGCTGAGCGACACTGCAGCCACTATCGACTCCCGCCAGCCCTGGCAGACCGAAATCACTGCGCAGTACCTACACTAAACGCGTCGCCGGAACGCCATGGCGTTCGCTGTTCGGTGATCAGGCTGCCAGGATGAGAAGAGAAATCAACGATACCGTGGTATGTAAAGAGAGATATCAAGAGAATCGACGACAAGAACAAAGCGGTGCTTGGCGAATGCATTGCCAACTGGGCAGTGAACAACGGTGAGTTACAGAACATCAAACACGGCCAGCCATCCTCCGCAAGAACATCCATTGGTTTTGAGCTTAATTAAGAACGAATCCACGAGAAACAGTGGTAGAGAAACCAAAACCAGAAACTAGAAACAAGAACACAAAAACAGAAACGAACAAGACCAAAAAAGGGGCGTTTATGATCTTCGATCGTCTCGGCCATTGCAGCTGGACCCGGGTTTCAAAACGGAGACGCAAAGAATGTCCAGCCATGAGGAGGCCAGAAGACCTCGTGGAAATGAGCTTCACAGACGATGCAAGACCAAGAAGCCTGACGGTGACGCGTGGGAAGCATGCACTAGTCCCTCGGGCAGTTTTCTTTCGGTTTCTTTTCAACCTCGATTGCATTCTGATCGGGAAGATTACGGGGCCCTCCCGCGAAGGCCCACTGGTAGAATGAGGATGTGCGGTGCCGACACGACAAGAAAGGAAGTGATCAGAGAAGGGACAAGAACGTCTGACAGAAAAGAAAACGGAAGCTATGCTAGGCCAAGCTGGCGGTGGATTCAGGTGAGCTTCAGTGGGTTGTGTGATTTTAGTATGCGTCGAATTCCCATTTTAACGGACCTCACAGTCGGCCTGAGCTCTGCCGTCTGCACTGCATTTGCATTCCAGCTTTGCATTGCAGCTTGCATTGCATGGCGTTGCAACGTGAGGGCAGACGAACTGCACGCTTTGAGCTGCTTGGGCCCATCGAACCCGACATTGCCTGCGGAGAAACAAGCTCAAAGGTCATGCCAGACAAGTGGATGAAAGACACCGAGCCAGAGGATTGTCGAGGCTGGCAAACAATGACATGGAATCGACTCGAGAGAACAACAAAAGTCGGCGTCCCAAGACCGACCCTAACCAGCCTGGACTGTTGATACGGAGGAATAAAGGAAATCGACATCAGACCATTGGCGCCCACTTTGCTTTCATTTTTTTTTTTTCAATTTTTTTTTTCTTTTGCCCGATGTCCCGCAGACGGAACCATCGTCCAAACAGAAAGGACAGGCCACTAGCCAACCGCCTAGCCCTTTGAGTTGGAGTATTTGTGGGTGTTGGAACGATTGCCTTCAACTCTATCGGCCTTCTCATATCAAAACCCACGAGTAAAATGGGCGGCCGACTGAGACATGGCCGACAGCACTAGACTAGAAATCAAGAGCAAATGTCTGGTATCGGGACAAAACGTCGAAACGAGAAAAGATTGGCCTGGGTCCCCTCTTTTTCAACAGGACGCGGAGAACGGACGAGACGGTTACGACACCGGTTCGACACTTTGCAGTGAGCGTCCAGCTGAGAGCCACGAGAAGGGGCTCCATTCAGCGACATGTCTAAGACGATCAATGGAGGGGCATGTCTTTCTCTCAGGTGAGCGACAGGAAAAGAAAAACAACACAACATACGTTGTGCTCGGCCGGTTGGACCTCCTCTGCGCTTTGACCCGCGAGCATGGAAGCAATGGTAGGCACCCAAAGGAGGAGACGGTACGATTGACTTTGTCCATTGTCCATCCTGCATTGCGGGGGCCAAGGCCCTAGCCGTCATCGCCGTCGATGTTGTGTCGTCCAAATCACACTTTCAAGGAGCAGGGCAGCATAGGGATGTTCAACGGAGAGAAGGAGAGGGACAATGAAAACAAGGAAAAGAGACGAAGAGACGAGGAGACAAAGAGACAAAACAAAGAGACGGGAACGTGGTCTACGTGGTCAACGGAATGCAACAGGAAGAACTCAGACTACAAAGGAGAGACAAGAGAGGGGACCACGGCAGCACGGCTCGACCGAGACAGACAGTGGAGGATGCAAAACAGAGTCGACCAGCCCCATCACTGCTGATCAGTGGCCCAGATCCAGCGTGGGACCGTCATGGCCGAGCAAAGGGAGAGGAGGGAGGATATGCGCACGCAGTGGATGGAAGACGTTTACCCTGCGTTGTCGATCCAGTTGTTTTGCTCGTGTGTTTTGCTCTGACGTGTGGCTGTCCTGTCTGTTCTCGTTACTGCTTTCTCGTTCCCTCCCTGCCGTGCGTGGTCGACCAAAGACGTGCCGATCGAGACAAGACAACATGTGGCAAGCTGAAGGAGGCAGACCGCAGGAAACGTCAACGCAAGGGAGGCCAAGACTGATTGTCTACGTTTGTGAGGCCCTGGAGGAAGAGGTACGAGACAACACAACGCCAACGTAAGGGACGGATGGATGGAGAGAAAGAGACGCACGTTTCAAAAACAAGAAAGTAGAATGAAATGCATGCAACGGTCATGGACAGGCATTGCCAGCTGCCAGACTCTGGGACGACCGTTGAACACTGTCATGAGACAGAATGGACACAGAAAGAAATAAAAAGTAAGGAAAATAGAGAAAGTAGTGAAAGTATTGAAAAAGAAACAAAAGGGAAACAAGACGAAACGAAACAAGCGGTCACAAAGGAGATGTATGTCGTAAAGAACAGTAACGCGAGCATAGTAACACGAGCATATAAAAAGGAAAGAAGAAACGGATCGCATAACACTGTATAGTCTTCCCACGCCGGGATGCCTGTAGAACCAGTAGAAAAGAAAGAAAACGAAATACAAGACCAGCAGAGACTCATTGCACAGTCTTCACGACCCGCAATCTATACGTCTGTTGCTCTCCGTATCGCTCTCGGTGCATCGACAGACGCGTCGCGTTGTGCAACCAAGCACGAGGTTCGTCTCTACTTTTGTCTGTTATTTTCGTGGGACGACAGCCGTCCTACATGTCGTGAGCGGTGTTGCACAGAGCACTTTCGATACTGTGTCCTGCGTGTGAATCGCATTCATTGTCATACAGCATGCTTCCTGTATTGGTGCATAGCCTGACGCTGTCACAAAAGGGGCGACGCTGTTGGTGGCACAGGAGAAACGACACTCTGAATGTTTTGTTTCTGAACATCACATCATACGACGTCGTCGGCACCTTGGAAATTGCACACTGCAACCCTCTTGCTCGTCCGCGTCGGTTGAACGTTGCATCACGAAATGTCTTTGCAAGTGGTTCCTTACTGACCACTATAAAGTACGTTATACTCTCCTTGTTTATATACCCCATATATATCACATATAAATACCACATATATATACCACATTGTCCTTGGCAGTTGACTGTCACGGCATACTCTATTCGGAATAGAGACATGCAACCAATGGACAGCCGTTGTCACATACGACCGTTGCATGATAGCGTCTACGCAATAGGGATCGCAATTCCATCACACGAAAGCAGTGACTGTGAACCGAAGCACAGCTTCGAAGCCCAACGTCCCACCGCATGCCAATTTGTGGCCCATTCCAATCTTGTAGTACGTCCATAAGCACATTGCAAACGCATAGTGGGTGCTGCAGATCCAGAAAGAACACAAAGTAAATTCAAAAAAGACTAAATGCTTCAAACAACTCATATGTCATTTCAGCCATTCAAAGAAGAAAGAGGGGGAGAGGCGGTGTGAAGTAGAAAACGAAATCACAGAAATATGTAAAGGTAGAAGAAGAGGGACGACTGACGCAAGGAAATAAAACGAATAGAGATTGGAAGAAGGAAGAGGACATGAAGGTGACGGTCGAGGTGAAGGCCAATGTGAACAGTCAATAGGTCGGTGTCGAGCAAAACAGAGCCCACCCAATGCGAAAGGTATCAAGGCGAAAAGAGGAAAAGGACGAGTAGAGAAGACAAACAAAATTAGAGGTAGACGAGGCGCTAGGGAGAGGCAAGGCAAAAGAGCAGAGGTCGCGCAGGTCGCGCAGGTCGCTTGCGCAAAGACCGCTGTTTGTTTTGTTTGGTGATTCAAGGGTGAGACGGTGAGGAGGCGTCAACGTGGAAAAGTAAAAAAAAGACAGGGGCAGAAGAACGGAAAGTCAATCAATCTCAACGCATCGCAAGACGTAAAATCAAAATCCACAAAGCAGAACAGAAAAAGGACAAGAAATATCCAGAATATGATGGAAAATGAGAGGGAAATGAGAGGGACAGGAGAAGGAGACGGACAAAGACGAAGACGACACAGACAAAAAACTTAGAAGCAGTTCAGAGAGCCCTTCTTCTTCTTCTTGCTGATGGCGTTCATGCGCTCCTCGAGGTGGGCGCGCGCAATCTCGGCGTCGCGCCGCTTCTTGCGCTCCTCCTCCACCTGGTGCAGGCTCCACCGGTTGTCCTGCGCCGGCTTGTCCTTGAGCTCCTTGTTCTCGCTCTCCAGCTCCTGCGCGCGCCGGCGCCACGCGTCGCAGTCCGTCTTGAGCTTCTTGGACTGCTCCTCGAGGTCCGACAGCGCCTCCTCCAGCGTCTGCGTGAGCTGCTTCTCCGCGTCCAGGTGCTTCTCGATGGTGCGGATCCGCGCCTCCTGGTCCTGCTGGATCTGGTGCAGCGCAATGTCCTTGCTGGGCGGCCGCATCGTCGTCGGCGTCGACGGCACGTTGTTGGCCGTCGGCGGCGGCGAGCTCGAGCTCGGCAGCGGCGGCAGCGGGATCGCCGGCGGCGGCGACGGCAGCGACGCCACCGACGAGCTCTTGCGCAGCTGCGAGCTGGCCGAGTTGGACCGCTGCGGCGCGCTGCTGCCGTCCGCCGGCAGGATGCCCTCGAACCGCGCCTGCAGCGCCGCGTACTCCTCGCGGATCGCGTCCAGCTCCGACTGCATGCGGATCTTGGCCGACGTCGCCTCCTCCAGCTGCTGGTGCCGCTCCGACTGCAGCGTCGACAGGCGGTTCGTCGTGATCTGCGCCTGGTCGAAGTTGGTCTGCAGCTGCTCCTCGAGCTCGTCCACCAGCCGCGAGTGCTTCTTGTTCTTCGTCTCCAGCTCCGTCAGCCGCTTCTGCACCGCCGCCGCCTGCTCGGCCACCGTGGCGTTGGGCTTGCGGTTCACCTCCGCGTCCGGGCCCAGCACCTGCGTCAGCGTCGCCCGCGCCGTCTCCAGGTCGCGCATCACCGAGTCGCTGATGCTCGTCAGCTCCTTGACCGTCTCCTGCAGCTCGTACGACTTGTTCTGCTCCACGCCGAGCGCCTTCTGGTCCGCAATCAGGTCCTCGATGCGCTCCGTAATCTTCTCCACGCTGACGTCCAGGCCCAGCGCAAACGCCACCTGCGTCGCCACCTTCATGAGGTCCTCGCGCGCCTCCGTCAGGTCGCTCTCCAGGATGCGAATGTTCTCCGCATGCTCCGTCATGAGCACCTGCACCTCGTCGTCGTACTCCTTGCGCGACGACGCCTGCAGCGTCTCCAGCTCGCGCGCGTGGTTGGCCTCCAGGGTCGCGAGGCCCTCCTTGTGGGTCGCCAGCGCCTTCTCGTGGTCGCCAATCTTGGTCTCGAGCTGCGACACCAGCGACTTGTGCGTCGCCGCCTCAGCCGAGGCAGCATCGCGTGCCGCCACGGCCTCCTCGAGCGCCGACTTGGCCGACGCGTGGGCCGCCTCGAGCTCCGCGACCTTGGCCGCGTTGCTGTTGATAATGGCCTTGTACTCGTCGACCTCCGTGCGCAGCATCTGCACCTGCTCTTCCTGCTTGGTGCTGGCCTCGGTGTTCTTGGCCGACGCCGCGAGCTGCTCGTTGGCCGCGGCCAGCTGCGACTCGAGCTGCGCAACGTGCTCCTTCATCTGCTTCTCGGTCGCGCCCATCGACGCCAGGGCCGTCTCGTGCTTCGTCTCCCAGCCAGCCAGCTCGGCCTCCAGGCCGCGCACCTTGTCGGCGTGCTCCTGCTCCTGGGCCGTGTTGCGGGTGTCGATGCCACCGTCGGGCTTGAGGGACGCCCGGAGGCTCTCCAGCTCGGTCTGCAGCTCCTGCTCGCGCGCCGCCTGTGCGCTCTTGAGCTGGTTCATCTGCCTCTCGTTCTTCTCCAGCTGGTCGCGCAGCGTCGACACCACAGACATGTCCATGGGCGAGCTCTTCAAGCTGGAGCGCTCGCGCGTCAGGCCCGAGATGATGGCCATCTTGGTGTCCATCTCCTTCTTGGTCGACGCGACGTCGGCCTCGAGCTCCTGGATGCGCTCTGAGCGCGCGTGCAGCTCGTGCATGGCCGCGTTGATGTTCAGCTCAAAGTTCTGCATGACGTCCGGGTTGCCCTCAAAGTTCTCCGTCGCAATGTTCCGCAGCGACGCAAACGACCGGTGCGCACGGTCGATAATCATGACGTTCTGGCTCGACTTGCGACGAATCACGGGCGTCGACGAGCGCGGCGACGTCACTTCGGCCGCCTGCTGCGCCTTGGCCACCTCCGTCTTGAGCTCCTCGACCATGTCGAGGGTCTGGTGGTGCTGCTGCTCCAGCTCGGCGTACTTGCCCGAGAGCGTCTTCTCGGCCTCTTCCTTCTCGGCGGCCAAGGCGCGCAGGCGCTCCACCTCGGCTTCCAGGATGCTGTCGCTGGAGGGCGACAGGATCAGGCCGCGGCCGTTGACCGAAGGCGACTGGGGCACGGCCGCCTCGTGGGCAACGTCGCGCTCGTTGGTCTGCTCGGTCTGCTCGGCCTGCGGCTGCTCCTCTGCGTTTTCGTTCTCAGAAGAAGGCGCCATGTCGCGCACCTGGGGAATGGCCAGAGCAGCAGCGGCGACATCGATGCTCGTGGGACGCGTGCCCTTCTTGACGGGTGCCAGGGTCTCGGCGTCCGAGTGCTCCATGGTAGCGGGCGACTCGAGCGCAGACGACAGCTCCGAGGAGAGCGACCGCGACGACGAGTAGTGGCGGTTCTTCTCGGGCTCGCTCGACCGCGCGTCGGACAGGTACGACGACGGGCGGGTCTGCGATGTCTCGGCAGCGGACAAGATGGAGTCGCGGACGGTCTGTCGCGGATGGCGGGCCTCGTCGACGGCGTCCTGGAGCTCGGCAAGCGTGCGCAGCGCCTCCTCGTACTTGGCGTGCAGCAGCTCAAACTCGGTCACCGTGGACTCGTGCTCGACACGGAGGTCGACCAGCTCCTGCGTCACGACCTCCAGCTTGTCGGCAACAAACTTGGACTGCGCCGAGCTGGTGAAGCTTTCGGAACGCTTGGTCGTGTGCAATGAAGCCTGAGACGGGCGCGGCGTCACGGACTTTGGCACGCCGTTGGTCTGCTCGGCGGCGGCGGTCTCGCCGTTCGGAGTGACTTCGTCGTCGCCTTCGTCTTCGCCCTCGCCCTCGCCCTTGCCCTCGGCCGCTTGCTCCTGCTCGGGGCCCGCCTCTTCCTCAATCGTAGCTTGGATCTCGGGGGCCGCGGTCTCCAGGGGCTCGCCGTCCTCCTCTTCGGGGATGACGTCCGTGCTGTGGCTGTGGCTATGGCTGTGGCGGCTCACATGGCTGAGGCTGCGTGCGTGGTGCTCGATGCTGCGGCTGGCCGTGCGGCGGTGGCCGTGGCCCATGCCATTGGGGGCGACATTGTTGCCGCTGCCGTTGACGGCCGTTTCGGTGTTGTTGTGGTCGACACCAGACGTGATGCCCGGGCCGGCGCTGCCGTCCTGCTGCTGCATGTTGTCGAGCTCGTAGAGCAGCGAGTCCAGCTTGCCCAGGCTGCGCTGGCGCTCGACGACCTGCTCGAGGCGGTCAATCTCGCGCTGCATCAGCTCGGCGTCCTGGTCGGCCTCGGCGAGACGTTCCTCGAGGGTGGAGATGTAATCCTCGCAGGTGGCCTCATTTTCGCGAATGCGGGCAATCTCCTTGCGGAGCTCAATGATTATGGTGGCATTCTTCTCTTCGCCCGACGTGTGGCCGTCGAGCTTAGACTCAAGGTCGTGGAGGTAGTTTTCGGTGTTGGCTTCGCGGTCCATCAGCTTCTGCAGACGTGCCTGGAGCTGTGTGTTGATGGTGTCTGCGTAGGCGCATTTGGACTCTTTCTCCAGCAAGCTGGTTTCGGTGTTGGCGAGGGTGGCGCGGGTGCTGGACAAGGACTGCTCGAGCGACTGGATCGTCTTTTCATACTCGAGGACGACCTGCTCGACGGCGTGGGCAAACGTGTTGGAGCGATTTAGCCGCTCTGTTGCGCTGTCCTCACCCGCCTCGGCCTCTGCCAGCTGGTGCTGCTGCATCTCAGCCGCCTCAATATCGCGCGCCTTGGCCATCTCGGCAATCAGCTTGGCGTGCCGCTGGCTGAGCGCAGAGTAGTTCTCCTGGGCATCCAGCAACGCGTTTTGCATCTCCACTTCCCGCTCGCCCTGGCGCTCGGACCGCTCCGTCGCAGACATGACACGACGCTCGCCAGGGCTGCTGTTGGAGGCGGCGCTGCGAATCTGTTCGCGCAAAAAGGCGACTTCTGCCTTGAGACGGTCAATAATCGCCTGCTTGTCGCCCTCTTCGACCTGCTGGATGCGCGGCTTGCTCTGGATCGCACGGGCGCGCTGGGCGTACTGGACGGTGTTGAGGGTTTCGCTGAGGTGAAACTCGGCCGGCGTCACGCATGCAATCATGTAGGTGATGGCATTGCCACCGAGCGAGTCTTGCAGCAGACGGGTGAGGCGGGAGTCGCGGTAGGAGACGTGGGATCCCGCCTGGCGCGAGGACAGCTGCGAAATCACTTTGCCCAGGGCAGCTAGGCCGGCATTGATGGAAATGCCCTCTTTGGCGCGCTCGCCCTGGGCGCCGGTGTTCTTGAGGCGCTCGCTACCGGCTAAATCGACAAAATGGAACTTGCTGTCAACTGTGACAAAGGACTCGGTTCCCGTCAAGGCCTCCAGCGGGACAGACATGCGCTTCTCGGCCTTGGTGGACTGGAAGCCGTTCCTGCGCTGAACGAGGTTCAGGCTGAAGACAGCGTGCGAACGCGACGACCGCGCGTTGATGGCGGTTGCGTCGGTCTGGCGCAGGGTGGAGCCAAAGTTGAGGGCATTCAACAAATCGTCGACGGAATTGATGTCGACCTGGTGCAGGCCGGTCAGGATAATGTTGCCCTTGACGTCCTCGCGGATGGTGACGGAGGCACGCTCATGCGTGGGGACGCTGTCCGGGATGAGAAGATCACGCAGCTGCTCGTTGTAAATTTCTACGTAGGTGGCTTTGAGGGACCACGTCTTGTCGGCGCGGGGCGCAGCAGCCTGGCTGGCGCCGTAGCCTTTGGGCGCACGAAGATGAGACATGGAGCTACGGTTGCTGTTTGTTTTGGGGCCCTCGAGCTTCTCAAACAGCGCCGCGGCGGCTCGTGGAATGACGCCTGGTCGGACGAGTTAGTCAAGGTCAAGGGTTCGCGGTCAGGACAACAGAAATGCAAGGCAGCGCCAGCCTAAAACTTGGGCGTGTGCCATGCTGTAAGACGCAACATACCCATGATTTCGGGGTCACCCTGCTCGTTGGGACCGGACGTGCCCATGGTGTAGGACTTGCCGGCACCGGACTGGCCGTAGGCCAGCAGGGAGACATTGTAGCCCGTGGTGAAGGAGTTGACACTGTCGGTCAGGTAGTCCCAGACGCCGTCCTGGGAGACCTCGGGGCTGAAGACGCGGTCAAAGACAAAGAGCTTGCGGCCCTGTGGTGAGTCGATGGCCAGGCTTGTGTCGGAGTTGACCTGGACCATGGAGCGCTGGAAGCGCTGGGGAATGAGATCGTAGCCGGGATCGGTTGGCCGTAGCGGTGGGCGAACACGGACAGCTATCCTGTTAGTGACTCGAAAAAGAAAAAAAAAGGTAAAAGTGGCAGTCGCATCGCAACTGCAAAATACGTGAGGACTAAACGTCGAAACGTACCAACTTTGACAGAGGTGCGGCCGTCTTCGTCAGACGCACGGCTGCCGCCATTTTTGCTGCCGACGCTCATGCGGCTGTTGCTTCTGGGCGAGGGGCGGACCATGACGCTCATGGGCCGCTGGAGGCCCGGCGAGGCTGGTGATTGTGGCAGAGAGGACGGCGGGAAATGGCCGTGGGTATCGATGGCGGAGGGTATGGAGGAGGCGGAAGCGGCGGGCGCGACGGCCGACGCGACTGGGGGCTCCATGGCTATTTAGATTTTGCAGACAACACAGCGGAACAAGGCAGCAGGCAGAAACGAATTGGGTAGGGCTTCGATTCGATTGGAGCCAACCCGCGTGGGCCCTGCAGTAGGCGAAGGAGATGCGTTGGCGGCGCGTCCCTTCCTCGAGCCGTGCTGGTGGTCGAGATTGCCTTGTCGCCTCTCGCCTGTTTGTTGGCGCGCTTCCTTTCCTTGTTCCTTTGTTTTGCCGATAAGGGGGGGGAGGGGAAACAGCGCGTCGGTAGAGGGGGGACGGTAGATTGGTTCAAGCTGACAATGTATAATGTATCACGGCAGGAATTAAGACGACGCGAATATCGAATTTTACTGCGGCAATGCAGCCATGCAAGAACACAAAAGTCTCGGGTCGTGGTCGAGGGAACGGTCCTGGCTAAACAAGAGTGCCAAACTTTCGAGAACGTCAAGAAAAGACCAGACGGGCGATCGCGAGCGCGGGAAAACGACGAGAAGGACGGCAACAGGCGAGCGAAAAGCGACAGGACGCAAAGCGAACAGACGCAAAAGGGGGCTTGGTACGGATAACAAATCTGCCGGGAAACGGTTCTTCTGGTTTTGTGTGGCTCGCTGTAGCTCTAGCAGGCAGCGAGCGGCGTCATTCGAACAGGATCAGAAGAACATCAAACACAGCCGAGGCGAAGAAGCCGTGTGTGTGTCTCTCTCTCTCTCTGTGTGTGTCTGTCGCGCGGGTATATTTCGTAAAATGTCGTGGCGGTGCTGTCTCCTGGAACTGGACGGACGTTGGGCGACCAGTCTTTGGTATTAGTTTTTATTTGGTGTTTTATTTTCCTCGGAACGAGGTTGAAAAGGAGAAAAATAACAAAAACGAAATAACGAGGAAGAGCAGGGAAAAGGGGGGCTTGTGAAAGACAAGGCCAGATGCCCGATTTTGAGAAGCAAACGAAAAGGGCAACAGAAGAAAAATAGTAAGTAGCAAGAAAAAAGAAAAGAAAAAAAAGACAGAAAAGATGTAAACGATGACCAGAGGAGTCCACCACGCGGGAAACAAAAATTGGAGGTGCCAGAAAAGGGGACCAGATAGAGAGGGAAAGGGAGGAACAGTGTGACGGGGGGAGGCAAAGGAGAGACACGCCCATGTGCCTGGTTCTAGGGACGACGTGGGAAACGGACTGAAATGGACGAGAGAGAATAGGGGAGCGACGGACGGGGGGGGGGGGTCGCGTACGAATTATGGATACACCCAAAAGCCAAAAATCGAAAACGGAGAACGGCTGGCCCCATCCAACTGTCAAAGCTGGTGGAGTTGGGGCGGTGGACTCTGAAGCGGGCGTGTGTGGCAGAAGGACTGAAGGGCTGAAGGACGGATCTTGGCTTTGGTGTTTCTTTTCTCGCTCGGTGCGGTTTGCAACTGGATGGCTGGATGGATGGTCTAGGCAGGCGTGTGTCGTGTGTTTTACGGAGTACTTGCGTGCTGCTCGCTCCTGAAATGATTATGATATGATTTAATTGCGACCGGGGTGTCGCGCGGACATCGATAGTCGATTTCTGAGGGAAAAGCGCAAATTAACGGCTTTCTCTACGACGTGAAAAACGCGTCGCAGCACGTCGTCCCCCCAATGGGGACAGGACATGGGTTCCCAGGTGAAGAGCGAGAAGGGGTCCTGTTTCGTGAGTCGGGGGCCGGCGCGACGCTCGATTTGGGGTGAGAGATAAAACAGAATGGGGAAATACAACGAGAAACGGAAGTCGATGAAAAAGGGGGGACAATGGCGGCGGGAGCTGGAGGGCACCTCCAGCACTGGAGACTGGAATGACAGGGGATGGTTTTTGGTGTGGTGGAAAAGGTCCATAAATGGAATAAGACGAGACTTTCGAAAGCAATGATACAGTGTCGGCAGGCACAAAAATATCTGAATATCTGATAGATCGTCAGCATAGGCCGGCCATGCAAGGGAGACGGCCAGCAAAACAGGTGGTGAAAAGGCTGGCCCGTCGAAGGCGAGAATGGTGGGCCAAAGTGAGGTTCGCAAAAAGGAGAAAAAAGCTACGAGACAGAGAGGAAGCGGCGATGCCAGAAAAGGACGGAGACAATCAACATCAACACAAACATGGCATGCCACATCCGGAAGGAGCAATTCATACCACAGTAGGGGGCTCGACGGCAGAAGGAACGACAATGCTACGCTGTTGGGGATGGAAGGCGCGCGGGCGCGTGTCACAGGAGAAACGTCGTAGGATGTGAAGTTACAGTGGCAGGCGGGTGCAGCGGAGGGCAGCTGCTATTTGCACGGTTGGCAGGCGCGAGTTTCTCGCCCTTTCTTGGGAAAGAGCCAGAGAGACAGGTGAGGCACAAAGAGGAAAGAACGACCAAGGTTGCTTGGAGTTCGTCAAGCAGCAAGAGCGACTGAGCTGGACAACCCGAGAAAATAGGAAACCCGAAAACGTGAAAGTGAAAGTGACTGCAAGAGTTCGCTTGACTGCACTCTAACGTCGAAAAGAGCATCGGACGACCACATTCAAAAACCAAAAAGGGGCGCGCAAAAGGGACAGGGGTATGGGAAAGTGACCAGGGCCAGAGGCCAGGGGCCCCGACAGGGGTGGATAGCCCTAGCGTAGTGGGTCCTTTTTTCTTTTCTCTCCTTCATTGGGTTCTGGGTCGCTCTTGCCCAATCGCAACGGTGTACCTGCCGTGCGCTGGAGCTTGTCTCTTTTCAATATTTTGTATCACATATCGACTGAGTATTACAGCGTAGTGGCATCACTTTTAGGGTGGTGGGCTATTTCGACTGGATGCAGGTGATGGATGAGCTGTCGAATTGCATAGCGAAATTGCACTCGATGTTGAGAAATTGGGTACTTTTGGGTGACATATGCATGTTAAGATACAAAGGTACGAAGAAATGAGCTTGGCGCCTTATTTCTGGTACTTTTTTAAAAGACAGGAAAGAGCAACCGCGTGGTTCAGCGGCATTAACAGGTGACAGCCGTTTGCGCCTTCCAGGCTGTGTGGCATCCACCATTGCCTAGGAGCCTTTCTGTCGAGGAAGGAACGCGACGGTGTTCCAGGCAAGACCCAAAACAGGTCAATCTCCGTTTTCGAGGTCTTCTGTAAAGAGCATACATTAGGGGCGTTGTTGGCGCACCGTTGGAGCGTGGTCAGAGCATGGAGAGCAGGCCGGTGCGCTGTACGAAGCACATGTCTTGTACGATGTAAGTCGTAAAGACATGGTCATTCCTTGAAAGAAAACGACGAGGGTGAGACACGCGCGCTGCAGCGGGGATGTTGGAGGACATGTCGCGTTCATGGCCTGGTCGCTAGTGGAGGGACGTTGGAACCGATGGAGTCGTGGTCTGGCGAGGAGACTGATGATCGTTATTTCGCCACGGACATCCCAGACGTTTCTGAGGAGCAAGTTGGAGCATTTTGGAGTTGAGAAAGCGCGGGCCAGGACGCCCTACCCGTCGGTACTCACAATAGTCGTGTCTGGCAACGGAGAAAAAGGAGTCTCCAGAGGACGACAGTACGCTCAAACGGGTTACAGACGCGAGGGATGGGGATGGACATGGCCGTTGTTTGTCAGAACATGTCTCATTCAGAGAAGTCGTGCTCCTGCCAAAAGAAACTCATTTTGGGCAGAAGCGGACCGTGGTGTTCGTTGGTTCTTTCCTCGCCTCTCCGCTCTTTCCCTCGCGGTGCACTCTCCCTGGCGGGCGTCCGCCGGCAAGCACCCGCCGCCGCCCGCCTCTTTCCTCCCTTGCGTCCTCCAGAACAGAGAGCACGCGGATCAACGACACGACAACACCACCGTCAATAACGCACAAGCACTCTGATGTTGCCTTGGCCGCTTTCACTGGAAGGGATGACACGGGCCAATGAGAGCGTCCAACGGCTGTCTTGGCCGGAGCGTGCTGACCAGTGGCTCAGTGACCAAGAGGCCCGAGCCTTTTTTGTGGGGGTCTGGCTTTGTTTGGAGGATGATGCACGATGTACGGAAATATTACGAGTCCTACCCATAATGGACAGTACTGTGTATCATTGGCAGTTGGAAGCGACAGCAAAGACGCATCCCGGGAGCGTTCTCGTCACGGAAAGACCCAAATGATGGCGAGATACTTTGAGGATCGAGGTGGCATACGACGACTGAGGATGATCTCTGCCACGTCTTTTCCACAGCAGCAGGTTTTGGTTTTGTCCTGCTTCCCGTGTTTCTTGCTCCCTTTTTGCTCTGCTTTCTTTTTCCGTGGCAATTTCCTGTTTTCCCTTTTTCTTTTCTTTTCCGCTTCTTTCTTTCTTCTTTCATGTCTCACCTGGGCAAACGCCATCCTCTCGCTTCGTCACCGGTTTGATAACAGGAGCAGCGGTCCCCGCTGGCGTGCGTCGCACGCATGAAACTGTCCGGCCAGCCTCCTCCGATTCCCTCTCGCCCTCTCGTCCGTTCCTATTTTCGTCAAAGCCTGTTTCTAATTTTGTGTGCGAGGCCCTTCTAGAAACCAGACGCTTGCATACGAAGTAGGTACAGAGTAAATCGTACGACGTGCGGGAGTACTCGGACACACGCAATGTCCCCCCATCTCTTTTTCTTCACATGGAGACGCCAGCAGGACACGCGATGCGACAGCAAAGCCGCCCGATGTAGATGCAGACGTACGGGAGATTGCAGTGGGCAGTGGACACTGGACAAGACGTTGGACTCGACGATTGTTCTGCACTTTGTGTAAGTACGGGATATTCCATGTCGCGTACGTATCGTATGACATGTCACTTGAGTCGCACTGCAGGCTGCTGCACTTGTTGCCGTTGGAAATGAAATGCGCCAAAATGGGCCATTGTTGCAGCCAGCGGAGTACGGTGGACAGAGGACTTTGTCATACGACACAGCCGAACAAACACAGTTTGATGCTGTTTTGTCAAGATGTGAAAGACAACATTCTGCCGGCACAATCGGTGTCCTTGTCCCAAACACGCTCACCGGCCATGGACAACCTGCCCCTCGTCTTCTTTTCCCCTCCCTTCTCTGCCATCCCCGGGGTCTCTGGGCCAGACTTGTTATTTATGCGGTTCTGCCCCAGCGCATCAACCGCCGATAGCCCTGGTCCATCCCTTGCCTTCCAATCTTTCGACCACGTCGAATCTGCCGTTGAGCAGCCCCAACATGCGGTAAAGAAGAAGCAGCCAGCAGGTCAGGCCGATTTCCACAACGACTCGGTACACAACGACTCGGTAGTTCTTTGGTTCTTGGTGTCTAGCGAGAAGGCAATCTCTCCCTCTTGTCGTCTTTTTCTGGTCGCGTACATAGCCTATTCGCCAGATGGGCCTCTCGTCACAGTAACGGCAAAAAATGGGGACCATGATCGCAGTCGATCTGGTTCGAGGAAACGTCAGCCACACCCAAAAGCACTCAACGCACAGGGTCCAGCCTCTTTTGCTCTCTGTGACGACGGGTGCAAAGGTAGGCCTTGCCCAGGGCCAGTGTGCTTCCAAGTGTGGCGACTACGCATGTCGTATATGATGGCGTTCGATATCAAGTGCCGTACCAGAAATGAGTGCAAGTGGGAGGTGCTAAGAGAAGGAGGGATACAGAGTATGTCGAGTTGTCTCAGCGGATTCGTACGGAGCAATACTCCGTACTGTACAACAGACGATGTTCCACACATGAAAGTACGTTAGCTTCCTCGTGTAGGTAGGGAGCATCCGTATCGGACGTCGATCGTTTACCGGATGCCGGGCGTGGTGCCCGCTTTGTCACTGGATTAGAAAAGGAAACCTATCCTGCAATACCATGTACATTTTACGAGTATGTACGCTGTGCGTTAGCTGTGGTTAGTGTTTAGTGCCAGCGCGCATGTTGAAAAAGTGCGCTTGTGTTGGACTTGCATGGACGATCAGCAGCCAACGGTGAGCCAAGGAGCAATACGATTGAGAGAAAGGGAGGTTGTAAGGAAAGAAGACTGGGAGAGGAGAATACTGCAAACACACACAAAAAAAAAAACTGACAGTCCAAGCGTGCCCACAACCGTCTCTCGCATGGTCAGGGAACGTGCGACAGACTGCGACCTACAGCGATTGGGTCATGAATGGCCAACGTTTAAAACGATCGTTGCCACAGATGTTAGGCAGAAAGACGGGGATATCAATGCTCAATGCTCCATGCCAGGATTGTTGTGTTATACCAATATACGGAGCATGTCGTACACGGCGATGGGCAAATACAGTTGCTGTCTTCTCTCGCATCCTCGCTGCGCTCGACCGCATGTCCGATGCAGACAATGAAGATGCACTGTCCATCAACGGTGCGCATGCTCATGCGTGTGCACAGATCGTTGCTCTGCATGCGGTGTTCTCCATGCGGTGTTCCATGCACTGCAACTCGTCCGACAAAATGCTTGTGGCCATCTCCCTTTACGGTCTGTACGGTCCGTCTATATCGTCCTCGCACCCTTCATCAGCGTCGTACTTGGTGGCAGCATTGAGAAATGCCACGCCGGCACGTGGACCGGCGCTGGTCGGTGTCAACAGGCAAGTCGATCGCATCGTGGGACGTCGCGAAACTGGATGCAGCCACGACGATGATGCTCGAACGCCTTTGAGAATCCGACTTTGGCCATGGACGGTTGCGTGTCGAACGTCGAACGTCGAACGGCAGAACGTCAGGCCTCGTGATCTCCAGAAGAGACGCGAGCGCCCAACCGTGGAAAAGAACGGACGGACGGGTCAGACCAGACGATAAACGAGGAGAAACACATTTAGCCAGCCAAGAACCAGAAAACTGGCGAAACTGGTCCATCTCAAGGCGGATGTCGTACGTCGTAGGTCGTACATTGTACGTCGTCCTGTTCCCCGTCCTGTCGATGCACGCCATGACGTCTGTGCCGCCCAAGCACAGGTCAGCAAGAGAAGAGCAAACGAGTTGGCGGTTGTGCGACATGCAATATGGAGATGGAAAGCTGGGAATGATGGATGCTGCCAGACACGATACATCTGCCCTCTCTCTCCCCTCTTCTCGCAGCTGCCCGTGCGCAGCATGCAAAAGAAGCGGTCCAAAAACGCCCCGAGAGCCCTCAGACGTCGGATTTGCACGTCGTGTGTTGCTTGTTGCCTTTCCGGCTCTACCGGTTCACACCCTTTTGTGTCCTCATTTTTCTTTCCTTTCTTCTCGGCTGTCTCGCTTGATCGTTTGCCTCTTTGCTACCCAGGCGTTCTGTGTATTTAGTCCTCCACGCTGATTGTACATCATGGCTTTTTCCAGGTCGTATTCAAACGCCACAGTCAAGCAAAATGGACCTCTCGAGTTCCCTGGCCCGCCCGTACTCCGGGAGTCTCGTGTAAAGCATCGCACATGTCGTGGTTCTGTCGTATGGGCATATGTCACTGTGCTGAATGGACAATGGAGTTCACCTGCCGCAAAGTCTCATGTAACGAAAGTATCACTTCATTAGCAGAGCTGTACAACTCGTGCCAATAATTGGAAATCGCTTCGCCTACAAATCGTCAAGACAGGGAAACTCGTCGCGTGCGTAGGAGATAAAACAAGATCCTCAGTCCTGGTTTCTGAGCAACGATCCGTCACGACAGCACCAGTCACCGGCGCCACAGTGCCACGCTTCTGGACTGAAAGACTAAGGCGGTAAGGGGCGTATAGAGTAGAGTATGAAGGGCCTTCTCACAGTTTCCATAACATTTTCCTTAAACATGATGAGCCAAATATGTTGACTATATGAATTTGAATAAAATATAATAAAAAAATTAAATTAAACGATATGGACGTTCTTTTATCCCGAAAACTCAACACAAGCAATACAGTTTATTGCCAAACAAAAAGCAACGAACGTTAACGCAACAAACGTAAAACTAAACTGGAAACAATACCGAACGACGCAAGTCATAAATAATCATCATAATTCAGTCGGAATGAATCGTTGTTTGTCACTTGGACATGGTCACGTGCCACGCGACCGTGACCCCACAATTTGGGTGGACTTATGGAAACGACGTCAAGTCTCGATGGGAAGGAGCAAACGCGCCTGCGCGCCTGACTGCGCACCCAAAACAGGAGACACTTTCGGCCCACCGCTTCGACGACGACAAACACCACCATCACTGGTGACCTGACGACCTCTCGCACGACCTCTCGCGCGACCTCACACGCCACCTCACACGCTACCCTTCCATTGGTATCCCTAGCACGCGACAGCCGACGACAATGGCCCCGGTGGCAGTCGCGGCGGCGGCGGTTCCCCCGGCAGCAAGGCGTCGCAAGGCGAAAGAAAGGGGTGAGACGACACAGACACAGTCGCAGATGCAGCCCGACAAGCTGTCGATACGCGGACCGAAGCAGCAGACGCCCAAGCGAAGCCAGCGAAGCCAGCGAGGCCAGCGAAGCCAGCGACGGCAGTCGACCGACTCGCCGTCGGCGCAGCTCGCAGGGGCCATCTCCCACCGTCGAGACGACGACGACGACAACGACGACGACGACGATGACGACGACGGCATGCACTCTCCACGGCGAGAACGCACACGGCGTGGGCCGAGCATGTCGCGGTCACGATCTCGCTCCCGATCGCGGTCGCCGAGACGGAGGCGCTCTTCGTCTGCGTCCGGCTCGGAGGCGTCACGCCCACACTCTCGCGCACACGCCCATTCCCACTCGCTCTCCCCGCGGAGCCGCTCTCCTTCTCGCTCTCCTTCTCATTCGCATTCGCGCGCGCGTGCGCGCGCTCGCTCCGACTCGCGCTCTCGCTCCAGCTCGCCGCGGCGGACAAACATAAACGGGTCGCGCAGGCCTGCCAACGACGACATGCACACGCACACGCACACGCATGCGCACGCGCACCGCTGCCGCCGACGCCGCTGTTCCGCGTCGCCGCGCCCCCGCTACCGGCGCGTCCTCGCCATGCGCGGCCACAGCGGCCCCATTGCCCAGGTGCGCATCTCGCCCGACGGGCGCTGGATCGCGTCGGCGTCGGCGGACGGCACCGCGCGCATCTGGGACGCCGCGACGGGGGCGCACATGACGACGCTCGTGGGCCACGTGGCGGGGCTGTCGTGCCTGGCGTGGAGCCCGGACTCGAACACGCTGGCGACGGGCGCCGACGACAAGGCCATCCGGCTGTGGGACCGCGTGACGGCCGAGCCGGCGCACGCCGTCGGGGAGGCGGGGGGCACAGGGAACGAGGAGACGGGCGGCGACGACGGGGCAGACGGGGCAAATGAGGCAGACGAGGCAGACGCAGCTGGGGGGGAGACGCGGGTGGCGGTGCCGTCGGCGGCGGCGCTGGCGGTGCGGTTTGCGCGGCGGCAGCTGCGCGAAGGCATCAACGGCACCAACGGCAACGGGGCGGCGAGCAGCGGCGGGGCGCGGGGCACGCGTCTGCCGCTGCTGGGCCACCACAACTACGTGTACTGCCTGGCGTTCTCGCCCAAGGGCAACATTTTGGCTAGCGGCAGCTACGACGAGGCCGTCTTTCTGTGGGACGTGCGGGCCGGGCGGCTGATGCGCAGCCTGCCGGCGCACAGTGACCCCGTCAGCGGCATCGACTTTTGCTGCGACGGCACGCTCGTCGTCAGCTGCTCGACCGACGGCCTGATCCGCATCTGGGACACGGGCACCGGCCAGTGCCTGCGCACGCTGCTGCTGCTCAACGAGGACAACCCGGCCGTCACCAACGTCTGCTTCTCGCCCAACGGCCGCTTCGTGCTGGCCTTCAACCTCGACTCGTGCATCCGCCTCTGGGACTACATCGCCCAGCCGAGCACCGTCAAGAAGACGTACCAGGGCCACCTCAACAAGCGCTTCTCCATTGGCGGCTGCTTTGGCCGCCTGGCCGACAAGCCGGGCGCCGCCAAGAAGCACAGGCCCTTTGTCGCCGCCGCCAGCGAGGACGGCGACGTCGTGCTCTGGGACGTCGGCTCCAAGGCCGTCGTGCAGCGTCTGCGCGGCGCCCACCGCGACGGCGTCGTCTTCTGGGTCGATGTCTGCGGCGCGACCATGGTCAGCTGTGGCCAGGACGGCTGGATCAACGTGTATCGGCATACAGAGAAGGGGGCGGCAAAGGCAGAGGCAGAGGCAGACGATCATGGTGGAGAGACGGTCAAGACGAGGGACTGATATCCAAATAAGAAAGCACGCAACGGGACAAGGAGAATGCGTTCTGGACAATGTTCAAAGAATGGGGTCTAATATATAGTTTCGTGTCGTGTCCAGCAAAAAGAAATATAAATAAGGACAGGCGTTAAAAGTGAAAAGGAATAAGACAGTCTAGTGCGACCAGAACTATGGACGACTGGCTTCCCGGTGATGATGTTGATAAAGATAAAAAAAAAAGACAAAGACAAGAAAACGGCAAAACAATAAGCCCAAAAAGTCAACAAAAAAGACCAACGTCAATAGCCAAGTAGCAAACCAACGCAAAAGCCAACAACCTCATATCCTCATATCGTCTCCCATCCGCCATTGTTAATGTCCATCTCCAGCTTCCGGCTGATGAAGCTCGGCACGCCGTGGCTCAGCCACACGGCCCGCAGCATCGCATCGTAGCGCCGCTGGTTCAGCTGCAGCGGCCGTCCGTGGCGGAAGCCCAGGTCCACCTCGCCGTACTTGTCAATGTACGGCGCGTACCCGTACGAACCAGACATGCGGTGCAGGTAGTAGATGCAGCACTTGCGGATGTTGAGAAACAGGCCCATGTTGCGCTGGCACCGCCGCATGTGCTGCTGCGCGCCCCCGATCCGCCGCCGCGCATGCGTCCGCCCGATCCGCTCTTCGCGGAGGCAGCAGATAGCCTGCCCGCAAAACACCTCGCCGCACAGCAGGCAGATCATCGGGTCCGACACGTCCTTGCCCGTCGTCGGGCACCGCGCCCGCGTGCACTCGTCCAGCAGCTGCTCAAAGTTGTGCGGCAGGCCCACCAGCTCGTAGATGCCCGGGTGGCTGAGGAGCGCCGACGACGGCGTCGACGGTGTCGACGGTGTCGACGAGGGCGCCGCCGAGGACCCCACCTCCGTATCCGGTCCTGTCCACGTCGTCGGCATGTCCGTCGACACGGTCGGTGTCGCCGTCCAGCTGGCATGGCCCGCCAGTTCGCTGCCGCTGCCACTGCCGCTGCCGCTGCCGCTGCCAGCGTCACCGGCCGTAATGTTGGCCGTCGCGCTGGCAATGTCCGCGTCCGTCGTGTGCACCGACGTGTTGGCCGCCGCACGGGCCGTCTTCTTGCCCCATGTGTGTGTGTAGTAGTGGTGCACCCAGCCATTCACAAGCTGCGGCGTCGAGGCCGGCCACCCGGCCGCCGCTGCGCGGTCGGTCACCAGCGCCGCGCACATGTCGTCAAACGACGGCAGCTTCAGCGCCTCGCTGAGCCGCTCGAGCTCCGACAGCTCGGGCGCCGGCGACACGTGCGTGTTGAAGTCGACGCCCGCGTGCGCGTACAGGAGCACCACCGACTTGCGCAGAAACACGAGCGCATACCGCCGGACAAACTGGTAGTAGCCCTCCAGCGTGTTGACGCCCTCCTGGTCGAACCCGCGGTTCGCCCCCAGCGCGTCCGTCGCCAGCAGCGAGGCGTCCAGCACCGCGCTCGGCCGCCGGTGCGTCGTGCGCGCGCCCAGGTCCATGTGCGCGATGCTGATGCAGAACTGCGCAAACGTCTCGCGGGCCGGGTCGCTGTTGCCACCGCCGCCGCCGCCGCCGACAGCGCTCGTGCGGTTCATGAGCTCGCTGATCCACGCCGACACCGGAATGTTGCGCCCCATGTGGTACACCACCTTGACCAGCTCCGCCAGGTAGCACAGACGCAGCACGTGGGCCAGCTCCAAGTCGAGCGCCGGCACCATGCCGAACGCGCTCTCGCAGAGGAAAATAAACGGGTCGCGCCCCAGCAGCGGGCCGTACTGGTGCGTCGGCGCCGCCGTCGTTTCGGTTTCCTGGTCAAAGTACATGGCCACAAACAGCTGCACGTGCTGCCGCTCGGCGTCGCGCCGGTACTCGCGATCGATGCGGTTGTCGCCGCCGTGCCGCTGCGCGCCAATCGCAATGTACGACGTCACCGTCTCGCAGAGGATGCGCAGGTGCGTCAGCGACTGCTCGGGTATCTTGGACAGCAGCGTCATGCCGTACTCGGCGTCCGTCCCGCGCTGCTGGATCTCCGCCGCCGAAATCGAGTAGCCCACCGCCTGTGCGAGCGTGTCGCTGCCGTAGATCTCGTTACGACCGCGTCCGTTGTCGGCCATCGGCAGCAACGGCAGCATCGGCAGGTCGTTGGTGCGCAGCGTCCGTTTGAGACGCCGGTACGCCGAGACAAGGTCGCGCACCACATTCGCGGGCTCGGGCTGCGCCTGGCCGCGCGCGCCACTGCTCGTGGACGCGGCGCCTGGCGCACCGCCCGCACCGCCCGCACCGCCCGCACCACCAGCACCTCCGCCCACCCCGGCCACGCCAGCAGCAGCAGCAGCAGCAGCAGCGGCGGCGGCGGCGGCCCCGGCCATCGCAGCTGGGAGCGGCGGCCAGCCCAGCGACGTGCCCGGTCCCGGGGGGTAGTGCGGGCTTGGGGGGAGGCGCTCCCAGGCTTCGTAGACGAGCTGCGACGCCTTGTCGGAGACGCTCGTGAGCATGGACGCGCCAATGTACTGCCGCTGGGTGGTCAGCACCGTGTCGGGCGGCCGCGCGGCGCTCAGCACGTAGTGCGCCGGGCCGGCCATCTGGCGGTCGAGGAACGGCGCAAAGGGCGTGGCGGCGACGAGGGCGCCCGGGTACGACTCTTCCTTGCCCTTCCAGACAATGGGCAGGAACGCATTGCCGAGCGCCTTGCACAGCGGGCAGACAAACTCGAGGCGGTCCGTGTCTTCGGGGTGGTGCCGTGCGATTTGCTGGTTGTGCCGACGGAGGGTCGCCTCAAAGTACGCCTCGAAGCAGTGGTGGTGCATGATGTGGCCGCAGCCGACCGACAGGACGCCCGGCTGGCAGTTCTTGGACGGAAAGCCCTTTCCAATCACCTGCCGCTCCGACTCAAACGGCGCGCCGTCCGCGCCCACCTTGACGACCGTCTGCCGGTTCTCGTGCGCCACGCCAAACGGCCGGATGCTCTCGGCGGACCGGTCGAGATTCTTGGGTGTCGACGCGGCCTCGCGCACAAAGTCCGGGTCCTGCAGGTCCGTTTGGCGCAGGATGAGGCTCTCGGTGAAAAAGGCAAACGATCCGTACAGACGCCGGTCATCCGTATCCTCTTGGCACAGGATGCATGTGCCGCTCGGGTACTTCCAGAGCTTCTTCTGCGCCTCGGGCGCGGTGGCAGCGGACGCGTTCATCTCCTCGTCCTCGTCTTCGTCGCCGTCGTCCACGATGCCCCAGTCAATGTCGCCCTGGTTGGCCAGGAAGCTCTTTTGCTGCTCCTGGAACTGGGCCATGACGCGTGCCTGGCGGTCCATGGCCGCGCGCTTCTTGCGCTCGCGCTCCTCGTCGGCGTCGCTGCTATTGTACGCCGGCGAGGCGGTGCTGATGCGGTCGACGGAGACGCCGAGGCGCGCGTACGCCGACGCAAAGTCGGCCGGGCGCTTCTGGCGCATGCGCTTCAGGATGAGCGTGATCTTGGGGTGGCACGCCTTGAACTCGTCCTTGGTCGACATCTTGTCGAGCAGCGCCACGATCGTCTTGGCCTCGGGCGACTCGGGCAAAAAGTTGCTGCGGGCCTGCTGGTTCAGGGCGTAGCGGATAAAGGACGCGCCGTCCTCGCCGCTGCCGGGGTCGCCCTGGCCGCCCTGGCCGGCCTGGGCGGCGCCGCCGGCTCCAGACGTCTTGTCCTCGGCAATGGCAATGAGCACCAGGTGCAGGACGACCTGCAAGAACGTCTCGATGCGCGTTAGGGGAACGGTGGGCGTCAGCTTCTGGGCCACGAGCGGGTAGAGCAGCGAGTAGTAGATGAGCTGCGCAAAGACGCCGGTGCGCGTAAAGTCGGCCAGGCCGGCAAAGGCGCCCGTCGTGATGGCCTGCAGCTTGGGCTCGTAGACGATGGACTCGGCCGGCTGCCCCATCTTCTTGGCCATCCACTTGCGGTAGGCCGTCTCGGACTCCTCGCGCTGGTTCTTGTTGTAGTGCGCGCTGTAGGGGTCGACCTCCTCAATGTACTGCGCGTCGAGCTCAAAGGTGCCGACGTCCGTGTTGCCGTCGGGCGACTTGAAGGTGGCCATCTGCTCGAGCACGTCCTGGAAGTTCTCCTGCTCCTGGAAGCGGTCGGGCAGCTTGTTGCAAATATCCGTGTAGGACAGCGGCTTGAAACACAGGACGTGGACGATGTCGCGGCGCAGGGCCAGCAGCTGCGTGGCGGCGTCGTCGTGCGCGTCGACGAGGGACGTGCGGTCGCTCACCAGCACGATGAGCAGGTGGATCATGTCCTCGACGACGTCGAGGTGCTGCGCGTCGTCCTGGGCCTCGGCCTTTTGCTCAAAGATGCCCTTGACCCAGCGCTCCATGCCGAAGCGGTCGATGATGGACACGAGCACGCGGCTCGGGTTGCACACGACGAGGGCCGTCTGCAGCAAGAAGATGTCGCGGTGGTGGGCGACGTCCCGCTGGCTGACGCCGCGGTAGGTGCCGGCCTGGTGGCGCAGGCTGATGCCGTTGCGCACCCACATGCCGGCCTTCATCTGGGCGAGCCAGGCGCAGACGCGCAACGGGTAGTCGAAGGCGGCCATCAGGTAGTCCTCGGGGCCCAGGCTGGCGCGGCGCGGCATCATCTTGCGCCCCATGGAGCGCGGCTGGACCTTGAGCTCGTGGGTGGTGAAGCTGAGGTAGCGGCGCAGGCTCTCGAGCGACAGCGACTTGCCGCACTCGATGAGCCAGGAGAGGGTGTAGTGCAGCGCGTGGTGGAAGCTGATGGGCTGCTCCTCGACGACAAAGCGCACGACGTCGTAAAAGGCCGCGGGGCGGTCAAACTCAAAGTCGGACAGGACGCGGAACTGGACCTCGTCGCGGTTCTCGGCCTGGCTGAAGCGCTGGCGCTCGGCGCCGATGGAGTTGAGAATGACCGTCTTGGCCGTGTAGCGGATGGCGCGGGCCAGGTGGCCGATGTCGGGGCCCTCCAGGTTGCGGTAGGCGTCGGAGAACTGGCGGCACAGGCGGTTGATTTCGCGCGTGATGAGCGAGGCACTGATCCACGTGCCGGTCTCGTACTCAACGTGCTCGCCGATGGCGCGCGTGTTGGGGCAGATGCCCTGGTGCAGCTTGACGAGGTCGAGGAACTGCATCATATACCGGTCCTCGGTGCGCAGGCACTTCTGGACATGGGGCGAGCTGAAGAGGTACTTGAGGTCGACGAAGAAGTGATACATCCGCCGGTTGGTGACCGAGCCCGAGTCAAACGCGAGGACGGCGCTCGACGACACGTCCCAGGGGTGGCCGACCTGCCGCGTCGTCAAGAAGGTGTACAAAATGGCCATGAGGCTGGTCAGGAAGTTGCCGCGCTCGACAATCTCGGTCGTGATGGAGGGCGTCGTCAGCATCTGCAGCGAAATGTTGATGATGGAGTGGTCGGGCTCGCGGTCGCCGATCAGATACAGCTGGGCCAGGGTGGTGTAGAGGCCGGCAAAGCGCAGGCCGAGGACGCGCTTGAACTCGGGGATCGTGACGACGGTGGAGATGTAGAGCGACCGCAGGTCGTTGCGGACCTTCTTCCACATGCGCAGGTCAAACAAGATCAGCCAGTCGAGGCGCACGCGCTGGAACAGGTCCTCCGCCGGGGGCACGCCTTCGACCTCCATGTAGTCGGGCGGGACGCCGAGCCAGTAGCGGCCGGGGTTCGGGGGCTCGGCCCGGTCGGACAGGATGTTGCCGGGTGTTTTTGGGATGTCGAGGCCGGACTTGGAGTACGCAGTCGGGGCAATCAGCGGCTCGGCCGTGTCCGAGTCGGAGGGTGTCACATCGCGGTCACGGTGGCTGCGGCGCGAGGCTGCTGCTGCGCCTGCTGCTGCGCCGCTTCTTGATGATGCCGAGCCTGGTGCGTCGGCATTGTGCGGCGCGGACCCCCGACGTGATCGTGACGATGTTGTCCGAGAATGTGAGGGGTGTGCTGGCGGTGGGGGAGGGGGAGGAGGAGGTGGTGGTGGTGGTACTGATGCACGCGGGTGTGCCGTGCCAGACATGGCAGCCTCGCCTTCGTCCAGCTGGTCTTCGGCCGGCTGCCAGGCGCTGCCTTCCATGATCATGTCGCTGTCCTCCTCAGTTCCTCTAACAGGAGCAGCATCGTCGTTTGCGGCGGCCGATGGGCCTTCGCCGGCCTCGTTGGCCACGCGCTCGGTCTGCGCGCCCTCGTCGCGCCCCGTCTCTGCGCCTGTCGCCGTCGCCGTCGCCGTCGCCGTCGCCGCCGGCGGCTCGTTGGGCTGCACATCAATCATCATCATGTCGTCGTCGTTCTCGTCGTCGACGGTGATTTCGCCCGTCACGATGCCCATGATAGCGGCACCGACCGCCGCCCGGTGGGCTTCGTTGTTGATGGTGTCGCTGACCAGGTCGCCGTTGTCGTAGTCGTCGTCCTCTTCCTCCTCGTCGTCGTCCTCGTCGAGGGCGTCAATGAAGCCGTCCATATCGTCGTCAAAATCGTCGTCGTCGTCGTCGTCGCCGCCACCGCCGCCGCCGCGGCCATCGCGGCCTTGTAGGGCATCGAGGACAGCCTGTTGAGCGGCGCGGCGCATGCGGAGCAGTTCGATCTCGTGGGCGAGCACGGGGTTGGACTCGGGGTCCTGTGTCAGCAGCTCTTCGTCGTCGATGCCGTTGGCGCCGACAATGGCGTGGGTGGCCGGGCTTCCCTTGCGCCACGGCCGCAGGAGCTCCTCGCAGACGACGCGGCGCAGGATGTCGTGGTCGTTGCCGACACTGCAGCCGGAAATGTCGCCCAGCCATTCGATAATGGAGCCGCACATTTGCTCGCGGAAGGTGTCGCGCGACGACCGGATGGTGACGGTGACCTTGATGTCCTCGAGGATGCGGGCGGCGTTCAGCAGCTCCTCGATGCTCTCGGAGTGCATGAGCAGGCTGCGGCCAATCTCGTCTGTTTCGTAGGCGCGTTTGAGGCCCTCCGGCAGCGTGGTGTGGCAGGCGCGGGCGACTTGGTGCATGACATCCGTGACGGTGTGCTTCTCGTCATTCCACAGCAGCACGGCAAACTCGTTGGGCTGGGTGTCGTCCGCGCCGTCGCCGGGGCCGTAGGCGCCCGACAGACGCGACATGCGCTCGTCCTGCTGGATGGACACGAGCGTCTTGGTCTGGCGCAGCTGCTCCGGCGAGCACGACACGACGTCGCACATAAAGTCCAGGGCGCGGCCAATGGTCATGCGGATGCTCGCCTCGAGCTCGGGCGGCGTCCCGGCGGGCGCCTTGCCCTTGTCCTTGCCGGCGCTGCCGCCGGCATGTGTGTGGCCGGCGTGGCCGGCGTGACCGGCGTGCTCTCCGTGGGGATCGGTGGTCTCGGTCCAGGCGGAGTGAATGGTGCAAAACATGGGCGTCTTCCAGGCCTCCGGGTCCCCGCAGTCGCAGCAACCACTATTGCCAGGCGAAACACTGATGCGGACCATGTGGCCTCGGTGGTCGGTGGACTCGAAGCAGCGGCTGCAGAGACAGCACGTGTCGTCGGTGCCGCACGTTTTGCACGAGTAGGTGGCCTCACCCGGGCGGAAGATGTGGCCGCAGGCGTGGCCGCGGGCGGCTTCGGTGTACTCGGCGCCGTTGACGGCCCCCTGGGCCTCACGCAGCTTCAGAGTACCGCCTCGCACGGGCCCGCCGGCGGTGGGGAAGAAGAGGTTCATGTACTCCTCGCGGCCGTTGGCCATGCACCAGAAGAGGCTGCCAAGCAGCTGCTGCTCGGCGGCCTCGCTGTAGCGGTTCCCATGCTGGGTGTTTAGGTCCCGGAGAAACTCGCAGAGCTGCCGCTCCTGGGTTGAGATAGGGGCGGCCATGGCCGCGTGCAGTTGGCAGTTGTCGAAATAAAGGATGCCGCAGAAGACTCGGAGGTGAGAGAGAAAAGGAGGAGGTGGAGAAGGAGGAGGAGGTGTTGGAGCGAAGCGGCGTCGTTCCTCAGGCCCGGCGACGTTGTGTCATGGGCACAGGGAACGACGGGTGTATGCGTATATGGTAGGCTAGGCAATCTGGTGCAGGTTGTTGGTTGCTGGTTGTGGCTGAAGCTGAAGCTGAAGCTGTTTTGGCCGTCTCGAGAATGGTGGGAAAAACGGTGGGTTCGGAGCTCCAGCTGAGACAGGGTTCAGACCCAAGTTGACAGGACCGCTCCCGGGGATTGGAGACGGTCGTGGGAGGCGACAAAACCTCGTTTCTCGGTCAAAAGGCGTCTTTGCTTTGGAGACGGAGGCGTTGGGGCGACGATGTCGACTTTTGGTGGGTGATGGCGAGGATGATGTTTTGGTCACTCTCCTGCCACCTGCCGTTGTTGTCTCCAGCGCGGTGGCCGTCGCTGGTCGCTACTGCCGTTTGGCCGCTAGGGAAGGCGCTGAAGGCACAAAACAGGCCCAGTTAGGCTCTCTACGAGGCAAGAGGTGTGGTGGGGTTGTCGAGGAAGGTGCAATTTGGGGTGTTTTGGGGCAGTTGGGGGCAACTGGCGGGGTTTCAGAAGTGGCAGGCGCCAGTGTGATCTTCGAGGAGCTCAGAGAGCTGTATTAGTTGCTATTAACTGCTGAGTCCCGCCGCAGTCGCTATTATTCAGCTTGCGGCAAGACCGGCAGCCGTTCTCCAGTGGAGCAGGGACGCTTTGCATTTTCTACTCCAACAACTGCGCAAACGTCGCAATCTCCAGCTCTGCTCGCTACCGGCATCTTGTCATTACGCACAGGCGGTCGTCGGCAGCTGAACGGCACATCTCGTCGCCTCATGGACGCGAGAGGTGAAGTGCGTGACGGACAACACGTCGTCACGTGACGATCTTGGCGGAGCCATATTGAAGCTCCCACACCAAAGATGCCTTACTATCATGGGGCAAATTCATCGTTGACACGGCACGTCTGCATGCTCTTGTGGTGGAATGGTCTATTTTGAGAACGCCCTATCTAGGCTGGTGTGTGGCTTTTGTACAGAAGTGGCCCGCCCCGCCGCACCCACGCACGACAGGGCAGCCGTGCAGATGCTTGTCGTCTATCCATGACTGCGGTCCATGCGTCTGTAGTTTCGTGTAATTCGCATTTCCTTCCCTTTTCCCTCCGTCCCCCGTCCACCGTCCGTCATCATCGCGTTGACAGCTCTACTCGTCGTCCTCATCGCCGCCCTCCAGGTACTTGGACCGGATGTCCTTCCATTGGCGCTGTGTGTGTTAGCAGGCGTTGTGTCTCGATGTTGTGGCAGTGTGGAGCGGTCTGGACTCTGGACTTACGCCGCGGTTGATGTTGTCCCACAGCTTGTTCATGCCGGTGTCATAGGCCCTAGATGCAGAGTCAGATGCGTCGTGTTTTTCGATTGTGCTTCGTCGTTCGTCGCCCTCGGTCGTTTCTTACATCTGGAAGCCGAATGCCGCGCCAAAGACGACGGTCAGCATGGCGTAGTTCTGGCGGAACAGAGTGCTATAGTAGGCGTGCGTGTTAGCAGCGTCTTTGGTCACATGGACATGCAGCAAGAGACTCGTTGGCCGTCGGAGCCGGAGGGAGGGACTTGCTTGTAGATGGAACCGTAGGCGGCCTGGCAAGAGAGAAAAAAACAGTTAGCAGTTGACTCTGGCAGGAATGGACAGCATGGGGCGCCAATGGCGACGTCAACATGGATCCTCGTCGCGACTCGAAGCTGCGTCCGAAACCATCCAATTTGAACCGTCACCGTCGGGCCCCAGCCGAGGGAGCGGGAAACACGGCGCGCGTACCATTGTAGCAGAGATCGGTGTCTTGCGACGGGGGAGTCGGAGAGATTGGGTATCGGAGAGGCGGGACGTGGTGCGTGGGAGCGTGAGGGCGGTTGCGGTTGTGGGATTGAATCTGGTTTGCGGGCGTGCGGGTTTTTGGCGGCGGTGGTTTGACGATTTTCGGAAAGTCTCGCCAAAATGCTGGTTTTCCTGCATTACCTAATTTTCCGTCTAACCAACAATTGGTGGGCTGTGATTGGCTGGAGCTGACAAGGACCGAGTACTTTGGACCCACTTTTATCATAGGCATCGGGGCACATGCTGTCGTTGAGCTACAGAGGGGAATCCTAAAAAGTACCTTCCATTGACTGAGACGCATACAAAATTCGAGAACAAAAAAAAAAACGGAATAAAGAGACAGGAAAAATAAACCAATCGAGCTGAGATTTGTGTACGACTCCGCAACGACTCCGTGTACGATATTTTCTTGTTCTCTTTTTACTCTTTCCATTTCCTGGACTCCCCGCGCTCCCGCCATGTCCTCGCAGCCAACCAATGCCGGCATCATCACGGACGCGGCCGGCGTCCGCCATATCCCTGAATCGACGCGCGCCGACGGCAGCACACGGCGGGCCATTAAGATCCGGCCGGGGTACCAGCCGCCCGAGGACGTGGCGCTGTACAAGAACCGCACGGTGGAGCAGTTCCGCAACCGGTTGAAGAACGGCGTGCCGGGCGCGGACGTGGACGAGGCGCCAAAGCCAGCGAAGACGGAGGTGGCAGCAGCTGCGAAACAGGCGTCTGTCCCGGGTGCTGTTCCCGGTGCTGTTCCCGGTGCTGCTGCTGTTGGCGAAGCGTCAGAGAGTGCCTCGGCTGCTAATAAGAACGCCAAGCGCCGCGAGGCCCGCAAGAAAGCAGCTGCAGCTGCAGCAGCCGCGGAGACGGCGGCGGCGGCAACGACGGCGACGACGACGACGACGACGACGACCACCAGCACCCCTGCGACCACCACGACGAAGAGCACCGGCGACGCTGCGCCTGCGGCCGACCCGGACGCAGACCGTGAGAAAAAGGCACGCGGCCTCAAGAAGAAGCTCAAGCAGGCCAAGGAGCTCCAGAGCAAACGCGACGTCGGCGAGACGCTGCTGCCGGAACAGATTGCCAAGGTGATTCGGATCAACGAGCTGGTGCGCGAGTTGGACGCGCTGGGATTTGATGCCGAGGGCGAGAGCACGACATGAACGGGCGGGCAAAGGGAGTGGGAATGCTAAGCTGTGCCGACCAGGCGCTTTGGCACCCAACTTTTGCTCTTACAAACCCATTCGCGCCGCCGATCGTCCACCGGCGGTCGTGTGACACCTCCCCCCAACCCCCCGGATGGTCCGGGATACCTGGGATACGTGTCAATCTTGCTGGCTTCGTGCACGCTACGATATACCGCGCTGACTGCTTCGTCCGCCGGCCGATCCGAGTGGAGATGTTTCCGTGTGGCGTGGCGACTCCCGTTTCCGGCCCAAGAACCGCGCCGAGGAGATGCGCCGAGGAGGCAGTTGACGGGGAGAGAACATCATGGACATGGAGACGAATGTACAACATACAAACAGACTGTATGACGTAGTCAGGCGTTCAACCAAACGAAACTGCCGAGAATGCTGGCAGTGCTCTGTATTTCTAGTTTCTGCTTCGTCTAGTCTACCCATTTATAAAACACGCGTTACACCGTCCGCCCATTCTTGGCATTCGCCGCGTCGGCGCGCGAACAGCACTCTTCCAAGACCGTCCAGAAGCCCGGAATGTCCAGGCCGCGCGGGATGCGGACGCCCCCGGCGCCGGGCGGCAGCAGCTGGGCGACGGTGCGGCCCGTCTCGGCACGGCCGGCCAGCGCCTCGTCCGTTGTGCCGTCGGTCACGACCGTGACGTGATAGCGTTCGGGCGGTGGTGGGCCCGTCGATTCGCTTGCGCTTCCGCTGCCGCTGCCGCTGTGCACAAAATCGTAAAACGGAATGGCGGCGGCCGTGCCCGTCAAGACAGCCGCCACGGCCAGGGGGTCGTGCAGCGGCGGGCCCGCCGAAATGCCAAAGACCTTGTTGTAGCTGTCGGCGAAGAAGTTGAGCAGTTGCACGAGCATCGTGCGCAACACCGTCTTTCCTTGGCCGCCCACGGCCGTAGGACTCGTAGTCGTAGGAGTAGTCGTAGTCGTATTGTGCCCCGGCCCGTGGAGCAGCAGGGCCTGCACCTCGGCCGTCGCCAGCACCAGATGCGTGACGTCCAGCGGCACGAGCGTCGTCTTGCGCGCGAGGCGCGGGTTGGCAAAGACGCGCGCCGCGGCCTCCGGGTCGAGCAGAATGTTGAACTCGGCAAAGGCCGTTTGGTTGCCAATGCGCGGCACGCCATTGACCTCGCCGGCCACGGCGGCCGTGAACCCGCCGCCGATGGCGCCGCCCATGATGGACAGGCCACCGAGGTGGTCGGCGATCGCGGGGTGCTTCTCGAGCAGCAGGGCCACGTTGGTCAGGCAGCCCGTGGCCACCAACCAGGGCGTGCCGGCCGGCTCCGCCAACAGCGCGGCGGCCATGGCCTCGATGGCTTCGTCGGGATCCGTGCTCTTGGCGGCCGCACGTGGCTCCGGCAGCAGGTCGGTGCCGTCGAGGCCCGTCTCGCCGTGTATGTCGGCGCTCGTGGCCATGGGCGGGCGCTCGATCGGCTGCGACGCGCCGGCGTAGACGGGGACATCGTTCTCTTTCGAGATGGCTGTGAGGATCGACCTTGCGTTCCACAGCGTGTGACTGCGGATTGGTGGATGGTGAGCTGGTATCCAACGAACAGGGACGTCCATTGCTGCTGCACGAGGAACGACCTACTTGAGCGATGCGTTGCCATAGACGGCGGAGATGCCGAGGAGACGGAGCGCCGGATGGTGGGCGGCCATGAGGATCGCGAAGACGTCCTGAGGGTTAGCGAGACACGCGAGCAAGCGGCGCCACGCGGAGCGACGAGGCACTTACATCGTGGCCGGGGTCGCAGTCGAGCCAGACCGGAACGGGTGTTTGTATCTCGGCCATGGTGGACGGATGGAGGATTGAAGTGCGAGACGTGACGATGAGGAGGAGAGGAGGTGGGCCAAAGGGGCATGGACGGGAGATCACACGAGAGGCTGGCCGCTGCTCTGGGAGTCAATGTACAATTGCTGGATTAAATAAGGACAATAAAAAAAGGGTGGGTGTCTATTGGCGTTATGCGGCCGGATACATTGCCGAATCTTATCTTTTTGTGGAGGACGTGAAAGATCGTCATGTTGGCGGTTTTCCAGTTTGGGTGAAGATGTGCTAAAGCCTGTATTTCGTATCTGTAGGTCCTTCTGTAAACAGATATTGGGGCTCGGCTAGTGGCGGCCGGAGTCAGGGGTAAGCAACGATTTGGCAGGTGTGCGCCACGGCAGGCGCGACCGCAGGCTCACAAGTGGCATAATACACCATCACCACGGCAGGCGCGACCGTAAGTCACAAGTGGCATACACCATCACCACTTTGCTAAACCTCCAATAGCAATGATCAATGGGTATATTCAGCCAATCTACGACAGTATAGAGTAAGCTCTCCTCCCGCCTGCGCTACCCCCCCGCCCGCCGCTTCTCGAGCACGCGCATCACGTCCTCGGCATTGTTGCCGTCGCCCTTGCGCTTCTTGCCGCTGCCGCCGCGCTTCCTCTTGGCCTTGTCGCCGCGCGATCCGCCGCCTTGGCCGCTCTCGTCGTCGTCATCGTTAACGTTGTCGCCTGCTCCACCGTGCCACGTCGACAGCCGTTCGCGGCGGCCGCCCGCGCGGTCCTCGTCCAGGTCCTCCGTGTCTTCCAGCCGGTTCGTGCCAAAGCCCATGTCCAGATCCTCGGCGTCGCGGTCGCTGCTCTGCATCAGCGTCTTGAGGCGCGCTTCGCGCGCGGCCTCTTTCGAGAGTGCCTGGCTCTTGGCGTCCGCCTCGCTCGCCTCGCGCATCTGCTTGGCCTTGCGCAGGGCCGCCAGCACAGAGGGGTCCTTGAGCGAGGGGCCGCCGCGGGACGACTCTTCGGACAGCAGCGGTGCGCTGCCAAAATAGCTGCTTCGCGGCTTTGCAGCTGGCTGCGTTGGCTGTGATGCCTGCCGCCTCTCCCTCTCCCTGCTCGGCGACCGTCGCGGCCTGTCGCGACTTGGCCTTGATGCTTCGCTGGCATCGCTGGCATCGCCGACTTCGTCGTCCCGACGGCTGGCAGAGGACGACCGTCTTCTGCGTTTGGCGTCTCGACGGTCCATGTCTCTGTCCTTGTTGTGCTTTTCCTCCTCCTCAGAGTCGTCCTTCTGGTTGTGCTTCTCCTCCTCAGAGTCCTCATCGGAACTCTCTGCATCCATGCCTGCTAGTGGATCGTAGTCGGACCCGGCATCGTCGAAAATGTCCACTTCCTTGGCCGCGGCAGCTGCCGCCTCGGCCTCCTGCTTCTTCCTGTAGAATTCGGGCACGTCCATGCCCAGAACGTCGCTTTTGACGCCTTTGGCGCTTTTGATGCCTGGTGCATCGGCGTTGCCCGTGCCACCGGTCGGCGGCGCCGCTTTCCGTACTTTGCGCTTCTCGTGTCCGTCCTCGTCCACAAGCACCAGCACCTCGCGGCCGCGGCTGTCGATCTCGATGCGCGAGCCGGCCGCCTGCGGGGCCCCAATCTTCTTGAAGCGTGAGCTGAGTGCCGGTTCAGCGGCCGCGGCTTTGGCGTGTTTGGCAGCCTCGCGCGCCGCCTTCATCTCGGCCAGAATCTGGTCCCGCGACCGTTTCTGGCCAGCCGCCGCGGTGGTCGAGTACTGTCCCTTTTTCTTGGCCTTTTCGCGCTCGACGGCCTGGACGTCGGCCGCTTCCAACTGTTCGAATTCGTCGTCGACGTCTCCGGGGGGGGGGAATGCCGGTCCGTCCTTTTGTCTGTCGCCTCGCTCGCCTCCCTCGTCTCCCTCGTCTCCCCGGTCCTGCCCATTCCCGTAGACATCCTCGCCCATGCGCACCCGGCTGAGCAGCTTCACGTCCAGGCCCTTGACCAGGTGCGTGCTGGACAGGTCGCCGCCGGCCATCTCGAACCGCAGCTTCTCGTACTTGGCCTGCTCAACCTCGCCCTTTCTGTGCAGCGCCTCGAGTGCCGCCAGCCGCGCCGCCCGGTCGCTGTCGTCGGCCCCTTGCTCCGACCGCATCTTGGCCCGGTCCACATAGCCGGCGGCAAACGTGCTTCCCTTTGGATTCGACGTGCGGAATTTCTGCTTCTGCTTCTGTTTCGTTTTGTCCTCGTCGTCGTCACCGCCGTTGTTGTATCGCTCAGCCAGTTGCCGCGCAAAGGCCACTCTGCTGACGTCGCTACCGTAGCGTCTGTACAAGCCAGTTAGCTCAGAAAAGCTTCTGTGAGTCGCACCATTCATAGAAGCCAGGGAGGAGAGAACGAGAACGCACGGCGTCATGGGAATGCTCGCTTTTTGCCGGGATCCAAGAGCGCGTGCCGCGCCCGGTGCTGCACTGCTGTTGTTGTTGGAGGTGCCATGTTTGCTGCCAGACGACGCGGACGAGCCGAGGGCCAGCTTCCGAAACTGGTCGTTGTTCATCGCGGCGATGGACGTGCGTCGAAACTGCGATGCGACCGAGTGTTGTCAAAAGGCTGATGACGGAACGTTGGACGAAACCGAGGTCTGCTAATTTACAGTGGGTGTGAGCCTCGCTGTTAGAGGCCCTTTATGTTGCCGGGTGCTTAGTGGTAGCGGTCTTGTTCCTATAGTGGCTGGTACTGAAGAGCGCTATCGTTTCACGTGTTTTCGTGGCCTGTCGGCACCTGCCCGCTTTTGCCACTTTACGCGAGGCGCGTCATCTTCACCACTTTGACTTTTTACCTCCTCCGCACACAGTTGCACTCCCACCCGTCCACCCCATTGTTCATCGATTCGTCATCTGCGAACCATCCGGCTTGTCCGTCACAGCGGACGTATGTTGCGTGTAACGTCGACCGGCGATGGCTCGTGTCGCTGCTTGAGCTGGACGGCCGTCAGCCCAAACCCTACTTTTGCTGATCTTTGATCGCTTCTGATTTCATCGTTTCTGAACCTTCCATCGCAACGTCCGCATGGCGAACCGCCAGCTCGACAAGAACGCGGCGGCCGTGCGCAAGCAGATTGCGTCCCGCAAGTTCGAGGGCGAGGATGGCGAGGAGTACGGCGCCAGCCGCTTCGGCGAGTTTGGCGACTACTTCCGGCGCAAGAAGCTCAAGCTGCAAAACGAAGACACCATCATGCGCCAGGCCGTCCAGGGCAAGCCGCAGATCTTCAAGGACGTGACGGCCCACGTGGCCAGCTACACGCAGCCGCCGTCCGAGGAGCTGCGTCGCCTGCTGGTCCTCCACGGCGGCGTGTACGTCAAGTACCTCGACTACAAGACCATGGTGTCGCACATTGTTGCGTCGACGCTGCCGCCCAAAAAGGCCGACGAGTGGCGCCGCCTGCGCGTCGTGCGGCCCGCCTGGATTCTGGACTCCATTGCCGCCGGCCGCATGCTACCCTGGTCCGACTACCGGCTGATCAACGACGGCCCGGGCCAGACGCGGATCCAGCTGGACGGCCGCAAGATGGCCGTGCAGGCCGGGCGGCCGGACCAGATGGCTGGCTACCGCGAGCAGAGCAAGGACAGCTACTACGCCAGCCAGATGCAGCGGCTCGCTGCGTCTCACGAACGTGCAGGCACGACGACACGGAGCATTTTTGAGCAGCTGGAGACGACGATGGAGGGGGAAGACGGCGAAGACGGCGAGGATGGCGGGGATGGCGGGGATGGCGAGGGCCACGAGCACGACGTTCCCAACTTTGGCATCGACAGCGATCCGCTGTCGTCATTGGAAAAGGAAAAGGGAAAGGGCAAGGCGGACGGTGTGGCAGCCGGCAGCCCGTTTGATGCCCGCCATCTGCTTGAGGACGTGGACGTGAACGACACATATATGGAAGGCATTGAGCAAGAACCTACGGCCGAGTCCGACCCTGTGGCCGAGCCCGAGCCCGAGGCCGAGCCATATCAAGACCTGCCACCTGGGCAAGGCATGATGAAAATGGACGACGCAGACGACGCAAGCGACAAACACATGGCGGCCCTGCAAGCTAGCTCTCCGAGTAAGCCGCCCCGAGACGCACCTGGCAAACCCATGACGTCGGAGGAACACAACGCTCTGCTGCTGGCCGACCCCAAGCTCCGCAAGGCATCCTCCGCGAACCCCGACTTTCTCAAGCAGTTTTACGCGGAGAGCCGGCTGCACCACCTGTCCACCTGGAAAGCCGAGCTCAAGTCCAAGATGCAGCGCCTTGCGGCGGACAAGGACAAGGGCCGGCGGGCGACCGCACCCACGGCCGCCCCAAGGAGTAAGACGACGAGACGCTACGTCATGCACGTCGACTTTGACAGCTTTTTCTGTGCCGTGTCGCTCAAGAGCGCGCCCGCGTACGTCGACAAGCCGGCGGCCGTGGCGCACTCGGCCGGCCGTGCCGCCGAGATCGCCTCGTGCAACTACCCGGCGCGCACGTTTGGCGTCAAGAACGGCATGTGGATGCGCCGCGCGCTCGAGCTGTGCCCGGACCTCAAGGTGCTGCCGTACGATTTCCCGGCCTACGAAGAGGCCAGCGCGCTGTTTTACGAGGCCCTGCTCGCCCTGGGCGACGGCAGCGTCGTCCAGAGCGTGAGCGTCGACGAGGCCCTGGTGGACATTACGCGCCTGGTCGTCGCCGACGACCAGGGCAATGGCCACGGCGACACGACGGACTCGACTGACCCGGCCGTGCTAGCGCGCGAGCAAGACGCGGCCGACGCGCTGGCGGCCACGCTGCGGCGGCAGATCAAAGAATCGACGGGCTGCGACGTCTCCGTTGGCATTGGCGGCAACATTTTGCTGGCCAAGGTGGCGCTGCGGCGCGCGAAGCCCGCGGGCCAGTACCAGCTGCGGCCGGCGGCGGTGCTCGACGTCCTGGGCGACCTCGCCGTCGAGCAGCTGCCCGGCGTCGCGTACAGCATCGGCGGCAAGCTCGACGAGATGGGCGTCCGGCTGGTGCGCGACCTGCGCGCCCTCTCCAAGGACCGCCTCGTGACGGTGCTGGGGCCCAAGACGGGCGAGCGGCTCTACGCGTATGCCCGCGGCATCGACGCGGCGGCCGTCGGCGACCAGCCCGTGCGCAAGTCGGTGTCGGCCGAGGTCAACTGGGGCATTCGCTTCGTCCACCAAGACGAGGCCGAGGAGTTTGTGCTCAACCTGTGCCGGGAGCTCGAGCGCCGGCTGCTGAACGAGCAGGTCAAGGGCCGCGCCCTGACGATGAAGATTTTGCGGCGCGCGTCCGATGCGCCGCTGGACCCCGAAAAGCACCTGGGCCACGGCAAGTGCGACGTGTTCAACAAGAGCGTGGTCTTTGGCGTGGCCACACACGATGCCGAGCGGATCGCCAAAGAGGCCGTGTCCATCCTGCGGTCCTTTCACTTTTCGCCCGGCGACCTCCGGGGGCTGGGCGTGCAGCTGCAAAAGCTCGAGCCGATCGGTGGTGGCGGCGGTGGTGGCGGTGGACTCGACGCGGCGGCGCGCGACAGCAGTCAAAAGAAACTGTCGTTTGGGAACGCTGGTGTGGCGTCTGGAGCGCCGAGGCCAGCATCAAGCCGGCCTGCCGTACACCATCAGACAGCCGACAAGCCAAAACCGCTACGAAAGAGCATCTTTACGACACCCGTTGCGCCTCTTGTGAGTAGAGGACACAATACGATGGAGGATGGTCCGAGACAAGCGGACGGTGCGCTGCCATCCATGGCGCTTGCCAGCACACAGTTTTTTATGCCAGCCAACCCAGATCCCAGCGTGCTGGCCGAGCTGCCACCCGACATTATCCGACGCCTTGTTGGGGAGCGCCCGCAAGAGGTTGAGCACAGCGGTGCAGGCAACAACAGCAACAGCAACAGCAATAGCAATAGCAACAGCAACAGCCGGAACCTGTCTCCTGTGAAGCGAGAGTCGCGAGGACCGAGCCCGGCCCCGTCCGGCGTCGACGACCTGCCGCCCGACATTGACCCCGAGGTGTTTGAAGCGCTGCCGGCCGACATGCGCGCCGAAGTCCTGGCCGAGTATCGGCGGCATGCCCGGCAGCCGTCCCACTCGCCGGCGCCGTCACCGCGCCGCGGCAACAAGACCAAGGCGGTGCATGCGCCGGGACACGGCAGCGGCCATGCCGCCAAGAAAGGCTCGCCCGTCAAGCGAGGCATCTGGGGCACGCGTGGGCTGGCGGCGGCGGCGGCAGCGCGTGAACGCCGGCACGATGCGCAGGCCAACCGCGTGCAGACGAGCATCTTTGTGCCGCGGCCGCCACCCGAGGATGCGGATGCGGATGCGGATGCGGGTGCGGGCACCGACAGCAACGGCGACGATGGACTGGAGGCGTTTGATCCCGAGGTCCTGGCGGCTCTGCCAGACGACGTGCGCGAGGAGGTGCTCGAGGACTACCGGCGGCGGCAGCAGGCGCAGCAGGCGCAACAGCCGCAACCGCTGCACGCACCGCAAGCACTGCGGCTCGAGATACCGGCCCACCGCAGCCGTAGCGATGCTCCTCCTGCTGCTGCGCAGCAGCCCACCGGGGCGGCATCGACTGCGCTCGAAAAAAGACCCCTGCTTCTGCAGCAGCCACCGTCCAGGTTCAAGCGGCCCATGCTCCAGTTCCCAGCACCGCCGCCCAAGATGGGCTTCCGCGCTTCGTCGTCGGACCACGCGCAAGAGGCGCCCGTCGTGCTGTCGCTGGCCGACACCAAGGCGATGCTCAAGACATGGCACAGCGCCACGCGCGACGAGGGACCGCACGATACCGACGTCGAGGTGCTGGAGCGGTATCTCGCGGGCGTGGTTACGCAAGAGTGCGACATGGAAAAGGCGCGTAAGCTGGTCGTCTGGCTGGCGTGGTTGGTGGACGACGGCGAGGCGGTCGCGGACGACGACGACGACGCTGGCACGGTGGGACGACAGAGCTGGCAGTTTGCGCTGGGCCGTGTCAAAGAGGCCGTGCAGGCGGCGATGCAGGCGCGAGGCCTCGGGCCGCTGCAGTTCTAGATGTGGGATGCCACGTTCACGGAAAGAGACCAAGACACAATTGGAGGACATGCAATGGTCCGGTTTGACTAGTAACAACAATGATACCCTAAATGAATAAAAATAAAAAGAACAATCCATTACGCCCGAATGCAAGCCGTGGCCTAATAAAGCAGTACGCTCAATAAATAAAATAAGAAACGCCAAAACGTCGTTTGGAGATCATAAGACGACAGATGAGACAGTCTACCAGTCTGGCGGTTGAACAGTCTGTTGGACAGTCTGTTGCGACCATGCCGTTCTTTCAGTGTTCATGTAATGATGAAGCATCGGGTCGCGTGACAGCTATGCAGGAACGTCTCTGGCATGTGCACGTCGCAGCACTCGCAGCGCTCGCCGCACCTCGCCGCATCGCAGTCTTACAGAAGTTGCACGGCGGCCGCCAGTCCAGCAACGGCGGCCATCGCCGCCAGCGCAATCTGGGGCCGCGTGGCCGGCGATGTGAGCATGTACAGCTGTGGTTGGTCAGCACGAGCAGAGACAAAAACAGAGACAAAAACAAGACGCAGAGTATCATGGCCTACCGTCAACCGCAAATCGCCGCCGCAGAGCGTGCTGTCGTCGCCGTCGCACGGCAGATTGCACTGCGCCTCGGCCTCCTTGGTGGCCAGCGACGACAGCGCCTGGCCGCACCAGCACTCGCGCGAGAACTCGAGCCCGGCATACGCGTAGGCCGTGCCGCTGCCGCCGCCGCCGCAGTACTCGAGGCACTTGGCCACGGTCATGTCGCCGGGGAGGACTTCGTCGGTCGTGTCGCCCTGGAGCGAGCGCGCGCCGGGGGCGGTGCCGTTGGTGCCGGCAATCTCGAGGTAGCAGCCCTGGTAGGCATAGTTGCGGACGAGGCCCGTGGCGGCGGCCGCGCCGGTTGTGGGCGCCTTGGACGCGACGTAGACGGTGCGTGATGGTGTCGTGGTCGGTGTTGTGGCTGTTTTCGAGGACGTGGATGTGGTGGAAAGAGACGAGGCTGTGGCCAAGGCTGCGCCTGCAACGGCGCCTGCCCATTGGAGCAACAGGGCGGCCCCGGCGAGCATTGTTAGTCGCGCCTGCCGCATCTTGGTGCTGCTACGGCGCCCGTCGTGGTCGTCGGCGTCGGCGGAAGGCGCATTGGAGGGCGAGGGACTGGTGAGGAAGGCAAGACTAGCAAGAAAGGCAAGAGATGCAAAAAGAAGGGCAGGAGCGACCGAAGAAGCGACCGAGCCACCGAGGGGAGTTTTGCCAAGACATTGTCACCCCGAATTTAAAAATAATTGTAAAATTCATTCAATCACCCTTATTTTCTTGGCTCGTTTCTGGGTTTTGGGCGTCTCGGACTGCGCTTTTGCGTCCTGGCCTCTGTTTTGCTCCCTGCAGTAACGTTAAAACGACTCCACAGTGTATTACGCCAAGAGCCGTGTGTATGACAGGCCCAGTGATTGGCTGGCTGTTGGACGCTGACCCGCCCAATAAAGTTATTTTCCTCGAGGCGTCTGCGCGGATCGGGAGAGAAACAGAGGTGCGGCCGTATGAATACGCTGCGTGGAACCTGTGCATCGTCTACACAGAAAGCCACACTGGGCTCGGCATGTGCTGGTGACTTGCTTGGCCATCCTTCAGCCCAGATCACGATCGGATGCTATTGACATTGGATAACGTGATTTATTTCCATTGCTTTGCTTTTTGCGTGTCTTGAGTCGTGACGTCTATGTATATGCTTTGCCTTTCCAGTATCCCTTTATGCAAGATCCAAACGCCAGGAATTCTAAACCCAAACATGCCGCGGACTGGGGCAGACACAGTCGCCTGGACGCTCGTCCTACCGTCGGTGGCTCGTGCCCCAGCTGCCCACGAGCGCCATGGCCGCCGCGTCGCCCGCCGCCAGACGGCTGTCGCGCAGGGCGTCCGACACGCAGCGCCACGGATCGCGCCCGCCGCCGTGGCGCAGCAGGCTGTCGCGCAGGTGCTCGCCGTTGGCGCGCCGCAGGGCGCCGCCGTCCTGGCCGCCCTGGAACACAACGCGCCAGACCCGCTCGGCCAGCACGCGGTCAAAGAGGTAGCTGTAGTAGGTGCTGCCGTAGCCAAACAGGTGCCCGAAGAAGCCCTGCCAGCAGGTGCCGCTGGGGTCGACGGGCCCGCCGCCGGCCATGACGGCGCGCTGCAGGCCATGGAACATGTCCGTCGAGTGGTCGCCCACCGGCGTGGTGCCGTGGTACGCCTGGTCGAGCATGGCCAGCACGATCTGGTTCTCGTCGTCGAGGCCCTCAAAGCGCCGCGCGCGCCGCAGGCCCTCGGCCACCTGCTCGTAGTCGACCGGCACGTCCGTCTCGTAGTGCCGCGCAAACAACGCCAGCACCTCTGGGTCGGCCACGAACTGCTCCATCAGGGTCGACGGCAGCTCGGCCAGGTCGGTGGCGCAGCGCGTGCCCGCCACCGTCTGCAGGGACGTGCGTGCCAGGACCGAGTGCACGGCGTGGCCCATTTCGTGGAAGAGCGTCTCGACCTCGTGGTAGCTGAGCAGCGCGGGCTTGCTCTTGCTGCTCGCCTGGCCAAAGAGCGACGACAGGGTGCCGCCGCCGCCGTCGCTGCGCGCAAAGTCGCATACGAGCGCAATCGTCGGCAGCTGCTTGACGGCGCCCGTTGTGCGGTCGCGTGACGTGGCCATGCCATCGTTGGCGGCGTCCTGCGGGGTCAGGCCGTTGTCCACCGAAAGCGCGCCGTCGGCGGCCGCCGCCTCCGCAATCTCGTCGGGGGCAATCTCGCGCGAGCAGCGCACCGTAAAGTGGGCCGGGTTGGGCGACTTGTCGCCGCGGTAAAACAGGTCACAGTACAGCACGGCCACGTGGCCGTCGGTGTCGGACACAACGTCGAGGCGCCGCACGTCGGGGTGCCATGTCTCGCCGGGCGGTGTCTCGCGGGGCACGAAACGGAGGCCGTAGAGCCGCTGGAACAGCCGCGACAGGCCCTGCATGACGGTGCCGAGGGAGAAGTAGTGCGACAGCGGGCCACTGCGCTTCTTGGGCACCAGCCGCTGCCCTGTCGTCGGGTCCACCTGGCCGGTCGGCGCCCCTGCGGCCTGCCGCAGCACGCTCATGTAAAAGTCACGGTCCCAGGGGTTGAGGCGGAGCGTCGTCTCCGCCTCCGTGGCGTGCTGCGCGGCGGGCTGCGCGTAGCGCTTGGCCGCCACCAGGTCCTGCACCTCGCGCTCGACGAGGGGTGCGTTGCTGCGCGACAGCGCCAGCAAAAACTGGTGCACCGACTCGGGCGTCTTGGCCATCATGCGGTCGCGCAGGGCCATGTGCGCATAGCTGTCGAAGCCGGCGAGCTGGGCCAGCTCGCTGCGCAGGCCGAGCATCTGCTCCAGCAGGCGCACCGACGCCTGGGACGCCGTGCGCGACGCATAGTAAATTTTCTTGCGCGCGTCCTCGTCCTGGACCGTGCGCAGCGCCAGCGCGGCCTCGGCGCTGACGGCCGGCAGGCGCAGCGTGGCGCCGCGCGTGAACCGGCTGGCCACCGTGGGGTCCAGCCCGCGACAGGACGTGCTCGGCAGCGCCACCCACGGATCGGCGGGCGCCATCGAGTCCACAAAGCGCGTGCCGACCTCGCTGATCTGCTGCGACAGCTCGACGAAGCGGTCGCGGGACGCCTGAGGCAGGTTGACGGCCGATTTGGTAAAGTCGAGCTTGAGCATGTCGGCCACGGTGCGCTCCTCCTCGGACCAGCCAGACACCACGTCCGGGTTGGCCATGGCGATGCCCAGCTGGTCGTTGAGCACGGTCGTCGTGTTGAGCTGGTTCATGTACTGGTACGTGGTGGCCCAGGCCTCGTTGGCCGCCTGCTGCGTGTGCGCGTCGGGCGGCGTCGTGCGCACAAAGTCGCAGAGGTCAATGACGCGGCACAGCAGGTCGCTGAGACGGTCGAGGTCCCGCACAATGCCGCGGTACTCGTCGAGCGTCGAGGCGCGCGCCACCTTGTCGACGATGCGCTGTGCCTTGGTCAGGCTGGCGTGTGTAAAGTGCAGAAAGCCTGCAGGCTCGGTCAAGTACGCATTCCGGAAGAGGCCGGTTTTCTTGCCATGGGCAGCGCTGCTGGATGCTTTGAACGCCGCCCAGGCCGTTGGCGAGTCAAAGATCTCCCGGAGCGTGGTGTCGTCGTGCGTAATGCTGGCCGCGTGGTCGACGGGCGTTCGGAGCACGGACGAGGCAGCGGCAGCGGCAGCGGCAGCAGACGACGAGTCGTTGCCATTGTGGGCTGCCGCCTCACCAGCTGAAGTCGAGACGGTAGCTGAGGAGGCCGGCGTGCTCCAGAAGAGCGAGCGGCGTCGTGGCAGCTGCCCAACGCACTGGCGGCACACCCACGTCTGCGGCCGGGTGCGCGCAAACTTGATCATTGTGGTGGCGTATAAAGAGCGCTGAGCATGGCAGTAGAGAGGAAAGGAGAGAGGAGAAAGGACAAAGACGATTAAAGGGGGTGACGAGGAAGTCGTCCCGATGTCGTCGGTGCGGCAGGTGACACCGAGTTCCATCCGAATTCGCTGTTAGTGGGCATTGATATTTTCTCGCTGTAGTTTGCTTTTTGCCCTCGGTGGCTCTTGACCATGTTGCCTCCTGCCCTGTAATTCCGTCCTTTGGGCGGCTGCATCAGTGGTTATTCTTTCCCCTTACGGGCGCCAGTAACTAGTGGACCCGAATTAAATCAAATCAGATTTTAAATGCGAAAATGGACACGCAAAGCAGGCCACCCGGAAAATAGCCGCGTCTGCTTGGGGGAAGGTACGCTACTGCCGCGGACGGGAACGCCCAAAACTCGCCAGCTCGCCCCAAACAGCAGGCACGCCCCGAGCAGACGAAAAAACGCATCAAAGCAGCTTTTCGTTCCTTGTTTTCTCACTCATCACCAACTGCTCATCCACACCACCGCCCCATCGCCCGTCGGCATCACCACCTTTCCTCCCCATCCGACCGGCGTCCTTCTTTTCTTCGTCAATCGTTTCTGGGTTGGCCCAGTTTTGCAGCGGGTTTTGCTTCTTTTCGATTCCGTTTTGTATCGTTCTTTTTCCACACAAATGGCCGCCCGAGTTCTGTTCCATCGGGTTCGTCACGCTCCATCCCCTTGCCGCCAATTGGTCTTGCCGGGCGCGTCACTTTGTCGCAATGTATTGTGGCCGCAAAACTGACCTCGCCTGTGTGATTTTACAGACAGCCGCAGCGCCCGTCGCCGCAACACTGCTGCTGGGCGGCACGATGCTCTACCCTCGGGCAGCCTATGCCGAGGTTCCGGACAACTACGTACGTTGCGAGGAGGGAGACCAGCGGGATGCGGGATCGCACAGCCTTGGTAAATGCTAACACTGTACCAGCGCAAGCCCATCTACGACGACTACGACGCGCCGGCCACGTCGGCCACGCTGACGTCGACACCGACGCCTGCCTCGACCGACGACACCTCCTCGTCCTCTTCACCGTCTGACGCCTCCTCCATAATACCCTCGTTCTCGTCCGCTGCGTCGGAACCCCCCACGGCTGTCCGCCGCCCCCGCGGCCCGACGCCCACCGATCGCCTCGCCGGCCAGATCGGCCGCGCCCGTCTGTTCCTGTACCGCCAAGCGTGCAAGGCCGAGGACGGCGTCAACCGCACGGCCGACCAGCTGTTTGGCCTGGAGCGGTCGTTGACGGAGACGCTGGCGTCGCTGGCGCCGTCGCGCGAGAGCGGCGAGCGACTGCTGCCGGGCGCCGTGTACGTGCTCGTGGCGGGCATGGCTGGCAGCATTGTGACGCGGCGCAGCAACATTCTGCTGCGGGCGACGGTGCCCCTGGCGTTTGGCGTCGGCGCCGGGTGGGCGCTGCTGCCCGTGACGATGCGCAACTGCGCCGACCTGGCGTGGAAGTACGAGCAGCGCGTGCCGGCGGTCGCGGAGGCGCACCTGCGGACACGCGCGGCGCTGGAGCGGACGGCGAGCTTTGCCAAGGTGCACGCGGAGGTGACCAAGACGTACGCGGACGACAAGGTGCACGCGGTGCGGGAGACGGTCGAGGACTGGGTGAAGCAGGGGAAATAGGAGCGACGTCGTTGCGTGTGTGGGTGAAGGGTCACTTCCCGTTTTTATTGTCATATACGTGTATTACCTTTTGTATTTCCCCCCATTGTATTATAAAGAAGAAGGGGCGAATGCACCAAAACCAGGAGGATAGCATAGAAGGTCGTTTTACATTGTCAAATAATCATTATATTCCATCATATGCAGTTGTCGCAAGTCTAATCTAGTGTACAGAAAGTGTCGGGAGACAGCATGTAAAAGGAACAAAGGAAAGAATCCGGGTGGTGCACCTGGTCTCATAAGCTTGCTTCCACGGGCTGTTTCTTCTCCCCGTCGAGGCGGACCAAAAGGTGCAGCACCCGCTCGTACGTCCACATCGTAATCGCATTGGCTGGAGCGGCCTTCATCAGGCTGACCGTGAGGCCTCTGTACAAGCCGCGCAGACCCTCGGCCCGCAAAATGGTCTGCAGCGTCCGCACGACGTTGCCGTCGTACACGGGAATGTTCTTGTGCACGTAGCGGCTGCGCGTCGGGCCCTGCACTTGGATGCGTTTGCGCACGAGGTCGAGCGGGAAGACACACGTCTTGGCGGCCACGGCCGCCACCACGCCGGCAGCGGCGTCGCCGGCACCGATGTTCTGGCCCACATGGCCCGCCAAGCGGCCGGCGACGGGCTTGAGGCCCTCGTAGCACGCAAAGAAGGCGCCCATGTACGGCGCAATCTGGATCAGGGCCGGGCCCAGGCCACGGAAGAAGCCGCGGCCGCCCTCGTCGCGCGCAATGTCGCGCACGGCGCCGCGCAGGCTGGCATACACGCGGTCGGCCCCGCTCCCCTGGGCGGCAAAGCGGGTGCGCAGCAGATCGAGCGGGTACGTGGCGGCCGTAGCGGCCGCACCGGCCGCGGCGCCGGAGACAAACGAGTCGGTATGCGGCCAGGGCGCGGTGCCGGCGGCGGCATGCACACGGTCGAGAGCGACCGAGGTCGCGCGGTAGGCTGTAAACTGGACAGCGCCATAACACACGTAGAGCAGCTCGGCCGGGACGTTGCCCTTCCAGAGGCCCGCCAGGCCTTCGTGCCGTAAAATGTGACGCATGGTGCGCAGGGTGCCTTTGTACACAGGCCCGCCCTGGATGTCGCGGCGAGAAAAGAGAAGGGGGTCGGAGAGGGAGTGGGACTGCAGCTGGAGGCGGATCTTGACGACGTCGAGGGGGGCGACGATGAAGCGCGCAATCAGGCCGGCCGTGCCGCCCGCGACGACGACCTGCATCCTGGTGCCCTTGCATGTGTTAGTGAGAGTCTTGCAGCCTTCCGTATGCGAACCCTTATCTTTAATCGTCTCCCATCGTCTTCCATCGTCTGTCACCGTCGTCTGTCGCTTCTTACCTCATCTTGGAGGCGGTTTCCCTTGCTAGACATGCATGCGTGTGGCGGCTAGCCGGCAGCCTGCCTTAGAGGCTGGAAAAATGTCGCCTGCAGGTGAACCACCAGCCTGGTCGGTTAGGCTATGGGCGGGTCAGATAAAAGGGTGATGATGTCGTGCCGTGGTAGAGGAATTGATGTCGCCGTGAAAATAGACGTCAGCGTTGACGGCGAAGGCGCCGAAAGGGGAAGTCGCTTATGCTGGTTGTTGGGGATGACGATAACTAAAAAAAGGCAGGAACGGAAGGCGCGATAACAAAGAAAAAAATGCCCGTGTTTGGTTCGCCAAGCGGAATTATCGAATTGTTTTGCGAATAAAATTTACCTGTCGCGGCCTATCATAGCAAGCGGGTATGCCTCCCTAGCGTGTCAGTACGCCGCCGCAAGCCGCTGCTATTAAGCCGACAGCACGCTAACATGCTACGTCATATGCGCTGAAGTACAGCGTGCATCCCCTGGAGACAGATTCGAGGCATCGCCAAAGAAGACGATGTTCGCATCGCAAAAGATATACCCTTGGACCGAGGCCAGGGTTTCTTTCCATTTTCGTTTTGCTCATTGTCCGTCGTACGCAGACGTCACACAAGCACAATCATGCATTTATCGGAAACGCCGCAGTCCTCGCCACGCGTTCTGCAGGATGGAAAGATATGTTCCAGTCATAGACAGGCGGTCATTAATTGATGGTGTGGCTTTTGGGTCCGAGGACTCAATTGACATGGTGCTGTGTAGGACAGCCAAGCCAGTCGTTTTTGTTGTCCCGATATGAGAGAAGAAACAATGCCTGGAAATACAGAAGATGGGCTGGCGCGGGTCGTGAAAGACGATGGATCTGTGAGATTGTTGACATAACATTGCACATGCAAGTGACGTACGACATACAGCATATACAGTCAACTCTCGTAACGTACTATGGCACCGGGGTGAAGATCATCAAGTTGCCGTCAAAGGGGTGGCCATAGACGTCGACGTTGCGTCGGATATCGGATCGAGCCGAGGCCAATGGCCAAAGTCGACAATGTCGCACTGGAAAGAGCTGAGTGAGTGACTGAGGAGAGGAGCTGATCTCGCGGGTGCCGTTGCAGTGCCGTCCAGTTGAGTAAACGGGACGCTGTTCGTTTCCTTCTATATGGCACGTTGTTATTGTCCTGTTCTTCGGGCTGTGACTGTTCAGCCGTGTGGTCGTCTGTTGTTTCCAATAAAGATATAGGATATCCAATCCGTCCTATCGGCTGTGTTTCAGCCGGCAGTCGTCGACGCGCGATCGGGAGACGCATTGAAACGGAGAGAGAGTCACGAAAAGGCTGCAGCCGGGATTCACTCTCTTCCCTTGTCGTCTTTCGTCTTGCCACTGCCTCTTTCCTCTTTTCCTTCTCCTTGTGCCTTCCCCCACGGCCGACGTCCTCACAGCGGGACCCAATTTGGCAAGAGGACGAGCACACCAAAAGCCACCATCGTACCTTCCCTGGACGTGGGCCGGCCTCGCTTGCGAAACAACACGCGCTGGACCCCAGGCGTTGTTTCCTCGACGCTCATTGGTTCCATCTGCCCGAAGCGCATGTGGCCAGGGCGGACGGAGAGAGGGGCGGTACCGGTGGAGACCTTCAGGGCCTCTCCTCTGATGCTGTAGAACTGGTACGAACAAAGCGCATTTGGGGCCATTTCGTGCAGAGATTCCCCGTGGAGGCAGGAGCGACTAGTGGAAAAAATAGCACTTTCTCCATTCGACAAGAACGTTGCATCTGGCGTGGGCGGTGCCTGTCTGTCCCTCGTGCCTTCCTCTGCGTCCTCGTGCGTCCCGTTAAGACCCTCGTCGCTCCTCCCCTCACATGCGAATCGTGCACCTGGGCTCCTTCCTTTGGCTCTCACACACTCATTTTACTTGGTTCTGGGATACTCCTTCTCTTTTAAAACAGCGTTGCCCCCCCTCCTTCCCCCAAACTCACCCTCCTTATCACCAAAGATCGACGTCTTTCATTCTCGTCAACTTCACTTTTCCTTCAGCCTCCTCTCATTCTGGCTGAGGACCGTCCGCTGTGCCATACCGCAACCGACCCACCCCCTGGCAGAGTGCCCTTGCAGCACATTGCAGAACAAAATCAACGAGTCAGCAGGAAGCAACCAGCAACTGTCTGCATGTGACTGATAGTCAAAAAGGCAGCGATCGACCCAAGACAAGACCCGTGCGATCGACGACGCAAACTACCTGACGAAGCGTTTACACCTCGATTTACGTTTACAACAACATTTATCATAAAAACCTTACCAGAAACACCATTTGTCGACTGACAAAACTTCTTGTTCTTGTCCTCTCTTGTCCTCTCTTTCATCCCTCCTCTTCTCTCCCCTCTCCCCACCGCACGCACCATGGCAGAGGTCGTCCGCCCGCTCGACCCGCGGGACATTGTGGCGCCTCTGCTGCCGTCGCTGCCTGTCGCCGCCATCGCCTCCCAACCCGCCTCGGGCGTCCTCCCGCTGCTCTCGCCCATCCTCCGCCAGCGCGTCCAGTTTTTGTCCGCGTCAAGCTCCGAGCCCTGGATCCGCCTGCTGTCCTACGACCCGGCCAAGGCCGCCAAGCTCGCCGAGATTGCCCGCAGCGCCCGTCTCGAGCCGCACCCGGTCTCGGGCGAGATCGAAATCGACTGGGACTCGAGCACGGGCGACCACGTGGAGACACGGTACAAGCGGCTGGACGTGGAGACGCTGCAGGCGCTTGTGCTGCTGCGGGACCTGGACCTCGTGTTCCGGCTCGTGCACTGCGCGGGCGACGAGCAGGGTGCCGGCCCGGCGGGCGGAAGCAGCGGCTGGCGGGTGGGCGAGGTGAGTGTGCCGGACGTGCCCGATGCGTTTGCGTCCTTTGGCGGGCACGCCACGGTGGCCGAGGCCGAGGGTGCCTTTTCCGCAGGCGCGGGCGCAGCGACGGCGTTGGCTGCAGGCACCGCCAACCCAACAAACAACATACCAGCTCTTAGCAACGCGAACTCGACAACCGACGACGACGACGAAGACGACGACTACTGGGCACGATACGACGCCACGCCCGCCCGCACACCGGCCGTCAAGCGCTCGCCCGCGCCCCCTTCGATACGACAGGCCACCCACAACAAGGACAGCAGCAGCTACGCCGGCCATGATCCCAGCAGCCACCACCCCAACGCCGAGGCCGAGGACGCCTACTTTGCCCAGTACGACACCGTCCAGCCGGCCATGGACAGCCACGATCCAGACGAGGTGGTCGACGGCGAAGAGGGACAGTCGGGGCTGACGGGCGGCGTCACGGCCGGCTTGATTCGCAGCCACAACCTCGGCCAGCAGGCGGCCGCCGCGGCGGCCGCGGCGGCCGCGTCGTCCGGCGCTCTGGCACCAGCACCAGAACACGCCGTCGTTGACGACGCGTACGAGGTCGACCACGAGCGCCTCGCCAACCTCGTGCACCCGCGGCCGGCGTCCGCGTCGAGCCACGGTTCGTCGTCGCTGGGCGGTGCCGGTGGATCCGGCGGGTCGGCCGTGATCGTGTCCAAGCTCGAAGCGTCGGCCGGTCGCCAGGAGCAGAGCGAGTTTGGTGTCAAGCAGCACGTCTCGCGCAGCATCAAGAGCCTGTACATGCTGGCGCGCGCCTCGGGCATCGACCGCGACGAGTTTGAGCAGCTGGTCAAGACCGAGCTGGACATGCTGTCGATGCTCGAGGAGTAGGACGTGGCGTACTCGTGGTTGTTTTGTTTTCTGTATTTATGTTGTATATGCTGTCTCCTTCCTCTCTTGCATCTGCGGCGTTTCGCGAGCGTCTACTTCCTTGCCGTTTTCTGTTGGAGTACTGCATCGGAGCATCTGGGTTCGGCATTTTGTGTCTGCGCTTCTGTCCCGCTTTTGTCTTGCTCATATACTTGCCTTTTCGCGTTTTGTATTTTTTGTATCTGTCGTGACGACAAGTTCGATATAACTTCACATAGCCTTCGCTTTTGTATTTCTGCAGCCTTTTCACAAAACTATATTCTGTATTCCGGAATGCTCTGGTCTATGTTGATATATTTTGTCTTGTGACTCGTAGGACTTTGCCAAGGGTGGACGCAATTCCGAGGTCCACTGTAATGCCCTGTTAATGCCCTGTTAATGCCCTGTAATGCCCTATAATCGACTCGCTGTGGAATGCTGTGCTAAATGGCGGTCAAGACCGGCAGAATCGGGCATTTGGCGGCAGCAAACGATTTTTTACCCGCCAGCGGCTACAGCCCAGAAAAAGCTTCAAAGTAGCGGGCGCGTGCGACGATACCACGACACCACTCACGCGACACCGCATCCCGACGACGACCGGCGGCCACTGCACACCCCGTGACAGCGTCAATTGATCGACATCTACTCGCGTCCTGCACCATGTTCCGTCCGAGGTTACGGGCGCCGGCCGCGCTCGGCGGTAACATCACCATCAGCAGCAGCTCTGGAGCATCCATGTTGGCGCGGCGGCCGGCACAGAGCGCGCTGGCGCCAATAGCACAGGCCCGCCGCAGCATACACCACCTGCCCGTGTCGCGCCACGATGCCCGTGTTGGCGTGCCCAACCTGCTGTCCGCCGAGGGCTTCGACCTCGCCTGGACGCAGCACATGACCCTGATGCTCAACCGCCTGAACCAGCTGGCCGCAGGTATGGCCAATGTCCTGTCCTCTGCCCCTCGGTCCTACGAAGCGGACCACGCCGGCACATGCCGTTATCACCGCGATTTTCCATCCTAGTGCCGTCCCGCTAACCCCTACCCCTACCCCTACAGGCACCACATACGAGGACCGCGAGCTCAAGAGCATCATCATCCGGACGGCCGGCAACCAGAGCAGCGCGGCCATCTTCAACTACGCCAGCATGGCCCACAACACCGACTTCTTCTTCAAGCACATCATCCCCGCGTCCGCATCGCCGGCCGAGGCCGCGGCCGCACGCGAGATCCCCGCGACGCTGCGCCTGGCCATCGAGGACAACTTTGGCAGCGTCGAGACGCTGCGCCGCGAGTTTCTGGCCATTGCCCAGGGCATGTTCGGCCCCGGCTTCATCTGGCTCGTCAAGGCCAACGGCCTCAACCAGATGGGCCGCGGCGGCGACAGCCTGCGCCTGCTGAATACGTACCACGCCGGCTCGCCGTACCCGGGCGCGCACTACCGCCGGCAGATGACGGACATGAACACCGTGGGCGCCGAGGTCGCCGAGAACGAAGACGACCCGGCCGAGAACTGGCTCAAGCGGCAGGCGGTCGCCGCGGACCCGAGCCTGTGGAAGCAGCCCGACCGGCGCCCGCCGGGCGGCGTTGAGGCCATTCCGCTGCTCTGTGTGAGCACGTGGGAGCACGTGTGGCTGCGGGACTACGGGCTGGGCGCGGACGGCTACGGCGGCAAGGCGGCGTTTGTCGAGGCCTGGTGGAACGCGATTGACTGGGAGGCCGTGGCGAGCCTGGCCAACCTGAACCGGCCGAAGTTGAAGACATAGGACGGACGGCGCGAAGGACGACGAAGACGACGGGGACGGTGACAGCCAGAAGAGTGGAAAAGAACCAAAAACAGACGAAGCGGAGACACCATCTGGCGTTGTATATGGCCATACTATATTTTGTACGATAGACAAAAAGAGAACAAAACATCCCAGCGTCAGTTGCTTTAGGTGTGCTCAAGCCTAGGCTCAGTAGGTTGCGCTGCGACATAACGTCTCACAATATTCTCATAACGGATGAAGTCATGTGATTGCCTTAGGTTGCAGTCTGGGACGGCACTTTTTATAGGAACTGCTTTGTAAACTACGCATTTGGGTGACAGTCACTTGTGCATCTTTGCGAGCTTGGTTAAAGTATATATTACTCAAAATACCGTCCCATGACAAGGAGCGTGGTGTATATAGAGAGAGTTAAGGTCCGTCGTGAGAAGGAGTACATAATATGAGTGAAGGAAAGAGAACCAGACAAATGAGAAAACGGTCCAGAGCAGTCACAAAAATCCATAGGTATCCCAGTTTCATCCAAAGCTATGGTATGCAAAGTAGTCAAGAAGAGAAGGTGAACAAGAAAGAAAAAAAAAGGAACAAAGGGGAATGAAGAGAGAATGTAATAGGTGGAAGAAAGGTTAAAGAGACAGACCGTTGAGGTAGGCAGGTATATCGCGGTGCAGAAAAAGGGAAAATAAAAAGGCATGAAACCATGAAAACAACACAATAAAAACAAGCTGCAACTATGGTCATCCAATTTCATGCTGGAGCTGTAGCTGTTGCCACCACACTTGGGTCAGACTAGATCATATTGCCATTGACACTGACCTCAAAGCCCTCGCCCTTTTGGCGCATGGCCTTGGCCAGCATCAGCTCGCGCATCCACTCGATGCGGTCGTCGCGGCTCTTGACGGCAAAGTGGTGCGTCTTGCCGGTGCCGTTGACCGCATCGAGGGGCGCAGGCGCGGAGGACGATGTGGACGCGGTAGACGACAGAATGGACGCCGACGACGGCGTCAGACCGCCGTGGCTGCCGGACACCGGCATGGCGCTGTCGCGCTTCTTGAGGCGCACGCCGCCCTTGGCATCCTGGGGGATCAGCTGGAACGCAAAGGCGGCGACATCGTTCTTGGACGAGCCCGACGCCACGTTGTCGGCGCTGCCGCGGCGAATGTTCATGGCCTTGAAGGCGGCGTTGAGTTTGCTGGAGGACGCGGCCATGGTGGAGCAGGCGATGGCGTAGTCGTCAATGTCGACGTACTCGAGGGTGCTGTGGTGCATGCTGGCCTTGTCCTTGTGGATGGCCATGCGCGTGCCCTTGAGGGTGACGTAGCGGTCGTTCCACTCGTGGCGCAGCATCTTGGTCTTGCGCTTCTTGACCTCGCCCTGGTAGCTGATGCCGCCAGAGGCAGAAGCAGCACTGTGCATGCTGCCACCGGCTGACGTGATGGCCGTGGAGGCACCCGAGACAGCCGATGCAGCCGAGCCGAGCGTGCCCGTGCTGGCGGAGGCAAGAGACGACGACGACGAGTTGAGTGTCGACGTGATCAGAGACAGCGGGGCAATCGCCTTCTCAAAGGTAGCCCGGTCGGGCGACCACGGGTACTTGACGCGGGGCGGCGGCTGCAGGTGACGGGCGCCAGCGTTGTTGCCGGCGTTCTGTTCTTGACCCAGACCCTCCGGGCTCACGCTGCGGTAGGTCGGGCGGTGGCCCATGGCCGATGCGGCGCGGGGCATCCCGGCAGGCATGACACGCGGGGCGGCGGACACCTGGTTCTCGGCCAGCGAGGGCAGAACCGGGAACGAAGGACGGCGAGCCGAGGCGCGCGACATGGTGCGGGCCAGCGGCGCCCGGTAGTTCATGTCGGGCGGGACAGACTGCGAGGCATCGCGGGCGACAGGGCCGAGCGGGACGGCCGTGACGGGCACGTCGACCTCGGTGAAGGGCGTTCCGAAGCGGTACGGCGCAGTCGGCGTGCGGCTGTCCGGAGACTCCTCGATGGCGGTGTTTGTGTAGGACGTGGTGGACGTTGGTGCAGCGGACGCTGTCTCTGCCGACAGGGGGTAGGAGGTGATTGGGAGAGCAGCCACAGCGCCGGCGTCGGCCCCGGCCGAGAGGCGCCGCTGCTCTTCCAGGTGTTGCTTATCCTGCTGCTGTTGCTGGAACTGCAAAAAGGCCTGGTTGTCCGGGATGGTGTGCGTCTGGCGCAGCTGGGAGGGGATGGCCAGCTTGGGCAGCGTGCGCAGACCCTCGTGCGGCTGCTGGACGCGGCTGGGGAACAGCTCAAAGGGTGGCGTGGGGGGCACCTCGCTGGACGTGACGTGCTGGTGCTGGAAGTCGAGGAACTGGCGCACGTTGTCCTGGGGATCGCGCGACTGGACGGCGCGCAGGCTTTCCTCCTCGAGCGCAATCGGTGCCTGGACGAGAGTGCCGGGACCCATGACATCGGACGAGGCAACCACAGAAGGGATGGCGTCGGACATGGGGCGGAAGACGTCGTCGTTGGGGACGATGGCGCGGGCCGTCTCAGGGTTGCCGGGGTCGCCGGCGACCATGATGACACCGCCCTTTTCCACGTCGACAAAGGGGTGGTCCTTCTTGAAGGCCTCCATCATGCGCTGGTTGCGGCGCCACTTGCTGCAGTTCTCGCCCTTGGAGCACTGGTGCGGCTTCGGCATCATCTGCTCAATGCCGACGATGGAGACGGACTCCATCGGGGTGATGGAATCGTCGGCGGACATCGGGAGACCGGGCGAGGCGCGGGCCGGCTTCCTGCGGCGAGAGCTGGCGCAGCGGCGCATGGGTTTGTTGTTGCCGTTGCTGCCGCTGTTCAGACCGTCTTTGACGCTCACCTCGCGACGCAGTTCACGGCGCACCTCGCGGTCGGGCTCGTCCTCGATGGGGGTGTCGGGCCGCGGCTCGGCGGTCTTGACGTTCTTCATGGTGTTGATCTGGTTCCAGACGTTGGTGCGGACACCAAACGAGGGGATGCCGAGTTCCTTGAGGTCTTCGAACTTGAGCGTAATCAGGATGCTGCCGGTGATGTCATTCTCGATGAAGCGTTCGCAGACAGGAAGCTCAATGCCAGCATTCAGCATCCACTGCGCGACCATCTCGGGCGACCACGCGGCGAGGGTGGCGGTGTCAAGCTCCTCGTGGGAGAAGCGGAAGGGGCCGCTCTGGGCCTGGGCCTGCTGCTGGCGCGTTGGAGGCAGCGGGGTGATGCCGTGCGGAAGAGGCACGCTGTTGTGGCCCTGCTGCAGCTGCTGTTGCTGCTGCTGCGGCTGTTGCTGCTGCATGTGGAAGGCGACGGCGGCGCTGGAGGGGGCTTTCGGTGTGAGGGGCGATAGGCTGAGGGCGGTCTGGAACTCGGCGGAGAGCATCGACATGCGGAAGAGGTGCGGGCCGCGGGGACCTTCAACAGGCTTGGCCAGGTCGGTGACCAACGGCAGGTCTGTGTGCATGCGACTTGACCGAGGCGTCGGGACCTCGTCGTAGGAAGAGACGGTGGTGAAACTTGGCTGGCCCGACTGTCATCAGTTAGCGGTGCTCAAGATGATGGCTTGCATCTCCATTTTGACGTACCGAATTCATGCTCCCCCGTGGGGAGTTGTTGCCACCGTCGACGCTCTCGTCGTCGCTCTCGTCGTCGCTCAGAATGTAGTCCTCGTCGAAATCGGACTCCATGAATTCTGTGGCGACGGAGACGGGCCGTTCTTGGACGCCCTTGAGACTGAAGAAGGACTCGTGCAGCAGCATGGTGTTCCTTTGCTTCATCTCCTGCGGCGGCCTCCGCGACGGCGCATACAATTGTGCGGACTGCGATGTTAGTATACAGGTGGTGGGAGGCAGGCGGTGATGCTTGTACATGGTGTTGTATCGACTCACCATTTTAAATAGTGGCAGCCGGTGTGTCCAGCCTTGGTCTTTTGTCGTCGTATACCGATGTGAGTGACGTCGCTTTCTTTTTTTATTTTGTGAGCAGCGGTGAGATTGCTTTCTTTACAAATTTGTTGTCGGCGATTATGTTTCGAAACGGTCGAATAGTTCCGGTGATGTATTTTTGAATTTTGGGTTTACCGTTGCCGGCGGGGCACTCTTTCTTTGTATGTCCTTCGGCTCGATCAACGAGGGGAGAGACAGTCGTAGGCAGAGTGGCAGTCTTTTGATATATGGATGCAACACACAAGCGCACTTGGTTGGGCGGTTGTTTGAGAGAGAGACAGACAGAGACAGAGACAGAAACCAAGACAGAGAAAATAATGGAAGCTTCTTTTTCAGGGGTAACAGAAAAACGAACAAAATTGGCAAAACAGAGAAACAGGAGAAAAAATCAGTCAAATCATTCTGATGCCGGAAGATGGGCGGCTACAGATGGTTATGTATGGGAAGCTTGGGATGTTTGCGATGGGTAATCGAGGGCGCAGTGTCAGTGTGCAAGTGCATGGGATGGATATTCTTAGGAACAGCGAACCAGACCAGCGTTGCAGCAGGGTGCAGCAGGGTGCAGCACGAGTGTGCTCAAAAAAGAAACAGGCCTCGAAAGAGTGTGGGCCGAACGGCAGCGGGCTGGAGGATGGTTGACAGTGGACTGTTTTGGAGAGGCTGCACCTGGCAAACGAAGAGGCGGGCGATTGTGACGAAAAAAGGTGCGGTTGGGGGGTCACAGCACATAGCACACAGCACACAGCACAGAGCAATTTCTCCGGACACAGCACTTGTCAGATGCAGGTCAACCATCACCTGTGATGGGATTTTGGAGAGTCCAGGGTGTGCAATATTTGAGAGGAGATTGAAGAGTGTCTCCATATGCTGTGATGAGAGTTGAGTTTCGATCGCACAGATGGCCGTGGAGTACGACATACGGCAGCCGACGAACAGAGATGCTGTTTCTGCTCGGTTTCTTTTTCTGTTCCTGTTGCTGTTCTGTTTCTGCTGATATGCTGCTGCTTGATGCAGCCTCTGCTGTTCATTGTGGATCAACACATCGCGATGCATTAGATGCATCAGCGGCATTCTCGTCTGCACGCCGGGCCTTTCCTGGCTGCTTTTGGCCCCCCTCCCGTTCTGTCGAGTCTCTCGCTCACGTTTCTCGTGCTTCTCCTGCCTCTGCTGCTTCTTTCGTTAGCGGTGATCAAGAAGATAAGAATAGCAACAACAGCAGAGACTACTGCAGCGACGCGCCGGCGGTTAACCAGGGCGGTAAAGAAAAAGTGGGCGCAAAGAGAGGTCCCACAGAAAGCAGGAAAGCAGAAAAAAGGACATAACGACATACAGAAGTATTTCGTACTGGCAGCAGAATGACTGCAAGTGACTGGGGTTGGTGTGGTACTGTGTGATGGACGGGGGGATGTAAGTGACAATGGTGGAGCTCGAGGTTACATTGAGGTGAAGAGAGAAGAGAGGAGAGAGAGAGAGACAAGAGGAGGGGGAGAAAATACAGGGATAAAAAAGATACATGCAAGTTGGGGGGAAAGAGCGACTGAGTGCAAGTCCTGCTGTGCGGGCAAGTGCACTGACGAGGGCATCGCACTTGCACTTTGGGCACTTACACGGCGGGTGGTGGTGGTGGGCAGGAGCGCACGGGCGCCTCGAGACGGCGGTGTGATTGGTGCGAGCTTGTGGACCACGGGAAGGTACGATGTGCACATTTTTGTGACCGTTGGCCAGAGCCATGCCGACAAAAGAGGAAAGCACCAAGGACCAGAAGACAAGACACGCAGACAGAGACAGAGAGAGATAGACAGAGACACACACAAGAAATGGAGGGTTGACCCTCGCGCCGATTGGCCATAATAAGGATGCTGTCTGGCCAGATGCAGACGACCAAAAAAGCACTAGCACGCCATTGGACAGAACGCGAGGAAGCTGCCCATCGCATGGAGAGAAAGCTGTCCAATGAATGTACCTTCCAGCAGTAATTCCGTTGCAAGATACTTTGCATGGTCTTTGCGAGGGCATGAGGTGTTGGGGGGTGTGAAGGAGGGAAGGCACGAGGGACAGGACCAGAAAATCACAGTTGAATTGCTGCAGGTAAGCGCCGACAGCCCTTTATTTTGATTGGCTGCGTGTTTATGGTCTCCTTCCCTCTTTCCCTCGAACAGCAGACCCCACCTTTTTCGCAGCTCCCAGTGCAACTCCCGACCTCCGTGGTCGCTCGCCCTCTGTGCCCAACGGCCTCTTATGCCTCTTATGCAGTGGGCCAGCATCATTGTCGGTTGAGGGACGTACGACATACAGAGTGTCGGAACACAGCGATCTCAGTCCGGTTTTCCTTGAATGCGCCGGCCTTTGGCCTGGCCGCGGCCTTGGGCCGCGACCGTTTCTCGCCTCTTTGCCACGATTGTCCAGGAGGCCTCGAACAGGCATAATCAACAGAGCAAGGGAGCAGAGCACAGAGAGCAGAGAGCAGAGAGCAGAGGCAGCTGAGAGAAAGGCCAACGACAATAAAGTCACGAGGCCATGTCAGCTGGGTTCTTCGTCGCAGTGCAGTGTGCATGTCCGCCCCAGTTTCCTGCTTTCCCTGCGCTGCTTTCGTGCAGAAAAGCAGGACACAGGGGAGAAGAAACGGGAACGGCCGCCGCATCGGCCGCGTTGTGCGCATGAAAATAGCGAGGCATTGGGGGGCGTCCAATGCTTCAAAGGAAATGACTTGCAAACAACATCCGTCCTTTCCCTCGTTTTCCCGTCCACCTCGTCACACAAACAAATGAATTGAATGCAGGAGCGGACACCCAGGCGAGCACAGTCGATGCGCCGTGCTGTGTAAAGGATGCAGGGGCTGTAATGATGTTGTTTTCTCTGCATGTAAACCGCACCGTTTTTGGTGTGCTCGCAATCTACGGAATGGCATGAAACGATTCCTCCGATTGCAAGCCGAGCTGTGAGCAGACCGCCTGAGAGGGACGTCTCAATTCACATATTTTCGTGAGTGCACGACAAGCGAATATACATACATTGTGCTTTATACGGCGTTCTATGTACAACACCATTCTGCAGCCAAACCATACACAATTGCGACTGCATCTGCAGTCGACAGAATGAGGCAAAGTCGACCGTAGAGTATGTGCAGAGAGACCCAGGCAACAGAAGGCTGCAGCCCAGAATGCAGCCCGACGTGCAGACTCGACGACCGTCCTTGTCTATCTGTTACAATCCGTCTTCCCCCTCCGCTTTTCGTCTTCCGCCTGTGCTTTCGTCCTCCGCAATGTACCCGACCTGCAGTCGTCTGGCCCCCAATGCTGACGAAAGAGGGGCTTCTGCTTTCTTTTCGGCAGAAACGTCGTTAGGCTAGTTTAAACCGACGGTGGCGAAATCAGCGGCAATGTCGTTCAGTTTAACAAAGGGTCCAACCGTCGGTGGACGGTGGGAGCTAGTTCAACCTAACGGTCCGTGCCATGGCTTACAAGGAGGGGGACACAGCAAAGGAGTGCTACGAAGGACATGTACAGAGGATGTCGTACTCTGTACGCCGTCCACTTTGCATAGTGTCATTCGGTGAGACAGTGATTGACGAACCAAACGACAGAAGACGGTAACGGCCAGGCGGAGCAGAGACGAAGCGAGCTTAAGTGAGGAGAGCAAGACACGGAAATACGCTACTTCCTTTCACTTGGCCATTTTTTATTTTTATTTTTATTTGCACCCGGCTTCTTGCGGAAAGGAAGAGGGGAGAACATGAGAATAAATCGAGTCTAGGCCGTCTCGGCCGTGTTGGTTGACGGTGCGTCTTTCGTCTTTTCGTCTTTTGTATGTTAGCGTCCGTTAGCTTCAGTTTGGTCGTGTAAGTCGCTGCCCAATGGCAGGCGGTAGCAGGGATTGTGTTCTCGATGCAGCAATTTCGGCGTGACCAGGCGAAACGGAAGAGCGATAAGATGGGCACATGACTTGTCATGTCGGGCTGACACAAAAAAAGGAAACCGAGAGTCAGTCCGCAGCAACTCGATGACGTCCGTCTTGACGTCCAATTGTCTCTCATAGCCTCCCACGGCCTCATTTTGTTTATTTTTCTCATTTCCTCTTCCTCCAATGGCCTCTCTATGCTGTATTTGGTTCGCCCTCGGTTGCTCCGCCGATCGCCAGGGTCAACAGAAACGAGGCCCGGATTTGCCTCTCGCAGGCAGAAGAGGAGCAAGGGCAGGAATCCACGAATAAAATAAAACGACGAAAAAAAGAACTCAACAAAAAGAGGCCTCGAACGACAGGGACTCACCGCCTCGTACTAGGTCACGAGGGTGTGTAGTTAGGCCGGGCCCAGCCAGAGCTCGCAGGGCCGGGGCTATTCGAGGCCATTTGACCATTTTCTGTGCATTTTCTCTCTTCATTCTTATTTTATGTATTACTCCATCTCGGAGCATCGTCCCTCATGACCCGTAGCCGATCTTTCAGGCCTGCGAATGAGAGTCAACAGTGGGCCTTTCTTGATGCTGAATGGTGAATGTCTTACGGGGTACGGAGAACGAGGTAGCACGACGTAATTCCACGGGTCTCTCGCAAGGTCGTGATGCCTACCAAAACACACAGCGTTTTCTCCAGGAGGCGGTCACCTCGTCCCCGGACTTGTAGCGGTTGCACGAGGTGTAGTGGCTTGTCACGCGGCAGCAGCACGAGGCAAGAACGACCCAAGACGCTGTGTGACTACTTTGTATGCATCGGAAGCGGGGCGAGAAAAAGCGTGTCAACACTTGAAGTGCATAGGTGGTTTCCGTTTACGGAATGCCAGTTGTGCACAAAGTGGAGTCGACATCGACAAAGGCCGAGCCGCAGTTTGGGAAGGAAGGAACGCCAGAGAGGACAGAGACAATCAAAAGAAGCAAAGAAGCAACACGTCGACATGAAGAATGCCGTCGCACTGCAGCTTCGTACGGGGCGGTCGTGCTCGTTGTGTCTCAGCTGTGGTTTTTGTCCAGGCCTGCAGTACACCGTCCGGTGGGAAGGCTGGGATAATAACACGACGATATGTCCCAAAGTCGGAAAGTCTCGAAAGTCCTTAAAAAAAGTCCTTTAACGTACGACATACAACATACAAACAATGCACAGTCCCAATGCACCGTCCCGGGCGGCGGTCCAAGGTGAGGCCGCAGCAGCTGGTCGCAGCCGAGTGCAGTGGAGCGGTTCAGTGGTACCGTGCAGGATGCAGCACGCACGGCTGCACGGATGTTGTGGTCCAGTCCATCGAGACGTAGACATAGACACTCACATGCGTGCATGTGGCGTAAATGTGTGACAGGACACGGCAGACGTGGAAACACAAAAGTGTCTTGGATGCATCTCTGTAGAACGTTGGGCAGATTCAAGGCGTTGGCTCTCCCGGGCAGGTGCGGCTTTCTTGAGGCGCCTGCAGGTGGAACAGTCGTACTTTTCCAGAAGTGTCTCGGGATAGGGAGACACAGAATAACACAGACAACGAACACAGACAACGAGATTCGACTGGCCATCCACATGGCTTGGGAAATGTTTCCTCGCACAGACTTGCAGGTACCGTCAAGGAATGGCTTGCCAGTGAAAATGAAGAAATGAAACGTGAACAACGTACGGTACTCTGTACTGGAAGGTTATTTTTTTTAAAAAAAATAATAAGAGACGATGTTTTATTTAGTTGCTTACTTTACATTATATATAAAGTATATTTCACTATTTTGTTGTGATTGTTTTACTCTACTACGTTTTTAAATATGACTAAATTGTTTATCTTTAAGACATTGAATATAATAATTTTGAAATATTCCCGTGTGGATAACTTGAGCATCACATCGACTGCATGTCATGCCTTCCACCAGAAGCCGCCTCATTCCGACACCGGCAGTCTCTGTAAATAATGACAGAACCTAAATATGAGTGCTCTTAGTGACCACAGTGATGTTGATTGTTTGCTTGTATCACATATCATATCTCTGTCTTCGCTTGCAAACTTTGAGTATTTACCATTCGGTGACTATATTCATGCCTTTTGACACAATCAAACACGGATAACCTCACATCCAATCGCCTCCGGACCAAAAGGCACGCTGTACGTCGCAACCCTTCAGTCTCACATGATGAAAATGCAATGCGGCCTTTTCGTCCCTCTGCATTTGTTTGCCTTTCCGTTTGCTTCTCTCCCCCTTTCCCGTCACATCTCGCGATCCTGCACGACAAAGTTTGCTGCGGCCGTGAAGCAGGTGTCGATTCTGGCCTCGGGTTGGTCTGCTGGGCCAAATGTGTGATGAGACGGAGATAGGGTCCTGTGGGTTGCGGGTTGTGGGTTGCGGATTGTCGGGGTGCATTGTCCAGTGACAGCCGGCATTGTGACAGGACACTGGACATACGGCACAGGCGTCAAGTCTCTGTGCATGTTGAATTCTACGCTGTCAATGGGCAGGCCCTAGGGAGTATTCGTACTCGGTATTTGAAGTCACTCCTCTTCATTTGTGGTCGCATGAATGCTCGTTGTTTCTTGTGAGCTTCAGCTTGAAATGTAGGTGAAAAGAACGAAATAAAAAAGAAGGAAACAAAACACTGCCTTCCCGTCCCGCGACTCCTTTCAGCTCTCGTTTGCGAATGGATTGTGATGGTCGCGTTATTTTCTATGTTCTATTTCCCGCTCAAAAACGGAAATGGCTGGCTCAGCACGCCTCGAGGCTGGACTTGCCTATATCCAGCCATATTTACGAAATACTTTTTCATCCACTTTGCCTCTCGCTTCATGCCGTCGTATTATTGACCCCCGCCTGCCAATATTTCCATGCCCGTTTGCATTTGTGCAATTGTGCATCTGTGCGCAAAGACCTTGTGAGAAGGTGGTCGATGTGGATGTTGCGGATGTGATGGAGAAAGGTTTCTTTTTGCCATCGTAAAGACATGGGTTGTTCAGCTGTGATGAGACGGGGCAGACGGGGAAAACGAGAAAAAAAGATTGCGAAAGATTAGATTTCGAAAGAGACAAGCCCCCAAACCCCCAAAGGCAGATTAGATGCCCCCAAGAAACTAATGTCGCTTTGTTGCTTCCCCGGCCACCACCCTGCCACTCGCTGCCACTCTCTCCTACTGGCACGTCCTGTCCGCGGTGGTTCCCTCGCTGCAATGATCTACGACGCCCCCTACCCTTGCTCCCTCCCGTCTTGCATGAACAGGCCAGGCCTGGCTATTGTCGTCACTCGTATGCGCAGCGTGTCATTTCATCTTCAATTTTTGGCCCCCAACTATTGTGGGTAGAGGGCACTAGCGGTCAACCGTCTAAACTGTAAATCGTACATAGTACATGCATTGTACGAAATATCGTGGTGGCCATTGGACGCACGGGCATCCATTTAAGCCTGTCTTACTTCAGCCTCTTACGCACACTGGAAAATTAACGGTTTTCGACGTAGTCCTCGTCTACCGACTGAATATTCAGTTGGGGCAGAGACGAGTAACAAAACAAGTTGGGGGGGACACATGCTCTCTTACACTGACGTACATTTATTCATTGATTCTTGAGGAGACTCGCCGCCAGTCAACCGTGGTTCCCAGTGAGGGGGATGTGCAGGCGATCCATAGTTCACATCGGACAGTTGCATTATCGAAAAGGAAACGTCCGACGTCAACGTAGCAGTTTGCCATGGTCCAAACTGTCACCAAACCGTAACTACAACTACAAACCCTTGTTCATCGCCGACCAGAGACATCCTTCGTTGACCGGCAGTATTGTCTACTTCGTATTGTCCACCGCCCGTCGTGTATTGTTTCTGTCTCGCTTCTCAGCTCGCCGGGCTTCAAAGTTGTCACGTCAGCGGAGTCCGCAGCTTTCGTGTGGCTCTCCGTCAGGCCTCGCGTCCTTTTTCTCTTCTTCTCTTTTCATTTCCCTTGAGGAGCGTAACGTAGCGCATTTCCTTTCTGAGCATCATCCCGTTTACCATTTGGAGATGCGATCAGCACGTAGAGACGCGTGATTTTCTTTTGTCGTCCTCGCTCATCACCTCGCTTCTCTTGCCCTCTTTCGATCATGGCCTTGTGGTCTCTGCTCTGCCGGCCACTTTCGTCCGTCACCCCTATGTTCGCCTCATTTTGTTGTGCGCGACCACGTTTCTCCTGTCCCCCCGTCTCTTCTACCTTTTTATTGTCTTCCCCTCCCCTCTCCCCTCTTCTTCTTGATCTGCTTGATGTGCACCCCTCGTTCGGTGAGCTGCATGACACTAAAATAAACGGTCAACATCTAGAAAGAAACCGTTCGTTTAGGATGCATTGGCGTGAAAATGGTTCATAGTCGATACTACTGCGTACGACTCACGGATCGTTGCTCCGAACGGAGACATGTCCATGCTCCGTTCTGACTACATATGCATGAAAATCGTCACCGTTGTATCGTGCGAGAACAGACAAAGGATCGTATGGACAAAGTGTGTGGGATGGTCTGAGTTCTTTTTTTTTTTTTTTTTTTTACCTTTTAATTTTTCTGGCAGGCTGGACCTGGTCAACTCCGCAGAGTCCACATTCTCCACCGCCCGTTGCCCTTTTTCCGTTAAACAAAACCTTCCAAACTCCATGTGCAGGGCAAGGCCTGTCTGACAGATTGCCAGTGCGTTGTAGCGGGTAGCTGTCCCCCAACCCGTCTCTATGTGGACATTCGCCGCTCGCGGTCCTGCGTCGTCTTGCAGTGAGAGCAGCCCACGGCATTCTACATATCAAGCAGCGATTTAAGCTTCATTCTTTTGCCACTCTCGGCCACTAAACGTTAACGTGCATCCAACGTCAACGAGGCCAAGACTTTTGTTTCGTTCTAGGAGAGACAAGGAACATAATCACAAAATAAATGTGCCAAAACAAAAGCAGGAAACAATGCCTCATTCGTCTCCAAAAGGCGCGCAATGCTGCTCAGTTTGGTCTAGTTTTGGCGTATTTTGACAGGCTCTCGTTGGATGAGACTATCTTCAACTTGACCATTTGACCTTTTTGACCATGTGAACATACTATTTGACATTTGGCCATGGCCGGTGTACTCCGTACATGCACTTGCCTTTCTTTTACTTTACGTTTCTTTCTTCACGTTGCACGTTTTTGTCATCCCCTGCCACGCAAAGCCCTGAGCTTGTAAAATTGGCAAACTCAATCACCATGACTAGCTTCAAGACAAAAAGACCCTGGACCTGAAAATGCACAATCTTTTCTTTCGAACATGTCCAAGTCACACTGCGCTAGCTTGCGTGAAAACAAGTCGACGTACATCGTAGCCTGAAAAAGCACAATCCCGTTTATGGTTTTTGATCACATCGGATCAGCGGGCTGTGTATGGGACGATGAAAGTGCCCCCGGTCCAGAAACCAGCCTCCTTTTCTTTCTCTTCATGGCAGTGGCGGAAAGAGGAGATGCCGACGCAAGATGAAGACGCCCGAAATCTGCTTCCATCTCTGCGACGATCCTCCTCACAGTTCACCTCTCCATTCGGTCCACTACGGAGCACACTGTATCCTCTCATTGTCCATGGCTGGCGGAGAATTTTGCCGTAGCACCAAAACAGTAAGAGACCGTCTTCAGTGAGAGGGCGACAATGGCAGGCTAGGACCAAGAGAGAACAGAGCCCCCGGAGCATCAGTCCGATCCTGGTGACCAGGGGCAGGGATTGTGTGATGAGACAGAACGACTGCACTAAACGACACCCACTGAGCTAGCCTTGCTTGTTCAGCACAACCCATCTGGACAAGGCATTTGCCCGCAGGAAATTGCAAGGCCGACTCCTCTTTTCTCTCCGTCCACTTTGCGCCTCTCTCTCTGTTTGTCTGACAACGGCACGCACGGCATATTGGTCGATCCGTGCAGGGTTGGTGCATAAGAAAAGAGGACCCTGACTCAAGAGAACAAAGAACAAGAAGAGGAAAAAGCATCGAAGACGACGAAAAACAGCAAATCATCAGCGAGAGCTCCAGACATCGTGCAGGACGATGGACAAGGTGATTACGACCTAGTTTAGCTTTTCACGACGATGCCGGCGGTTCTTGGCTTCGCCTCGGCTGTATCTTGAACTTTAGTTTGACATACAACGAAACGAGAAAGACCGCGATGGGCTGTACGTTGCACGGCGCCGGATGGAATGAATGGCTTTGTAAGGACCCTTGCCTGCGATCGTCCCCATGTGATGCGTGAATTGCGGACATTGTCTCGACAGGGAAAGACGCCGTACGAAGGCGAGCAGGATGGAGTAGCTCGTAAAACGAACGGACGCAACGACGGTCGATGATCGCCAGAACCGTCGTCCCATAGTTTTCGTTTACCCGTTTCAATGTCCAGCGTCAGGGCTCTTTACTTTTCCTGTTGCTGTTGTCGGCTCGGTCCCGAGCGGGTCTGTTGGCTGTTGGTTTCGTAGTCTGTTTATCCTTCCTTCGATCGTCCTTTTCTGGTGGACAATCTTAGGACGGGACGAGCCCATCAAAAGACGGGAAGGGGGCGAAAAAAGGAAAGGGGAAGAACGACAAGCAACAGACAAAGAACGGTGACAGGTCGCAAGGTGATGATCGTGTCGCCGTAGTGAGGAGTAGTTTTCCCTAGTGAGACGACTAAACTAGCGGCTGTCCACTTTATTGCAACGGGCAGCGTGTTGGTGGAAGGGAGAGTAAGACTAAAACAGTGGACAAAAAGACAGAGAGTGTTGAACAAAAGAAAGACCAGGACAGAGGCCAAGAGGCAAAACGACTGGAGATAAAAGGCTGTGCCGCACAACTGCAGCCGGGTTTTGTGCCTTTATATAAATACGAAGAGCGGGAGAACGCGAAAGGAGATAAAAAGAAATAAAGCGGGACATGAAGGAAATATAAAATAGATGGAGGATCAAGAAGAAAGAGAGGATAAAGAAGAACAGGGTGTTGTATGTTGTACTCTGTGATAATAACGAACAGGAGAAGGAGAAAAAACAATGGCGTCCTTGTCCTAGGGAGAACGGGACCTGGCAATAAAGTGGAAGAGAACGAGAAACACCAACTAAATCGATCTCAAAGGATGCCGTCAGACCTCTTGGCTGTTGGCTGTTGGCTGTTGGCGGCTGAAGGCAACGGGACTGATCTGGAACTGTATCTGAAATGGGGGCTGGGCCTGGGGGCTGTTTTATGGACACCGGCGGCAGCTGAAGGCATGTTCGTTAGGGGATATCCAAGACTTTCAGTGGACTCCGTTTCCGTTGGGGGCTGGTCCTGCCCAGAAATGAACGAGTCTGCAGCGCTGGAAGCATGGCAGCAGCGTGGCAGGCACTGCAGAATATGCCGAGCATTGGCGGACTGGGCACCATCCATGGCCAGCACGCCGTCGAGGACGTTTAAATTGTGTGCAGATCGGAGAGGCAGAAAAACTCCCGTTGTGGCCAATGCTTTTTTAGCGTGGGGAGGGCATGGGCTGGAAGGGCAGAGAGTGGAGAGTGGACTGGGCTGGCCAGGAAGAGAGGCAGGCCTTGCCTAACAAGGGAAACGGCCTGTCGCATTGCTGGGCGACGGGCGCTGAGCCTGTCGAGAGTGGCACTGAGGCCGGAAGACGTGGAGATTTCAGATGCAATGGAGAGCTGGCGATGTAAGACAATCGTGCCAAGTAATTACACATAGAAGGAGTGTCCGTCATGGCAATGCATGAAAAGGGCAAGAACGACACAGGCAGAAGGAGCGTCCGCAATGACATCGGATCAAAGGCAAGAACGACACACAGGCAGAGGGAATGCTGACCAACATTGGAAGGAGCGCAAAGACACAAGAGGAGCACAATACTGGCCTAATTTGCGACAGGGCCTCATAAAAATAGATATGCAATATTGGATGATCATTCACAAAACGAGCCAGCATTGACAAAGGTGGTCCAGACGCGTGATGAGACTCGACTGGGCGAGACGCAGAGCAAAGACGTCGGCGCGAAGGGCGGCGGTTTCGACGGCCAAAATTAGCCCAAAATGCCCTCTGCTCTTTCCCTGTGTTGCTGTTTCTATATCGGGCCAATTCTTGAGGGCGGCTAACAAGTCCTGTGAGGAAAGAGCGAGGGGCAGACTCGAAGCAAAGGATGAGAAAGACGATGTGGGCAGCTCTTCTCCCTCTCCCTCTCTCGACGATGTACACACATGTATCTAATCCCGTCGTCACACTCGGACCCCTGTCCGTCACTGCATCGGCCAGCCAGTGAACCAATGTCCATTGCCGCTGGACCTTGTGATCCGCGTCCAGGACGTCCAGAAGAAGGCAAGTGGAGACGTTGGGGGTGACGAGGCGGGGCGCTACTGCCGTTTGTGGACTGGCGTCGACAGGGGTCCAGCGTCCGCGCTAGCTGACGGTTGGTCCCGGTACGCCAGTCTTTTTTGTCTGTTTTGCAGACAAGCAAGAAACCCATGCTCCAAAAAGACGCAATGCGACGTACAAAGTGGTGAACTTGGAGAACGCAACACACTGCACGCACTGATGCACGGCCATTGTCTTTTCGTCACATTTTGGCCCCACACACAACCAGCCAATCACCGCCCAGAAGCGGCTGGTCAAGAAAGCACCCCTGTTCAGCTGTACACCCACTTTGCTGTTTGTCACTTGTTCTTGTCCAAGTCACTCTCCCCCATTTCTCTGTTTTCTGTCCTGACGATTTTGTGCTCTCTGTTGCATTTCGGTCATTTCTGTTCTGCTGCTGTTGTTCCCTGGTCTACCGTTGAAAAGGCAGTGCCCTGCCGTCATTATACGTACTTTGATAGACATGACGTTTTGGTAAATTTTATCCATGGAAAGGAAAAAGACGCTGTCGGAAGCATATCAAGAGTACAAAATACAGTACTGTGTATTACGGAGTACTTAGTACGTACCCCCACAGCACGGACGCGAGACGGTACTTGCCCTTGCGCATCCTGGCCATTAAGCTCTCCAAGCTACGCCGGCAAGAACGGTTAAAGCTGTCTTCAAGAATGTGAAAAGTGACTACGGAGGACAAGGATTGATGTATCGGCGTTTGGTCATTCAGTGTTGAGTACTCGAGTCGTTTGTCTTCGTTCTCGACAGGCTTTGTCCTCTTGAATACTACCCTCCGTCTAGCCAATCCGCGTCTCGACCTGTCACTTCTTGCTGCTGATTCGTCCGTTGTCGTCCAATGAGCATATCAACCGATTCCCAACAGAGACGAGGATGAATAGGCGAGAGTATTGCAAATGAAGTTCGTGATCCAATTCAGACGTGCTAGCAGACCGCGTGCCTTGTTCGCATTGCTTTGGTTGGCTTGTACTGTGTAAGCTGCCTCATCCGGCATCGCATCTTTATTCCACCGACTTGCAAACAGCGAACTCACAGTCTTGGACAATGCACTGCTTTTGACAATGCTGTCTCCCATTCGTAGGACAGCAGTTTCTCCGAAAATGCTTCTCACGGCCTCGCAACAAATCATCTCGACGACCTGATCTAGCCATATCCTCTCCATCAGCGACAGCCCTGCAAAAACAGCCCTAGGGCAAACCGGGTCCGATCGGAGAATGGGTCCTCAGCACGGGTAGCAGAGCATGCTTCACTTTGTTTTTCTTGGCCCACGTCGACCCGTCCCCCATCGACCGTCCTCTTTCCCGCCCAGCGCAAGTTTTTTCCCTATTCAGCCCGTGCTCACCAGATGTCCACGGTTGCTATATTCCCTTGTTCCCTTGTCCACCGCCTTCGTCCCCCCCTCCCCTGCAAAGACAAGGGTCATGAGGGCACGTTCACTTGTGCACCACCACAGTCGGGCTCCACTCTAGTATTCGGTGTGCACTCTTGCACCATCGGAAGCGGGCGAGAGAAGAAACATAACGAGAGAGAAGAAAATAGACCCGTCGGGCAGAAACAGATCCTCTTCGCATGCACAATCTTTATTTTCAGATGAAAAAGCCGAGAGTAGGATGCACACTTTTGGTTTGTTCCTTGCGGTGTCTTCTCTATGTTCCGCTCTTTACGCCGTACTTCTCATTTCGGGTCCTCTCTCTCTCTCGCTCTCACTTTCTCAACTCTTCGGCAGTCTGGTCACGGTGAGGCATGTTTCTGTGCAACGGCGCACGGCGGGTATGTGTCCGTCCAGAAAGAGAAGCACTCTTTGAAGAGGGAAACACAATCAAGCACGACAGACCGGTAGCTGCAGAACTGTAGTACATGCTGTCCTGCAGAACCGTCACACAATCTCTTGTACTATGTCTCTCCCACCTCGTGCTTTGCTCCTGCCCCGGGATTCCTCGTTGGGCAACGTCCATTGCACCTGCCCGTTATCTAGTGGGGAAAGCTGCTCTTTCCTTTTTCGACACAACAGAGTGTGAGAGGGCAATCATAGCTTGAACCAGTCAGCGGCAAGAGCGGCCTGCTTGAAGACCGTCGAGCTTGAAGCCTGCGTTCTATTTCGAGCAGGAGAGCTCGACTGTCTGCTCTTTTCGTCTCGACCCACTCGTCCCGGAACCAATAAGCGCAGGGCCGCTCTTTCCTCGTCCTCGTCGCTCACCACCTTTTTCCTTCTGAGCATCGCACCTTCCCTCGATCGTCTCCGCTCCTCCCTGCACGTCCTCTCCTTCCTTCCATCTGCAAGTAGACTCTCCTTTTGGACTAGCGCACCTGCCCGGCCATGTATGAATGAGTCCGACAGACATCCCCAATATCCACAGCGTTGCCATTTTGGCTTCTTCCTCTTCCAACACACCACCACCACCACCACCACCAACGGCATCCATGTAGCACCACGGTCGGCCGGCCGCCGGCCTTCTGACAGTCGACCGCTCTCCCACTCGCTCTCTCTCCCTCGTACTATTCTTGTCCGCCCGTCTGCCCGCCTGCCCGCCTGCTGCCCCCTCCCCCATCTCTCGCCCTTCCGTCCAAAAAAAGCAATGCTCGTTGGACAGGCTCCATTTCTGTTCTATTCTTGGAACAGGCTCTCACATAGTGTCGCCCTGCTCGTCTGTGTCTCCCCATCGACCGACGTCCCACCCAATCTGGCGTCTACGTCGCGCGATGCACGCTGCACACCCGCCCAAAATAACAAAAACAGGCGCGGCCATCGCCAGCGCGGCCACGATATAAGTCAATGGGCCTCCCCGTCTGGTTCTATTCTGGGCCTCCTTCTGAATTTTTTTCTCGATCAAGCTCAAGTTGTTGTTATCAAGTGTTCGTTTCTGTTTTCCTGTCTGTGTTTGCTTTTCTCTCTTCCCCCTATCCTCTTTTCCTCTTCACATTCGCCAGCCTCGACCTCTTTTGGATCCTCGATCTTGACCGCGACGACTCTCAATTGTCGATGCTCGATACTCGATACTCGACGACCTCGTCTCTCGATCGCCATCCACCTGGCAACCCTCGTCAGTGAACAGCAAGCCGGTTCTTGCTCGGATCTAGTCCATCCTTCGACTCCTATTGCTTTACTCATACAAACTGTGTACCGTCGGGCACGAGAAACACACCAGCCTCTTATTATCTAATCTCCCTGGCACGAACCACAGCGTTCGCCTGCACTCTTGTGCTATTTTTCATTTAATTTTGTCCGCTCCACGATCTACGGGACTACCGGTCTGGTCCCCCATTCACCACCCTTGATACCCATCATTTCCTTTTTTTTTCTATTTTATTTTCTTTTACCCTCTTGTCATCGACTTGGGGTTCTCTGCTGGCTTTGACCCCCTCGTCCTCGACCTCCACCCTCCCACACCATTTTAATTCTTTTATTTTTTTATTCATCCATCCTCTTGTCTCTTCCACCCACCCCCCTCCCGTCCAACCCCCGGTTTTTTTGCTTTGCAAGGTCCTCCCCCCCATCTCCACCCATACCTGACCTTGTGCCTTGTGCTTTGTGCTCCTGGCTTTCCTTATCAAGCAATCAACCATACACCTCCACCTCCCGCAGCACAGCTCCCTCGTCTTATACAAATGTCGACTCTGTCCCCCAACCACACACACTCGATCGACAGCATCGTGAACATGAAGGCTGTTCCGTCGACAACAAAATCCACAAAGACGACCACAACCACAGTCAACATGGCAGTGTCTGCAGCAACAAAGCCCAAGGCGGCTTCCGCAAAATCAAAGGCCAATGCCGCCGCTTCCGCCACCGCCGATGCAAAGCAAAAGAGCTCGCAGATGCACCGCCGGTCAAGAACGGGTAAGCAGCACAGCACATCCCCCCCCCCTCTCTCCCAAAGTTTAGCATCACCGACTAACAAGCCAGGCTGCTACACATGCCGTCTGCGGCGCAAGAAGTGCGACGAGGGCACTCCTCTCTGCACAGCCTGCAAAAACCTCGGCCTGACCTGCGAGTACAAGCGGCCGCACTGGTGGGGCAACAACGAGGCCCGGCGCAACCAGAAGGACGACATCAAGATGATCATCAAGCGCAAGAAGCTGTCCGAGAAGGCCGCGTCGTCCATCCACACCTCCGTCGTCGGCTCCCCGCCGGGCCTGTCGCTCTCCAGCAGCTCCATGCCCACCTCTGCCACCTTTTCGGACCAGCTGGACCGCACCCGCTCCGCCTCCATCGACTCGCACTACGCCGCCGCCGCCTTTGACTTCAACAGCCCGCCCACCTCGTCTTCCGAGTACGGCGGTGTCATGACCAACGGCGACAGCAGCAGCGCCTTCTCGACGCCGCAGATGCACCCGGACTTTATGTTTGGCAGCGGCTTTGCGCCCTACGAGGTCGACATCAAGACCGAGCGCCAGATGTTTGTCAACGACGTGCCCACGCTGCACGAGTCCACCACCTCGACCTTCAGCACCTACCACACGCCTCCGCCGCCCGGCACCGTCCTGCCGCCCTACCCCATGCCGGCGATGGACGGCAGTGGCCTCGTGGTCGACCCGGCTGTCGGCCTGGGCATGACGGGCGTCCCCGTGGACCCGCAGCACATGCAGGCGGCTATGCCGGTTGTTCCTAGCGTCGGCGGCGGCGAGTGGATGGAGCAGGTGTATTCGGAGCGCCGCGAGAGCATGACAGAAGAGACACTCAACGTGAACTTCTTTGACTTCCCGCACGCCAACTCGCGCCAGGTCGCCATCGAGCTGGATGAGGGCGACCAGTGCCTGCTGGACCACTTTGTCCAGTACGTGCTGCCCACGCTCTTCCCCATTCTCGAGGCCAACCAGCACGGCGCCGTCGGCTCCGACCTGATCCTGCCCGCCCTGCAGAGCAACAAGTGCTACCTGCACTGCTGCCTGAGTGTCGCTGCGCAGCACTTGAAGGCGGTGCTCAGCAGCGCGCCGTCGGCACAGGCGCAGCAGGTGCAGGCGGGCAGCCAGCCCGCCCAGCTCGTGCCCACGGCCGACCTGGACGCCGACATCATGCGCCACCGTTACGCGACCATCTCGGCGCTGTGCCACGCGCTGCCGCGCGACGAGAACCACCAACAGGTGCTCGAGTCGGCGCTCGCCCTCATTTTCTTCCAGTGCAGCGTCGGTCGCTTCGACGACGCCCTGCCGGACGTCCCCTGGCACCAGCACTTCCAGGCAGCGGCCTCGCTCGTCCAGAAGCTGGACCTGCCCGCGCAGGTGACGGCCGCGACCACGGCGCCACCGGCGCCCGCCACGGCTGTCGAGGACGGCGCTGCTACTGCTGCTGTTCCTGCTGCTGCTGCTGCTACCACCGCCGTGCCTGTCGATGCGGGCACTGTGAGTGTGGCCACCACGGGCGACGCCACGCAGTCGACGCCCTTCAACATGACGCTCATGTCCTGGGTCGACATTCTGGGCGCCACGATGCAGGGCCGGGCGCCCGTGTTTGCGCACACGTACCGCGAGAAGCACCTGTCGCCGCCGCACCTGTCGTCGCTCGGCCTGCGCGAGCTCATGGGCTGCGAGGACCGCGTCATGTACCTGATCTCGGAGATTGCCTGCCTCGAGGCGCTCAAGGCCGGCGGCATGGACGACATCATGCTCTGCCACCACGTCAGCGTGCTCGGCGATCAGATTGGCCTGACGGAGATTGGCGAGGCGCCAGCCAAGCTGCCCTTCAACGCCAACGGCTCGCTCAGCCCCAAGCAGCTCAGCAAGAACATCACGGCCGCCTACCGGCTGGCCGCACGCATCTACCTGTGCTCGCTCGTGCCCGGCTTCTGCCCCTCGCAGGCCAGCTGCCGCGGCCTCGTCGACAAGCTGACGGCCGTCCTGCAGACCATCCCCTGCGGACCGGCCGGGTTCGACCGCTGCGTCGTCTGGGTGTATCTGATGGCCGGCTTTGCCTCCATGCCGGGCTCGACCTTCCGCGTCTTCTTTGCCGACCGCATTGCCCAGATGGGCGAGACGGCTGCCAGTGTGGGCTCCTTTGGCCGCGCCGTGTCGCTGCTGCACGAGACCTGGCTGCAGCAGAACGTGCTCATCCAGAAGCTGCTCGACGACCAGGAGCAGCGCCGCCAGCAGCGCCAGCAGCAAAAGGCGGCCGCGGCCGCATCGTTGTCGTCGTCGTCGTCGTCGCCGCCTGTCCCCGACACCGCCGACGACGAGGCCGACCTGCTCCCACCGCAGTATGTGCACTGGCGCGAAGTCATGCAGATGAAGGGCTGGGATTTCCTCCTCATTTGATTTTGCGATTTTTTTTTGTCTTTTCTTTTCTGTCCATTATACCCGGAGCTGGCTCCAATACCAAACCACAAAGACAAAAAAAAAAAATAGGGTGATGAGTTGGAAGAGAACAAAACGGACGCCGCAAGGCAAATTACTAGGGACGATTGGTTAGGAACAAACAACAGGGGACGATGGGAAACACACTTGATAACAACAGCTTCATTTTTTCTTTTCTTTTTCTTTTTTTTTGTTGGGTTTCTCATTTGGTGCATCATCTGGCGTTTTTTTGTATCTCATTGGCATTCCCAGGATAGGAAATAGGATATGGAAATCGGCATCAGGATGAGCTCGCACAGCCAGGACTCGACTTTGAGCCGGCAATGAGAAATGACAACCAAACTCTTCAAACATCAAACCACGTGTCCAACATGCAAGTGACAAAAGAGGCAGAGTAAAGGTAGAGTAAAGGAAAACAAAAATACAGAGTAGGAAACCGGATGAAATCAGATTGTATACAAAAATGCAAAGGATCAAGAAGCTTAAAGGGAGATGAACTTAGCTGGAGACAAGTAAACACGTCTTCCCACGTTTGGCGTAAACGGACGAGATGGAACGTATGAAGCAGTTGTAAATGTGCTGCAAGAGAGGACTGAACGAGAGGCATCATCACCCCATCACTCTTGCAAAGGGCCTTCCTCGCTTTCTTTATATCAACAACCTGGCGTCCCCCCTTCATCATGGCCTCGGATGGCCGGCGCCAAAGACAATATTTCTACAGCAAAACGGCGCCTAGCAACGAAATTTGACCGTCAAACAAAAACGACAGCATCGCGACAATATTGGCTGTCCACGAGCATCGCGAGGCAGACCTTGCCCTTGCCGCCGCCAGGCCCCGTGCAGAGGTGCGCGTTCGAAAATTACTGCCTTTGTTTGCTGAAGCGTTTCTCTTTGCCGGCGGTCGACGGCCTGCACCACCGCGGCCCGCGTTTCTCTTCGCGCCGGCATCCACGTCCGTCGTCTTCCAGCGTCTTGTTCTCGTGTGTTCTTAATTGCCTGTTTCGTCCCTCCGTTTGTTTACATTCAGCCGCTTCCAGTAAACAGGACAGCCAACGACTTCGTCTTCGTCTTCGCCTCTAGCGCCTTTCGCCCACCGCCCACCAGCCACAGCCCGCCTGCGTGTCCTGATTTGACGGGGCCTCGTCCAATCCGGCCATTTGCATACCGCGCGGCAGCAGGACGGCCGCCTTGCAAAACTCTGGAACTGTGGCTCTGTGGCTCTATGGCTCTTTGGGTCTTTGGCGACGACTGGAGATGAAAGCCCCAGGATGCCGGCGGTAAGGCAGATTGCAGGGTTAGTCATGGACAATGAGAAAGGTGCACGAGGGGACGTCCCGACAGACAATGCCGTTGTCATTAACCTTCTTTCCATTATTCTTCATCTTCTCTCAAATAGCCGCCTTGGGTGTCCTGATGCAAGACAACAGACAGGAGACCGAGCAGCCAGACTCGACTGTTCGACCCGGCTGCCCGTTTCACACATGGCGGTTAATCCTCACGACCGTCGACGCCTTGTCCATTCTTCCATCCTTGTCGATCCCCGTCTTCGCTCCTCGTTGAGCCTTTCATTCTTCCTCGTCGTTTCTTCCATCTCTGCATCGGCATTCACGTCATCGAACGACTGTTGGTGGCTCGTTCCGCGGCCGTGCTGCAGGCGCCTAGGTCCCAAGAATAGACACAGCATGCCGCATGGGCCGCGTGGAGAGTGGCCATGCACGCCATAACGAGCATCGCATCGTGACGCAACACGTGCTATAGCGATGTCTTCCACCCATGTAGGAAGCAGACGCATGCCTTGTCATTGTGGACGACCACGTGACGGCCGTGCACTTGTCGGTGCCCGTCTCTCCTTCTGCATCGTACCTCCTGTTTAGACCTTCCATTTTCGGACAGTTGCGCAACTGTCTGTTGCATACGTATCGCGTCGCCCTTTCCTTCTCCTTCCAAGCACCGTAAAACTGGAGTCACCTTATCGTTCCTTCCCTTTGCGATTTGGCCACTTTCTTGTCCCTCGTGGTCGGTTGTGCCTGCCAATTTTCATCTTTAGTCAGATTTTGGTATCATCCCCGTCCCAAATCCCCTTTTGTCCACCTTTTGTTCCCCCTTCATACTATCTTTGACCCTCCTTAGACGACACCTCGACGGCTTGCATCAGCCCCTTCACTCATCTCGTGCTCTCAATAGTTGGCCCTTTAGCTACTTCGACTTGCACTTACTACGGCCATGACTCTTCCGTTGCAACGTGGTCAGACGGGACCCTTGCCAGCGGCTCCTCTCTCCCTCTATGAGCGCAGCCGGCTGGCAACGAATAAGACCACGCAAAGCGTTTCAAAACCGACGATGCTCCAGCAGCAGAGCGGCTTGTGCGTCCTCTGGCCACGAATCACGCACGTTAAACCGGTTCGTATTCCCGCTTTTGAGTTTCTTGGCTCTCCGTGGCTCCACCTGCGACCACGGTATATCACACTGCTATATTTCCTTATCCTTGTTGCTCTTCATTGCTCATTGCCATTGTGCCCTCTCTCTCTCTCTCTCNNCNT